>NC_086331.1:80974720-81290791 GCF_032445375.1 Bacillus rossius redtenbacheri | reverse complement strand
TTAAGATTTATTTGAGAGGTAAGACTTAAGCCCACTACCCCTGGGATGGTGGACAGGCATGCGACACCACCGGCACCGGCTACTTCAATCTTCGATTGTAACACTTTGCTTCTGTTCAGTTATCAACCTGGAAACGCGGATCCAAAACACTTGTTTAAACTGAATCTACTTTTTAATTTAACCTGCATGATTCATTTATCTTTAAATATATAAGGAGCAGTTTATTGAATTACTTCCAGTTTATAAAAATATGTAATGATTTGTGTAAGTGTCTGTGAATATGGTTTGATCATTGTTTGATTGTTATGAATTTTTGCGAGAAGGTTCATATCACTACTTTCTTACATATGCTACTGGATATTACCTTTTATTTAGAGAATATCTTCATTAAAGTAACATAATACTTTAGATATACTTTTGTTGAATTCCATATATTTTCATGTGTTAGTATTTTCTACACTAAAAATTCAAACTCCACTGCATTTTTGATGAGCTTCTCTTTTACAGCATATTTTATAGCTATACTTTGACATACAATTTAGGAAAGCAATTAAACACATGTCACAATATTTATTCTCTTGAGTGAAATAATCAGTATTCAAATACAAATGATTGGTGTACAAATTTTGATGAAATTATTGTTATTCCTGAAATAAAGTCCGATGCACAGGGAAACTGTACATTCTTCTTCCGAGAACAACTGGTGCACACACTAGGAAAGTGAGTTATCGAGTGGTTTTCTGTTTCTTTCTGGGAATGAATGTGAATGTGATATTTTATTTAGTCCTGAAGATGGTATGAAATAAACTATAATATTATGCAACCAAAAATAATAAAATGAAAATTTAAAGCATATTTACATTAACTAATTTGATATGAAAGAAGTGCAAGAAAATTAGTAAAAAAACACATTGTGTATATTCATCATTTTTTATTATATATTTCTAACCTAAAACTACCACCAACGGTAACAGCCAAAATATTAATACATTTTCAGATCGTCAATCATGCATAAATATTATTTAAAATATTTACTTAAAGTTTCCAAAGCATATATTTAATTTTGTCCATCTTACTGGCATGCAAAGAATCTGAACCAAAATACATAGTTAATAAATGTTTTTTTTGTTTTTTGTTATATGTTGATATGTTAAAACCCTTGCAAAAGATTTCTCTGTATTCTAGAGCTGTTTAAATAGTTTATTTACATGCATGGAAAATGTCATTGTCATTAACATATAATCAACCTATCATATTGGGTAATGTTTTTGACAGGTGCTTCAAGGAATTTGGAGACTTTGGCAGGTGAATATTGTGAAGTAATAAAATTTAAAAAACATATTCGTGTAGTGCAAGACTAGCTAATCACATATAGATATATTTTTTTAAATTTTATAATAAATATTTAGCTCTCAAAGTCTTAAATTATGCTTATACAATGGTAAATAATAGCCACTTTTAGTGAAATGAGTCAGTTAGATGAGGCACAGTAATTTTGAGTGAACTTTTAATGTAAAAATCTTTTCAGTGTTATTTTTTTTTTTTCTATTTATTAGAGCTGTGGTTGCATTATATTATAGGCACATTAACAAAGAAATTTCAATATCACTTAACTTAAAAAAAAATCAAATCACAAATTTTCAAGGTCAGAGTATACAAAGTACAAAATAAATTTCAGTGAATAATTTCATTCTAAATATTTGTATGTAACACTCTTTCATGGTGTACAGAAGTATTACTTCCATACAAGACTCTGCTTTTGCACATTCTTAACGATTTATAACATGCACATTGCCAAAGAGTGACATTTAAATTAATATTTTATTTAATATCTTAATTAATTTAATAAATTAAAATCTTTAAAAGATTTTAGTATAGAACAAGCCCTCAAATGGATATGTTTACATGTTTTGTGATTACAAAGCTTATAAATCTATACAGTACTGTTAAATTAACATAATAAACATCAGTAAAACTTTGTGAAAATTAAACACAAAAATTGACTAATTAGATAAAACAGATAACTATTTAAAACTTAAAGCGTGTGAAGAAAACGAAGAACGTAATGTAAAACAATTTTCTGAATACAAATAAAATTTTCTTTAGCCAAAATAATAAAACTACGAGAAAACATTACTAAATTTATTTCGTGGTAAGCTCAACCTGTTTAGTAAACTTTGAGAAAATAAAAAAAGAACTTTACCAATATTTTTGATTATGTTTTGAAGAACAATGCATAGTTTTTTTCACCTTAAACTATTGCTTTCAAGAACGTTTGCAAGAATCTTAGAGATGAGGTAAATCGAATTTAACTGTTGTATAAAGGGTTAAACTTGTCGTAACAGAGTTGAAATCATATTTGGTGTTAAATCTTCTTTAGTTTGGAATTTTTTTAATGCTGCTTCTTTTTTGTTTGATGACAGGTTCTTGGCTGGAGATACACTACCTGTTGTAATATACGACATCGCACTAAGGTCCGCAATAAGAAATTCTTTGTAATTACGACACTTGTCACACCACGTTTGAAGATAGCAATGGTACCTTATTTTATAAAATTCTTCATCAATTAGGTGCCATTTTATTAAACAATTTACAAAAAAAAATTCTAGCTGATAGATTCTGACTTATATGAGAATGCTGGACGTTACAGTTCAATGGCCTTATTCAATGTTAGGTGGTTGACATTTTTTGTTACAGATGTAGTTCTTATAATATTTAAATGCTTTCCTCTTTATACTTACCTTTGTATTTTCCGTTAACACACTTTCACAAGTTGTGCAACAGAATTTTTCAAACACATTTTTGTTGTTTGCCTAGCTAAAAAGTACACTACAGAATCTTACAGTGCTCCACAGAAATTACAAGTGGTTTGATATCTTCCTGAAACTAGTAAGCGAATACAATTTCATGGTGCATTATATCATGAAAATGAAGCTTAAAGATGTGAAGGATGATCACTTGCTTTGGACAGTGTTTCCCAACACAAAGAAGAAAGATCCACGAAAGCCTAAAGCAAAAATCGGTGATACTGTGCGAATTTGTAAGCAGAAAGGCGTCTTCGAGAAAGTTATTACTACAAATTGAAGTCCCGAATTTTTACCGTGTAACCCATGTTCGTGAATCGGAGCCTAGGACCTACTACCTCGAAGATTCTGACCACAAGCCTATTTGTGGCGATTTCTATGCCGAAGAGATACATTTTATGATGTATTCCGATACGTACTTGATGGAGAAGATTCTGAAACGAAGGAATGGACTATCTTACGTCAAGTGGTGAGGCTTACCACCTCGCTTTAATTCGTGGGTAGCAGATGCAGAAATCGAGAAACACAAGTGTTTTGTTTTTATTCTTATAGTAGACTAGAAATTACGTAAAAAAATTTATTTCCTAATTTGTTGTTTCTTTCTTGAATATGTCACTTTTAGGAAATTTTAATGAAATTATCTTTATTTGTATCGATCAAGGATCTAACCAAACACGGTTATCATTTGAATAAATCAATAAATTAAGAAGTGATTTTTTTATGAATTTTGTAATTTTTTCCGGTATTTCTAGTTTAATAATTACAGAAATTCAAGATAGTGGCCAAGACGGTCAAAAAGATGGTCAACAAAATGGTGTTTATTAATGTCAAAATAATACTGCACTCTATAAGGTAAAAATGAAACTAATATGACGGAAACGCACTCTAGTAGGTGATGCTATTACTCCTTCAAATTAAAAAATTTACAAATCAGAATGTGTGTGTTTTTTTTTATACAGTTTTAATTCTTGGTCTGGTAAATGTCTCAATGGCCTTGCAGTCAAAGGCGTGTGTTTTCCAACCCAGAGTTTCAAAATGGCATGGTCCGAATCACCTCGGTTCCAATGTATTTTGTATAAAAAATAATAATTTTGATATGTCGATAAATACCAAAATAATATTACCACGTAATGGAACATCGACATCGACCTTACGTGCATGACACGGTGTGATACTGGCGCTCTCTAGGAACAAACAACAGAAACAAGATGTCAGTATCCAAGATGGTGGCCTCCAGCAGACAACAAGATGGTGTCTGTCTCATCAGAATCAGAAAAAGTGGTTGTGATGTCAGATCCAAGATGGTGGGCGTGACATTAGAATTCAATATTCTGGCCGTAGCGAAAAGTACAACGTTAGGGGATTGGGGCTCTTGATGTTGTCAATATGACGACCATACCAAAAATTGCAAAGTTCGGGGAGTGGGACGTTCGATTTAAAGATGGCAGAATTCAAGATGGCAAATGAGGTCAGGGTCAAGGTCCAAGGTTAAGGTCAAAGGTCAAGGTAAGGATCATCCAAGATGGCCACCGTGACATCAGGGCAGTCGGTCATTAAATCCATCCACATCATCCACAACCTGGAACCTGTTTCCAGGTAAACATTTATAAACGAAGCTTCACTGTGTCATATTCTTCATAGTGTATAATCAGTATTTGGCAGTATGGTAGGCTCATTAGTCCTACCATTACTACTAAGCGATGCTGCTACTTTGTTGTTGCTAAAATAAGTATGACGTATTTCGGAATCATTCAGACAATTTCTGATTTAAGACCTTTGGGAGGGCTAAGTTTGTGTGTGGCATTGTCACATTTAGTAATCTTGGCTGTTTCTTAATTCTCAAAGTTTTTTCTGTACTAGGATTATGCATATTAGGAATTGCAAAATAGTTCAAAGAGTTCTTCAGTACATTTTTGAATTTTTGGTTTTAAAATTATCAGCACATAATACATAATGTATTAATTGTAACAACCCAGATTACAGCCTTCCCCATGCAATCCAGTAATAATAATCTGTTATAAATTTTTTGTCATATTTCAGGTTATATTATCAAATTATGTAAAGTTTTTCCGTTTAGAAGTTATTGTGAACGTAATTCACCGGGTTTTATGTTTTTATTTTTATAATTCATAAGTTTATTTTTCAAGTAATATTTTGTTGCTGGTTTCTTTGTGTGAGAAGGCATGCTGACGTAATTCTCCTTCGTTATTTCCATGACCAAGGCTTTGTTTCACATGCTAGGCGTTTGAGTCACTGTCACGGGAGTGTGAGAGAGAGAGAAAATTGCTGCGTCATGGGAACAGAAGTAAGAATTTCGTGGAAGTTTCTGTTTCCATGCGCTGTGATTAGCTGGAAATTACATCAGGGAGCCCAGGACACTGCCCGCACAAAGGGAAGGAAGACTGTATATTAGTTATTGTCCGAGCACCGTGCCGAGCAGTCGTTCGAGCACCGTGACAAGGGGTCGTAGTCGGGCGATGGCTCAAATAACATAGTAATGTTCTGTTATTAAAGTACAACTTTGCGGCTACATTCCGGGCGACGCCTAATAACTTTTTTTTTCCCGGACATTTTGATTAATTGTTTTTTTTTTTTTTTTTTACCGTAGTCGTAGGCAAAGCCCATAGTGAGACGACAAAGGGTTTTGTCCAGCGGTCGCTGCCCGGAACTTATCGGGGCAAAATAATGTAATTCGTAATAAGAGTCTACGTGTTTTTCTCCTTTCTGGAATACAGTTTAATTTTTTTTTGTGTTCTGTTGTGCTGAATATATTGTGATTTTTACATGAATAAAAAAAAAGGTAATACATTGAACATAGCGTATGCATTACTTTGAGACCTGCTACCAACCTGTATGTACACTCATCACCTAATTTTGAGCTAGCCGGAGGTGGTGAGTGGTAACATGAACTATTTGGAAGTTACAAAAGCTAGTCGTTTCCACACCTCAAAATCCATTTGAGACATCTAAAACAAGAAATTTTTTTTTCTTAAAATGTAATCTGTTCGTGCTACATACAATTTTCCATTTTAATTTTTGTACACAAAGGACAGAGTTGCTTTGCAACATGTTTTGGTAATTAATCAAATATAAACTTAATTACCATAAATATAAAACACTGCATTGCAAACATTTTTGTTTATACTAAGGTATTTTATACTTAAAGTAAAATCATCTTGTTCTTAGGGTTTTTTTTAACACTAACTATTGTAAAATATTCCATTTGTCAAACTTAAACAAATGACTGATACGCATACACTCACTGACATGTAGAGAGAGGTTCATAAATCAGTGACTCATTCGAAAATGTAAGTGTTGTTGTAGCATTTGTGAAATATGTAAAATTTTGATCGTGTAAAATGCAAAGAAATAATCAACCATCAAATGTTAGACTAAATTAATTTACCAGAAACATTTGTTGAAAGCTTTCAAACTAACAATAGTTCGAATGAAGGAAGTCTTTAATACCTCATGTTTAGTACCTACTGTTTAGAATCTCGATATAAGTTTTAAGTCTTCAGTTTTAATTTTTTTTAGATTCATAGTTTAATATTTTCGAATATAAAGAAAATGTTTTTATAAATACAGGTAAGCAAAAACAGTTGTCGTGATTAGGGTTTTCAGAGGGTCTTTACGGTGATGAGAGATAGTGGGCGCCACCACGTGGAAGGGCACATGGACCTGGCTTAGACCTGCCTCAGGGCGTGACGTCGCCCGTGTGAGGCAAGATTTGACCCTCAGTTGCTATATGTAATTTGCTCAAACCTGGCCCGCTCTCAGCGTCGAGCACGCTTATACTATATTAATGAATCGTGGCCTCTCAAGGCATCCCACATGCCTGCTCACAGTGGATAGGTTGCCACGTGGTCGGTAAAAGAAAAGAAGTAAGGTAGTTTCATACTTAAGGTATTTAATTTGTACACGAGCTCCCATACACAGCTTCGAGATAATACAGTTCAAAGGCCCAAGGCACTAAATCGATTTATGGTAGTGAGACCCACGCACTTGGCTGCACAAAGCAATTTTGTAGTATGTGTTTAAAAGGAGTCTCGCTAAGAGCTGAGAAAGATTTAATAAAACAGTCCCTTGACCGAGGCAAGCCTCGGGGATACCGCGAAAGTGATTAATAATTGATTTAAAGATAAAGCAGAACTATGAATCAGCGTTCAAAGGGTGAAGTCCCCGGGGGAGCGGGAGGCTGCGTCTTACCTTGGTCGTTGCCGGAGGAGAACTGGCCGAGCGCTAGGCTCTCCCGAAACATCATGGCGCCTTCCCGCTAGGCCAGATTGCAGTTACTCTCCTATGATTAAGTGCCTTGAAATGTTACGTAGGACAAATACAAAAACCCATTTATAATTATAGCACGCTCTCCCACAGCTCTGCTATTAATAAACAAACAGTTAGTAATGTATTATATTAAAATAAAGGCCGACTTGGGCTCAAGTTCAGGTCCGCCCGGCAATGTCTTTATATTTAACAAATAAAATTATATATTGAACAAAAACAAAGCCCTCCCGCCCGTCAGTGGCGACACAAATTCACGGGGAGAAAAGAAAAGATTAACAATGTATTTATTATAAATTTAAGGGGACATCGCACTGCTGCTACAGCGCCTTCTTGTGGTAGTTTGTGGCCTGCTTTTCAAACACACAATTACGTAGTTTCGTGATGGTACGAATGCCAGTGAGGGAAGTGGGACGTTGGCAAGGGGAAAGGAGGCAGAGGCTCACCAGACTCCTGAGGTGCAGGCCCAGTTGACGTCACAGTATTCAATGTATTTTAAACTGTTAAATCTACTTTAATTCAAAAAAAAATTAATACTTATTGAGGTGGTTGTGTTTGTTAGATTTTCCACTAGGTTTTTATTTTTTATTTTTGTACAAAGTTTGAACTTTTTGTCTTACACTGATTCAGTTACAAAGTATGTTCTCTGTTTGGTAAATAAATTCACTCTATTTCACATAAACTTTTCTGACACTGACCATTAAGCTATTGACATCTTACTATTGTAAAAATACTCATTTAGCTCCATTATAGATAACCACAAATCATTCAGTATTTCGTTGATTTCTTAAGCACATTTAATGGTCAAATTGTAGCATTTACCAATCAAATGTAACTTATTTGAAACAGACAAATTGGGGAATAATTTTCTTTTATTATATTTTACATTAAAAGTTAACTATCATCCGCACAGTTAAAAGTGGTTCGGTTTTTACCCTGTGTTAGTCAAAATGAAGAAATTTAAATTATGTGATTGTTGTAATCTAATTAAATTATTTTTTAAGGTAGAATGTGGAGATTTTTAATAAAAAAAACTAAAGGATTACATACTTTAGTAATTTAGATTGAATAGTTTATGACTTACATCTTATACTTGTGTCAATTATTTTACACTGCTTTTAGCCGATAAATAATGTAAAACCAAAATACGCAAGTAATAATCTACAACCTAACTGACCTTTTATTTTACTTTAAAGAAATGGAAGATTGATATGCCTCGTTAACTGTTCCTTACATCCGGACAACCCGTTTATGCACATTTCTTATCCTATATAATATATAAAATTATCAATGCGAAATAAAGTTTGGATAAGTAGGTATTTAACTTTTAATAGTGAAACCATAACTTAAAGCAAGACTGACTGTGGGCCCGATACAAAGTTTGTAGGAGCTAATTTTGACATTAATCGGGAACAAAATCCCTCCACTCAATGATCTCGGTGGCTGGCTTCTCTTGGGGTTTCATCGTTCTCAAGGCAGAGGTAAGGAAAGCTTTTCTTCAAGGTTGCCTAACGGTGCTGATAACAGCTTCCGGGATATTAGATCCAGCAAGACTTGGGAGAGGGGAGGAGGGTGGTGGCATGACTGGGCTGGTTAAACTAGTACAGCCAAAAACCACTAGGGGTATGCACTTCCGATACCCAGTGATTGAAGCGATCGCTGCGACGGAGCTTGCTACTATGACTATTCTTCTGCAAAACTGTCCTGAAAATTTAACCTAGGCTTGTGACTTCTATACATTATATATATTCAATGATAATACTCGTCAAAAGCCTGAATAAATAATAAAGTACAACTTTGCCAAGAGAATGACTAATTTTCGGCACATTGCAAAGGTTTGTTTTTAAACTGATGGAAGTTTCATAGCTGTTTCCAAAATATTCAAATATTGATTATTTACTTTTTTGCTGTCCTTTTTCAAGAAGAAATTTGTCACCAAGCTTCAAGATATTATGTGCATAGTGTACATTGGCATACTCTGTCTTGACAAGTGTGCATCCCTTTGTTTCAAATGCTTAAAAACAGTTTATTGGCTGTGCAATTTATTTAAAACTAATTTCACAAGTTTATTCTAATTCACCATTGTCATCCCACTGTGCAGTACTATAAAATTATGATTTTAATCATTAGAAAAGTCATTATTGCTATTGGTAAACACACTACATCCTCTGATATGTAGTTTTACGTGATTTGTCAAATATTAACTGTAGTTGGCTGGGCAAAACATGGCACTAACTTACAAAAAGTAGATTTTATAAAACTAATAGTCTCAGAACACTGAAAAAGCTTAAAATATTGATTGGTTGTTATACTTGCGATTGGGCTTCCGCCCATTATTCGTATGTATGTATATAAAATGTTAAGCTTAATATACATTGCTGAGTTGTTGCTTTTATAATGGGGGGTTAGAATTCCCATTGTGTGTCCTTTATGACATTGTTTTGTCAGTGGAGATTTCCTGGGTTGCAGGGTAGAAACTACTTTTGTAAAGCCATCCAAAACACTAAAACAATATTAGAAAAATCACACTTGGACTTAACTTTTTCTTATTTCACCAATGGTAGATATTTATCTGGTAATGTAAATAATGTATTGTGCATGTATTTTTTATGCTTCATTAGTATTGGATCTTTTCAGCCTTAGGATTTTTTTTGCCTTGTTCACATTGATTCCTTTTTTTTTTTTTTTCATTCCATTTAAATTTGCATCAATATTAATATTATCCTTCAATAGTTTTAATATTATATGTATAATTATCCAGCACTATACAAGTGTTACTTTCTCTCTTGTAGAAGATATTCATCTTTTCAAAGTCCTTGCTTCTGCATATGCATAAATTGTGATTCAGAAGTTTGGCATTTTGAAAATGACAGTACAGAAGGATTTTTAGAATGGATTTTAGTTTTTCTGCTGGCATAAATTCACATTTTAACATACAGTAGACTACAGATTATCCGGTTTGCGGATTAACTGTGCCATATTTCACTTTCATAAACCATAAAAACAAAAATATTTTTGACTTTGTTTCCATGTGTGCACAGTGGCAACGGCACTTGTATAGCATTAAATACAATGCAAGAAATTAGTAATGCAAGGAATTAATAATTTGGCGAATCAGCAAACAATATTTTTCCCTTTCCTCAATAGCTATTTGCTTCCTTTATTGCATAATTATTTGAGCAAATATTTATATTCCGCCATCCTGCATGTCAACAGCAGCTCTGGAGAGAAAAGCCAGAACCTTTCATGGTTATTTACTTCATACCTACTAGGATGCGCTAGAAGCAAATCACAAAAGACACACATTTAGTAAACAAGAGTCGGGAATTATGTTAACAGGTTAAATAATCTGTCTAATAATAGAAAATGTTAGGTTAATGTTTTTTTAAAATTATTATTAGAACTGAAATATATCTCATATATCAATATCATTATTTTGTAATTCGGAAATGTTGGTAGTGCCTACACAGAAAAAAATTGTTATGCCCCAGCCCTATTATGTAAACAATGCAGTACATGAATTATTAAATTTAATTTTATGTTGTATAATCTGAAAATGTTCTAAATGTACTTAAAATGTATTTAGATATATATTAGTACTGTAAAATAATTATAATGGTAGTAGTTCCTTGATTAGAATTGTAGTCTGCAAGCAAATTACCTGTTTGTAAAATGAATTATTTTGATTAAAATACTCTCTTATGGAAAAAATGTATTTGACTAGTGAATGCTGTTTTCATTAGCTCATTACATTGTTTTACTGGAACGAATTAAAAGCATTATTTGAGGAGCGGGTGTTACAGTGTTTGTCTATATAGTGAGGATTTTTTTTTTTCCATTGGTTTAACCACATTTTTTCGGTTATATGTGGACCCCTTGCCAGTCATTCATTACCCCAGATAATCGGGAGTGTACTGTATATGATTAATAATAATCTTCTGTTTTGAAATGCTTCAAACACACTTTACTATTCTCAGTTACTTTAAAGTTATTACAACATATTTTTTAATTCTAATTGTTTGTGGTTCTCTGGTAAATTATTTATATTTGAAAATTCATGAAAATAATACACGTAGGTTTACAGTTCTCACTTTTTTTTTTCATTATTCTCATACATTCACCACTGAACCATTCATAAAAATTACAGTATTTGTACAACTGTATGTACATCAGAAAATAAAATGATTAAATGAAGAAAGATTAACGAAAAAGAACATTCTGATGAACAACTCAGCACCATTTTGGCTACTACATATGACATCACACAATCCTGTTTGCCAAACTGTTTTCCTTTACATTGCAAATCATGACTCAGACTTCCACCAAACAAAAGCAATATTTTTTAAAGATTTCCTTTCATTTGAAAGCATATTCATTTTGGGGGGCACTGTTCCTTCAAGGTATTTCTGCAAAAGGTTATTGTTATGGGATGGTTCTATTTTACTTCACATTTTTTTATTAGCTTATCACTGTACATCACTTAACAGACAATTATCATTGATTATTCCATGTCTCACTACCATCTCTGGAGACATACATAGTCCAGCAAAATAGTGGTGAGAGAGTCAGTCTAAGCAATTTTAGGGTTACTGTAGCTTTCAGAGTATTTGTGAAGGACTACTGTCTGATGTACACATTAGAGCCCTGCGAACCGGCCCCTGAAGGGGGATTGGCCCAGCCCTGACCAGCACCATCTCTGGCTTTGGGTTGCCCACGATACTAAGTGGGCAATGTGAGAGGGCTGTGATATTTGTGTTATACCCAGAATTCACAGCATGAGGAAAACTAATTTACAGGTGTTGGCTGTGAAAAATTAGTATAACTTAGTTGTTTTACTGTTTATTTATTTATTAATAAAGAATGAGATTTTTATATTAGAACTTAAGAGAGAAAGCAATGCTAAAGGTAATAAAGAGTTTCATTCTAAAATAAATGTTTGATATTAGACATGGACCCAATGGACAAGAACAAAGTGAGTGTTGGGGAAGAGGTCTCATATTCGAGCGTTTTGCATGTATACCAGGATACAAGGGTCAAGATTGCATTAAATTTTTTGCAGAAGGTTGTCAATTCACAACTAACTAGATATCACATAAAAAAAAAAGCCTCAACTACATTGGGAGAAAAACTGTGTTCTTTGTATTTTTATACAAAGCAATAACCTCACAGTTAAATTTTTTTTTCTTAAGATATTCAAGACAATATTTTATTAGAAATATGAAACAGCAAGAAGGCGAACTGATTGAACTTCTAACTTTCGAGTTATAATTTATACTACTTGTCCCATAACATCTGAAATTGTTTTAATGTGGGTTCTTCAATCACAGGGATAAGAAAATGTTTTCTCAGTGGTTGGCTAGAGATTACTATGCATATATAGTTTATGTATAAAGTTTATATTTTTATTTATTTTAGTGTTTTTTAATATTGAGCTTAATGTTTTGTCGACATGAGGTCTTTAGAGATTGAAACATGCAACATAAAACAGCTATTTTAGGGAAGGAATCAATCATGGCATATTGTCTGAAGTAATGATTTCAGAAAACCATGGTTAACTGAAGTCAGGATAGCTGGACGGGGACTCAGACCTCTGACCTACCTTTCTCCATTCTTAACTTAGATGTTTTTGAGTTTCCACTAAAAGTTTTTTATTATTGTTATTGTCTTGTGTGTAAATATTATCTTATTTTTCTTTATTTTTCATTTCAGATCAGTGTGGGGTTCTGAAGCTTACAGATTTTGGTTTTGCGAAGGAAACTTTTTCAAAGGACACTTTACAAACACCTTGTTACACTCCATATTATGTTGCACCTGAAGTCCTGGGACCGGACAAGTATGACAAGAGCTGTGATGTGTGGTCCCTTGGAGTTATTATGTATATTCTGTAAGTTTTATGTGAATATTATGTAAAGGAAATAATACTTACCTTCAGGAACTGTGTCTTGCAGAACTTTTATTATACTAGGCAGTGAAATTTTATGGTAATTCATTAAAGTAATATTTAATATTACAAGTGTGAAAGTCTTTGATAAATTCAAAATTAATAAATCTTGATGATCATAATTACAAAAGCACTTGTAAGCACGTACATGCATATCAGGGTTGCTGCAAGTGCATAAAATAAAGACAAGTTAGGAAAAAATTTAGTAATCACAGTCGTTAAAAAATTCTGGAATTTTTTGTTTAAAGATGTGTTACGTATGTATTGCATGCACTACTGATATTTGCAAAATGTTATTTCTTCTGTGCTTTTGAGTGTGTCTCTTGCCAATGTGCTCTTTTGTTCTAACAATCAAATGACTTCAATCATTCAAACCCTTCCTCTTTTTCATAGGCATTTACTCCATGTCCTTCAGCAATAACCTGCTGAACTCATTATTGGCCAAAATAAAAAATGCATAATAGAGCACAGCATGTTTTTTAGCAAGATGTTTAAGGCCATGTCCATTTTTGGTGTATTGTTGTTCGGAAATCAGATAATTTACCACAGAAGTATTAATTTATTTCACTATTTAAATATCTTATTAAGTGGTACACTATTAAGATAATAGACTACCTCCTCTGATCACCATAAAAAGAGTAAACACAAAACAGCATGCTCTAATGTAGTGTCTAAGGTCAGAAAAAAATCTAGAAAAGTCTATAAATCTAAAGTTACAGGTTTTGTAGCTTCCCTGTATATTCATGTACAAAAATTTGTTCTGTATATTTTGATTGCTTGTTATTTTTTATTGAGTTTAACATCTGTCATCAACACGGTCAGAACAGTACCAACAAGGAGTGGTCAGGTAAGGAACCAGCCATGGCCTGTTGTAAGGCATCATCTCTGCATTTGCCTCTGCGTTTAGTAAAAAAATTTTAGAACTGAATACAGAATGGCTGTACCAGGATTTAAACCTGGGTCCTCATGCATGCCTAGTACCACAAAACCACTCTGTCCTAGAAGTGTAATGAACAGCACTATTTTGCTCTGGCCTAGAAGTGTAAGAAACAGCAGCTTTCTTGAGTGATAAAGGTTTTAAAAAATGTGAGGAAACATTGTTGGCAGTACATAGTTGGCATTACTTTTTCTGTTTTAGTTACTGACTGCAGTGCCATTCTTCATCCGTCTGACATTGTGTGAAAGTTTTTTTATATTTTTTAACGAATGCAAGTGTATGCATGAATATTTTGTCTTTGGAGAAGCAGTTGAAGTGTGTTATTTTTCATGTTTAGTTGGTATCTTAAGTGTGAGAATTTACATGGTATTCAAACATATGTGTATTCCTTTTAATAACCAGCGATGTAACATAACATCTGTGCTTGTATTTTTTAATATTTAGGGCTGTTTTTAGTGTAGCACTTCTATACCCTGATGGTGCAAAAAGTAAACACAGATCATGTTGCTGTTTTCAAAAATAAACAAGTATACTACGACTATTTTGTAAGTTTTCC
This sequence comes from Bacillus rossius redtenbacheri, assembly GCF_032445375.1. Taxonomy (NCBI): domain Eukaryota; kingdom Metazoa; phylum Arthropoda; class Insecta; order Phasmatodea; family Bacillidae; genus Bacillus; species Bacillus rossius. The sequence continues at coordinate 81,276,269 of NC_086331.1, read as the reverse complement.
CATCAAGGCATTACATGCTCATTTTCAGCAAATTAAAATCTGGATTCCTTACAAATGTTAATTTAACAGACATTGCAGTGAGTGAGTTTTCTTGGGGTACTCTCATTTCCTGCACCAATGCATTTTGTCACATCTCCATCTAATTGTTTTATTTCTCATCTGTCTAGTGATCTTGGCTCAAATGGGGCTCCAAAGTTGTATGGTATCATTTTTCCATGACTATACAGTCAAACCTCATTAATACGAATCCGCTTAGTACGAAATTCCCGTTTATGCTAAGTACTTTCACAGTTTCAGAAAATAAGGTAGGCTTTCCTATGTTATTCAGTACTTTTAATACGAAATACGGTTAATATGAATTACGAAGTTGTTTTGATCCCTCAAGTAGCTGTTAACGTGTATAAGAAAACGGTTAATACGAATTTCACAGCCGAAGTCTAAAGTAAATCACGTCTTCATAACCGTCATGTAAACAAACGTGTCTCAAAGATATATGTATGTATCCTACAGCGCAAAATGGTCGAAAAACAAGATGAAAAGTTCAACTCGAGTGGCGATGTTAGTAACTAAACTAGAAAAGATGCCATGTTGTAAAGGGAAAACGAAAAGTACTCTATACCTTATTAATATTAGTCGTCGGAAGTGTACATATGTAGAAGTTTAAACAATCTATGGAAAAAAGTTCTGATATTTTCCATTGTTCACGCACGTGTGTCTTAACCTCAATTTTGATTGTGAGTTGGTTTGTAATGACTGCGAAACGTAAACGCAACGACCTTACATTGCAAGTTAAAGTTAAAATTATCGAAGAAGTAGACAATGGAGAGAGAACGAAAACTGAAACTACGAGAGAATTTAACATCCTGCAATCGTCGTTGTCGACAATACTAAAAAATCGTGAAATGATTTAATTAGCCTTTGCGAGTTCGTGCAAATTATCAATAAGAAAAAGAATGTGAGGCCCAAAACATCAAGAAATGGAAGCTACCTTGTTCCAGTGGTTTGAAGAAATGCGTGCAGCAAACTTGCCTATTTCTGGAACTATGATTCAGAAGAAGGCAGACTACCCAGCATTGAGGTTAGGGATTTGAGACTTCAAGTTCAGCAATGTTCTACAACGGTTTAAGGATCACAACAATCTTGTTGGCAAAACTATGTGTGGAGAATCGGCAGCAGTAGATACGACCAAAGTTAAATATTGGATACAGACTGCTCAACCAATACTTGATCAGTACTGGCCTTTGATAAGCTTTGTAATGTGGTAAACAATGCCTATAAGAAAAAAATAGTGCAAACCAGAATTGATGCTTTTTTAAACCAAATATTTGAATAGAAAATGTGTCATGAATGCAAGTTTATTGAAGTTTGTATTATGATTTATTCTGTAAGTGTTGCATTGTGTTTGTTTTCTTCAGTGTTTACAAATTGTTATGCATGTAGTGAAGTCAGCTTATACTACCAACAGTGTATATAATTTTCTTTATGGTTGTAAATGTAGGTATTTAAAGTTCAATCAATTTTTTTTGTCATGATATCCCAATAGTTTGGTTAATACAAACCCTCGTTATTACAAAGTGCTAAAATTATGGTCCCTTCAGGTTTGTAATAATGAGGTTTGACTGTAATACTGTGGCTATTTTATGGCTGAACAGGTCATATTGTTTACACCAAGTCTCTACATCCTGACGGCACTTCAACCAGTAGTAGAGCTGACGAATCTTGGCTAGAGTTTTAGCCACTCCAAGATGGCCACCAGAGGTTCCATCATACATTTCTTTCAGCACTTCTGGCTCTAGGCATGTCTGGTGGAGTAGCTGCATGGTAACCACTTTCCCATTTGGACTCTACCATGCAATCTCCAATAACCCTTTAACCATCTCTAAAGAATCCCATTGTGCCCAATAAGGTTTCACAGCTCTTTGGTCACTGGGTATCTCATGCCATGATGGACATCCGGTATCCCTCCCTAACCAGCCTATAATGGGCCATAGGTCAGAGTCTTGTTGCTGTGCCAATTTTTAAGCTGCCATAGTCCCATTTATCCTTACTGTTGATACTGGTATGTTGAATATTTCAATTTTTTTGTTCTTTTGTGCTCTTTTGCAATTATTGCAGTCTGCATTGCATCATCGGTGAGTGAGGGCATCAGCATTGCTGTGAGTTAGGCCCTTCCGGTGTATGATTTGACAATCATACTGCTATATCTGCTCAGTCCACCTAGTGAGTGTCTCCTCTGGATTCTTGACTGCAACATTTTTTTAAGTGCAGCATAGTCAATGCATACAAGGAATTTTCTCCCATATAAATACTTGTGAAAATGCTGCAGGGACTTAATTACATCTAGAAATTCTCTTCTGGTGCCATATTAGTTACGTTTGAGCTTAGATAATGCTTTGCTTTAGTACCCGATGACCCGTTGGCTTCCATCCTGAACCTGGGGAAGTACAGTGTCCAGTCCATCTCTGCTTGCATCTGTGTCAAGGGTATACAAGGGTAGGCAAGTATGGGGCTAGAACATAGTGCCTCCTTAAGGTTCTGAAAGGCACCCTCACACCCATAATTTAAAAAAAAAAAAAAAAGTATTTTCTTCTCTGTCAGTTGATGTAGTGGTTTTATAATATCTGCAAACCCAGGCACAAATTGCCTCTATTAGGTACAAAGTCCTAGGAAACTCCTCACATGTTGATATTTATGTCAAGGCCACTCCTTGACAGACTGTATCTTCTCAGTATCAGTTTGTACTCCATCTTGTGATACTACATGACCTAGAAACATCGCCTCATGTTGGAACAAGGAGAACTTTTTAGGGCTTAACTTAAGTAGTGCATGGTGAAGCCTTTTAAAATCTTCCTGGAGGTTTTGTAGATGCTTCTTCACTGTATTTCCCACCACATTTAATATCATCCAGATATACCAGGCATGTTTTTCATGTCAAGCCACTCAACCGAAGTTCCATTACTCTTCAAAAAGTTGCAGTATCGTTTGGGAGTAAACAATGTTACATCTTCCCTCTCTGATTCGCAATGCTTGTCCTTCCCTGTCAAGAACAAATTCATCAAACTGTCATTTCCTCTACAGAGTAAAGATGCAAGCAACACCCTAGGGTCTATTGTTTCCCAAAGAGCTGGCATATGCCCCTTCATACCAGCTACTGATCGTTTACCTGTTTCTCTAATTTTTGTGGGGTTTTCTTGCATGTTGGCAATATCACTTAATATTCCCTAGTTCTTGGCAGGCGAAGCACTGTGGGCAACCTCCTATCCTCCGGAACTAGAAACCTTGATAACTATTCAGCAGCTTCTTCAAAGCCCTGGTGATATCCCCTTCATTGGCAGTGGCATTAGTACCTCCCTCATGGTATGATTTCAATCTTGTTCTTGTCTTGATGTTGGCATTCCTGGATACTTTGCGTGCGATTCTATCTCCAGGGCATATACCAGGGCATCACATCTCTTCTTGTGGCAGACTAAACGAAGGGTTTGCTGGACCTCTGCATCCGTAAGTCCATCTATAAATGCGCTAGTAACTAGTTGCTGTTTGATCTCTGCAGAAGCTTCTGGTTAAGCAAGGTGCACAAGCCTCTTGAAGTTAGCCTCGAACTCCTGAAGGGTTTCTGAGGATAGCTGTTGGCATATCCTCATAGCAGTCCTGTACACCTCACCCATGTATCGGTCACCATACCTTAGCTCTAGGGGAGATCCTCGCAAGTCCAAGACAAGTACTGTAGCTTTCTCTTTCTCACTCCAGTTTTTACTTCCACAGCTGCCTCAAACTGTCACCTGTATACTGCTCACAACAATTGCCCATCAAAGGTGGTTGGCTTGAATTTTGATTGGCTGTTCACAGCATCTTCCACCTTAACCAGGGAAACTCTTTCGTTTCGTAGCAGCTGTAGCTTCCTTATTCATTCGTCTGCATTCTTCAGTTACAGCTAGTATGCTCTGTTCGTTAGTGTGCTCAAACAGAGCTAGCTGTTGTGTCATCAATTCTTTATGGACAGCTATATTCTGCTTCAAACATTGCACACCTACTTCAAACTGAATGCTGGTTTTCTCTATCTTCTTCATTTCTTCTTGGGCAGCCACTAGCTCATTCTGTATTTCTTCTTGTGCCACCACCAGCTTGTTTTTCATATTTTTTGGTGCCTTTTTTATTTTGCAGTTTTTCTCTTTCGTGACATTCTTCACCTCTTCCTGGCCACTTTTCATTCCTTCCAGGTTACTCTCCATTTTATTTTTTTCATTTTCTTCAAGCTACTCTCCACATCATTTTTCATTTTGGCTAAGAAAGCCATTACGTTCTTAAGTTGTCAACAGCTATCTTCCTCATTCAAATACACAATCGGTCACTTATGTCCTATTAACTATACTTAAATTTAACCTAAGTCATGGCCTAGCTAACTTTTACTCAAAACTAAAACTAACTTACTACGGTTCTTAACACCATTTTTATTATTTTTTGTATGGTTTTCAAATTAATTTACTATTATTGTTTTAATTCAGAGTTAATTAACCTTAAATCCTTTATTTATGGCTATCCCTACTTTTGGCACCAAATGTTATAACTGGGAAAACAGGTTCAAAAAGCATAGACCAATTAATTAAATGCAGTTTTATTTATTACATAATATTTACACTATTTAGTTATAACAAATAAATTGTCTACCCACAAATTTATATCTCTTTCATAAGGTCCACAATTTACTCTCCCCACTGGAGCGCGGCTCGACAGTGGCTCTCACCGTTCACCTGTTGTCTCAACACACTGGCCTCACACTACTCACTCATCCGCCGCAAACCCAGAACAGTCCTGATCTGGATGCTTCAGTCCCCGATGCACCAGTCTTTGCAACAAAGCTCATCGCTCGTCATTCACCTTCACTCATCAAGGGGTCACTCACCCTTTTCACTTCACTGCATCGGAGGCTGGCGTCACCATTTTTATACCTCTCAGCCTCTTTCTGGAATGGTTTTCTTGCACCTCTTTCAAGTGTTGCGTCACCAGGATCGACTTAGCACCCAAAGCTCGCTGAACGATGGCGTCCTAGTTACACCACTTCACGCAGGCGGGGATTTGGGAACATGCCAAACCCCCCAGAGCCGCAGAGAGTTCTCTGAGGGGAGGGGGGGTTCCTTTGCTAATCGGATTAGGTGTGTGAAACGGTAATGGACCGCACCCTACCTGCAGGTGAGCATATATGGAAATAATTACTCGTGTGGAAAGAAATGTTTGATTGGAAAGTTTTAAGACTGCTTGTAATTTCAAAATGGCAGTACTTACAGGCTATTGGGATGGATCTCCTTTCTTACTAAACACACAGCTCTGACAGTGGTTCCAATTTTGGACATTTTATGAAATCTTCTGTATCCTCTCGGAAATTTCCTGGATTTCTTTGATTCAGATCTTTTTGTCAGGGTTTATATCAGCAAAGAGGCCACAGGGTGCAGAATGACAGGAATTTGGCCAATAATTACATGTTAAAGAATACTTGATGAGTGGGGCGTTGACATGATGGAGGCACCAATTCTTATCTCGCCAGATTGCAGGCCAGAGGTAAACTCTGAAGGCTACATGTATAGTATTCCTGGTAGACTGACTATCTGCCCCCTAGGGCCATGTTCATGATACACAATGAAAAACGTCACCATCATTGTGCTGTCGCACTGGGGGTTGTTTATATGTTCATAGAGACTTGGTATTAAGTCTTGGGCGCCACCACATGTATTATGGGCATGTGGACCCGGCTATTCTCTCGTCAGGGCCGTGACGTAGCCCATGTGCAGGGAGGCCCGTTTCTCCCAGTATAAATGAAATACATGGAATCACATCCTCTCTCAGTGGGGGTCATGCTATATGTAAAGCCAAAAAAATAAGGTAATAAGGTAGGTTCTCGAAGGCGCCTCACATGCCTCAGTCTGTGTGTTGTCTCCCCACGTGGTCACCCACACAAAAGAAACTAATATGTTTATTCGATACGTTTATTGATGTTGCTCGTCTGTATATTCTACACATTATCATAGTTAATAAGAGCCGGTGGCACTAGTCGCTATAAGGGTGGTCCAGACACACATTCATGCGCGCTGCACAGGGTGGGGATGGACACTCACAGTAACTGATACGGAGGTGCAGCGAAGCGGCGTGCGAGGGCTACCACATGCTCGACGAACAGCTGCAAGCGTGCAGGCACTATCGTGCGAGCCCTGGACATAGAATTCTTCCCATATTGTAGCTACCCATGCATTCTTTTGAACGACAACGCATCACATTTCTCGGGACGAAAGTGGAAGGAATTATGTGGAAAATGGTGGGTTACACATCATACCATGCCGGTATACCTCCCCCGAACCAAACCCACTAAGAGACATAATCAGGATATTAAGACACAGCTGAGGCTCAGACTGGCGGAAGATCACACGCAGTAGGATACTCACATTCCAGACATCACCTACTGCCTACGACTGCATTAGAGTTCATATAATATGATCAGAATCCGTCTAGTGAATTAAATAAAACTTAAGTAAAACAGTCTTCTGCCGGAAGTAAGCCCTGGAGTTAAAAGAAAGCGATTGATATGATGGCAGATGGACGTAGATCAGTGATAGTACCAAGTTGTGGATGACGGGTGTGTGCAGCTCCTTACCTCAGGCGATCGCAGCGACAGACTCCACTCCCAGCATGCCCTCGAGGCAGGCCTACAACTCACTCCAGCCAACGACCTTTACATACATTTAAATCACACATGCCACCGGGAAAAGGAATGAACACATATAAACCCTTAATTAAATTAGCCTACTAGCTGCAAACAATAACATTACATAACTAATTGGTTTAAACTAATCTGATATTTAAATATAGTCTGCCTCAGGAATCTTCCTCCTTGCTCAGCATCGTTCAGGCCAAGGAATATTATTTATGTTACAATTTAAAGAAAAGCCCGTCTTGAAGCAATTACTCCGTCTGCTGGAACATAAAACACTGTAGGTAAGAAATAAGTAAGTTACAATTAATTATGTTGGCATCGATAAGGGAGCAAAGCACTGACGTCACACTTGTGGGCGCGGGCCGACACACGCACACACAATTACACTTTGGTGGGCAGTTTGAAATGTGGGGGTCACAGAGGGTGGTGACGGAAGGAGGAGGCCTGCAGTGGACGATGAGGGAGGTGGTGGCACATCGGGCTCAGAAGGGCATAGCCTAGAATGCTCAGAAGGGCATAGCCTAGAATGATGTCAATTGTTTTCACATTTTACCAACTTTGTCTTGCTTTGCAGCAGTCAGGTCCTGCTACTTTCAAACAGCGCGCCGGGGCGTCAAAGGCCTCTCCCTCCCTCCTTTTACCTTCCCCGCTGTTGTGATGTGCTTTGCTTCTAGCCTCCCCTCCCGGGGTTGGGGCATGCGCGGTGGTCCGCTCTTTAAAGATCTTATTAAATTTTGTTTGTCATTTAGGGCACTTCGTTGATAGGCCGAGGGAGCGATCTCCGGGGAAAAATAATGTAAGTTCAAGTTATTTCTGGGAGTTAGGAGGTGGCCTTACTAATGTAGTTTGCGAACTTTAAATTTATTTTGTCTTTTCTAAATTCTCTTTCGGCCGCCACCTCAAAAATTACGTCTGGATATAATGTTTTGTGCATGGGATGTAAACGTTTCTTTTTGGAAATTTATTATTTTCACTATTTGGCCCCGCGAGGTCAACTCGTTTGCAATTGTTCTAGTCTTAGTATTATTCTCTTTTGGAATTAATAAACCATTGTATGCTTATTATTTATTTGTAACCGTTCCTACGTTATCTATTAAGTAAAGTATCAATATTCACGTTTACATTTTATTTGTCAGCCTAGTTATGGGCCTAATCCCATTCAATTGAGCGTGATAGGGCTTGATTTCCTGTCGTACTGCTTGCACTTCAATGTATATTTATGAGGATTACTACATTAGCTTAACGGGATATGTTACCCTTTCACAGTTAGTTTAAATGTTTTATTATTTCCATGTTGCTGTATTTAAATGTACTCCTTTGTTCTTGTATGCAAACATACAGTAATAATTACGTGAAGCATCTTTGTTAATCCGTAATGTGTAGGAAAGTGTAATTTGTACTTGTTATTAGGGATTTCTGCACCCCTATTCTGTTGTTACTCATGCATACACACACGTGCAAGTTTTGTAATTCTTATTGAAGCTACTAAAGAGTTGTTTTTCTCTAGGGCTGTTTGCACATATATAAGTATTTGTTATTGAGAAGTGCATTAATTAAATGTATTCTGATATAATTTTTTTTTTTTTGAAACTCAGGTCTATTGTGTGTTCACCTTTAAATGCACCTACAATACACGATCCGTGCTGAATAGTTAAATTCAGCCCCTCCCCGTTACCCCTTGATATCTTGTCCTGGCAGTTGAAAGCCATATCCGGGATTCGCTTAGTTAGGGCTTTGTAAAGGCTTTCAGCTTGTTTATGTCGTGATGAACTTGGACACTTTCATTGTAATGATCGTGCCTTTGTTCTGATTCATATTTATAAACCGATGATTTGTTACCTGTAATGACACTGTTTCAAATTTGGGTCAGTTTTGACCTGATTAATCATATCTTGGGATCATTCAAGTCAGTGTTTCTGTTAGTCTGACAACAGTTTCAGAATGAATTTCATGGACTATTGACGCATGTTTAAATCTTCAATTTAAAATTACTGAACACTTAGAAACTTAAATTCAGTTCATTTCGCTAATTGGTACTCTATAGTAGTCCTTAAGTCTCCTATGCTGACTTCCCAGTTTTAATACAAATTTTGGTCCAAACTGGTCCCTTTTTTCATCCATTTTGTGAAATCAAGAATCATACAGATAACCAAAAACACTTCTTCACTCATCAGGATGCCACACTTGACAGAACAAAGATATCGCAGTAATTTATCAGAACATGTCAAGATTCAAAACAAGCTTCCCATTCCATCCCCTCAGTCAAACCTAGCCTCTCCTATTGAGCAGTGATGACACCTGTCTTAAGACTTTCCAATTACACCTCATACAGGTTTTATTATTAACATTTATTTTGTAATCTAGTACCCACAGGATGGTTTTTTTTTATCTTAGTTGGCATACACTTCCATGTAGACAAAGCATCATAAAATAAAAATAATAAGACAAAAAATTAGTGCACATCAAATACACAACATTTATGTGTAGAGGAGAGACAGTACTGGAGATTAAGTGGTCAGCTCACTTGCCTCCCACCAGGTGATCTGAGGTCAATTCCTGGCATAGTCGAACCCAGATTTTCCAAATGTGGAAAATTTGGCGGATGGTATAATGCAATGGTAGGTTTTCTCATGGTTCTCTCATTTTCACAACCCATTTATTTTGCTAATACTTCTCTAGCATCTCATCTTCTTTCATCATCTCTTCTGACCTCAATGTCGACAAGACATAAAGTTCAATCTATTTCATTTCCAGTTACGATGGTGGTTCCTGAACTGGTGAGCGCACCTTCCAGAGAGGTGAGAGTTAATTTTGGGGGTGCATAGAATGATTTGAGAATATGGATTTTCGTGTTCATATTAAAACATTATAAACTCTCTATTCCTCTATGACATATTTTAACATGTAATTCTTGCACGGTGTCATCGAAAACTAAAAGGGGCCTAATTTACTAGCTATATTACTTTCTTTCACTAGCAATTGGTTTCATTGCTTTTTTTTTATATTATGATGGAAGAAAAGTTATGAAAATTTATTTGATTGAATCATTTTACTACATACTTCTTAAAGCACATAACATATTCACACAACAAGGGAAAATTTTTAAAACTGTGAAAACTTCAGGAATTGAAAAGGTTCTTTAAAACCTGGAAAAAATAGGGAAATTGACAATATTTTATATACAAGACAGTATTGGTTAATTTTTCTTAGTATGTTGTCTCCTAATATCTGAAACTTGTATGTATTTTAATCATAAATTCATGTGCCATTAATATTATGTATCACTGACATTAATTAAACACAAGTGATACAAGCAACTGTGAATTAATGTGGAACACAATCAATATCTATAGTAGTCATTCACCTGATCACCGTCAATAATGTATCATTTTTAAGTTCATCAAACAATCATATGAGGGGTTCATGAACATTGTGGTGTAAGTCAATTTTACAAATTTGAAGATACTATACCAATTGAGGCATTCTAAGTAAAAAAAAAAAAAGGCATATAAACAAAAACCATGTTTTGAGAAAATCAAAAAAAATAATTTTCATTGTTTTATCCTATTGTTATACTAATTATAACTTAATTTTCTGTGATATAAATACAAATATTAGATCTTTTTATAAAGGGATATCCAAAGAATTTATTTCAAATTACATTATGTTATGAGTAATAAATGAAAAATGCATGTAAGTTTATATGTCCTTTTAAGACAACACTTTTTGGCATATAATGGGTAGTTGAAAGTCGAAGTAGGGAGAAAAACATCTTTATTTATTATATTTATGTACTAAATCTGGAGGAAACATCTTACAAGTATTCTTAGCTCAATCAAGTTTTTTACAATTTAATTATGAAAAATCATTTTTTAAAAAAATACATTTACTTCCAAATTTGCTCAGTTAATATGTTTGACATCACTCTTTTGTAGCTTTTATCCACATTATGAAATAATATTCTCAATAAATTCTACATCCTCTTCCTGTAAAAAAACAGTATATCACTTTTACTTCATTAACTTTAAGTTGGTTAATTTCTCGGCAAGGACACCTTCGAGTCTTTGTGTTGTGAAAATCTCCACGCTGTTGAATAGGATGCCAATTACTGAACACATCATATTGTCTTAATAAGTTTTAGAACATAGCAATTCATCATTTCTTAATAATTTAATAATGACTTTTTTTTTTTAAGTAAATATGTTATTTTTGAGACAGGTTTTTTTTAAATAGATTGTTTGAAAAAGGTTCCCAGTCTTGCAGAAGCTCTGGATCCATAACAACTTCAAAGGGTGATGGGTTTTCTCTACACTGTACCATTGCAGTTAGGTAATGCTTTGAATTTTTAATTTAGTTTCGGATCAACCTGAAGTTTCTGTCACATTGGGAGAAACTATGGCCTCTTACTAAAAAAAGTTAGATGACATCGTTTTCAAATACCCTTGAAAACCAAGCAGTAAATTTACACATTAGGAAATTCCTATTTTAGCCACCTGTGGTATCAGAAAGAAAAACAATTGTGGAAATATCAGGGAACTTCTCAATTTGTTTTTACAAACAGTCATACAAAAAACAAATAACTGAATTCGTGTTTTTTACATCGTCACATTCAGTGAATGTGTAACAGTAGCTAGAATCATCATTAAACACATGAATGTTGAAGCAATATAGCCAGAGCATCCATTTATAAAACTGATCATTTACATTCAGTTTTGGGATGGGTTGGTTCTGGAAATAATTGAATTCAATAGTGAGTACTTTTGAGTTGTCTTCCTTGCATTTAGCAATGTAATCATTGAGGTTTTCTTTCCTCTTAACTGCCTTCCTTTTATGTGGTTCATACATAGATTTGCAAGGATCATTTTGATCACATTTTAACTTGTTTTTGCACAGCGTAAGAAAATTTAGTCTTGAAATATTTATTGTAATTTGTATATGACATTTTTAAATCCAATATAGTTTTTTCTTAGTAATAAAACTTAAACATTTCAAAGAATGTTTTTATGCTCAACATACAGTTATGAAAATATAACAGACTTTTAGCTTTACAGTAATGACTCATCCTATGGGATTGATTCCAACTGTTCACCCATTAGCAAAATTACATTGTCAGAAATACTTCTGGGTCTGTTTTTGTGAGTACCATGCTTTTCCTCAAAAGTCTCATTGGACAGAAGTTTAGCTTGTACAACCCTTGTTCTTTATGACCCCAACAGAAACTACGTATTTCCATATATTTTCTCTTGGTCTTTTCAAGTTAACACTTTGATTTTTAGGGCCCTCCAACTTTTCTATACCATGGTCCAAATACAGCCGGTATTTCCAGCGATTAGGAAAGGATACAGATGGAGCATTAGCTGACAGATGCGTTTACTTCTTAATTTTTTTTATTTTCACATATCAATATGGCAGATGTTTGTTTATATTTGTGTCAGACATTCTAGTCCGCTTTTATTAACGACTGTAATTTGTTTGGAAATAAATCAGATCATAATATTACTGGTTAATATGTAGTATATATATTAAAAGTCCAAAATGAATTTTCATAATACAAATGTAATGATTCAGTTTGACATGGCCTGGGGCCTAACTGTCCTTATGCTAAGCGGGGATTCGCATCGATACATGTACTGAGATTAATTTTTGGGCGCCACCGTGCAAGGGGTACGGACCCGGGAGAGACACTTTTTCAGGGCCGTGACATCGCCCATGTGAGGCGTGATTTTAACCCCCCTAAAGCCAATCCTAGTACTCGCTACTGGTCCGCTCTCAGCGTCGGGTACGCTCTTCACCTATGCAGTGGGCTCTTACGGCGTCCCACACGCCGTCACACTCAGGATGTTGAAATAAACAAATACAAATTAAATCGTGTACCCTGGTTTTTTAGTTGCTACTTCTCGTACACCTATGATTATATTTTACAACGCCTGCACGAATCGGTTCACGTGGTGCTACCTGACCACGTGGTCACACTCCACAATTAGGTAATTAGCATAAAAAGGACCATAGTGGTCACTCATACAATTATTTAAGTAGTCCCCCCGACCGAGAGAAGCCCCGAGGAATTACGAACGAAAAGATTTAGGATTATTAAAATTTAACAGAATTACTTAGCAGTACAGGCAAGTGTTGAGGTCCCCGGGGTGCTGACGCGTCTGCTCTCGGTCGGTGCTGACGAAGGACTTGGGCGAGCTCAGGGCTCTGCTAGCTTAACATGGTGTCTTCGCGCCAAACCGATTACCGTTATACCTATTTACGATTACGTGCCACAGGAACTTACAGGTAAAACATGAAATACTCTTAATAATTAGATTGCACCTAATGCATAATAAAAACTATTAACTAAAATTACAACTATTTATTATTAATGATAACCAGTCCGGCTTCAGCGGACTTCGGTTCGCCTCGTGCATGTTCGGTACGTCTTTTCGTTGTTTATACCTTAACTAAATATTAATTACTTAAAGTACATCAAACACTCCCGGCTGATCTGCCGTCACATGCCAGTTGGGGTAAAATAAGCAAAAAAGAATTACAATGTTTATCACTAGTTAAAGGGGTGTGGTACACTGCTGCTACAGCGCCCTCTTGACGTCCGTGGTGCGCTATTCAAACACGCCCTAAGCACTAGTGGTAGGGAAGGTTGGAGGGTGGGGATTGTTTTGGCGGTGGCATATCGGGCTTAAAAAGGCCAGCAGGCCCGAACGATGTCAAGTTGATATTTTTCTCCAATTTAATCTCCAATACAGTTACAGCTGATACATTTGTAAACAAACGGCCACCATATTGGTACATGTAGTACCCTGAAATCCTCCTCCCGTTTTGGCTTCACCCCACTCGTCTAGAATCGGACCTTATGCTGTATCTGTATGTTCCCCTGATCTCTGTTAGTCACAAAAACAGTTGACATTGTCCTCTTAAAACAGATGTATCAACTTCATTTTTCAATATATACCAGTGAAACTTGGACTACTGAATTCTGTATGAAATTGTGGAATATAATATGCTTTCTGCGTAAAAACGGTTTATGAGCAGCTTATTTGCCATTTTTACATCGATGGCCTCAATTGATAGTTTAAATGTTTTAGTGGTAAAATATGTAGCTGACTGAAAGCTGCAAAATTTTTGACTTGCACCACTATGTTCCATAGCCCCTCATTTTTGTTTTATTTTTAAAACTGGCAGCATTGATTACATAACTTTAATGAAAATAATAAAAGTGAAAACTATGCATTGTGTAGGAATTCATTAGTAGTAAATGCTGCATGTGATGTGTGTTTGTTGAAGTGAGTTTTAAAAATATAGTTGTAGCTCTTTAAACCAACACATTAAGGAGCATGATCACGCAGTATTAGTGATTTTGTTAGATTATTGAACTTCACTACGGTTTTAATGGGAAAACTGTGGATAATCCGCAGAGTTAATGTATGTGTAATATATAGGTATAATAAAGTATTTAATTTTACATTGTTGAAAAAATTTTAGTGATTATTAATTGGTTTCTTATTGAACACTAAGCAGATTTGTTATTGATTGGTATTAATTTATATATAGTGCCAAAGAAAGCATGATCACTGAGTCGTGCCAAACTTTTAGCGAGCAGCCATCTCTAAGTCAATATTTACTAGCTTGTTTTAAAAAAAAGTATTGTTGTTAAAGTTATAATTTACTTTAGCTACATGCCTTCTGAACAGAAAGATACCACAGAATCCATTTACACAGGCTTCTAATTGAAACTTGAATCAATTTTTTATTTGAAACAAAAAATTATTTCAGTAGATAGACATATTTGGAATTAAAGAATACCATACAAGGGCAAAAATGACAATTGTTAACTAAGGAAAAAAACATAAACAAGGAATCGCACCTAGCTCTTAGCAAGTAACCAGGTGTTACAACTACTAAAACATAAAATAATTTCGCTAGTGACATGTCTTCTGAAAAATTTTTTACCGAAGACTGGAATATTTTATGTCCTGTTATTGCAAAAACATCTAATTTTTGTTTCCAAGTAAAGTATTGAGTTTAAATGATGCACACGTGATGTTTGCTTTCTGTGGCTTATGAGAGAAAAGTTCAAGTATATTTCATGGAGATAAAAATTTTCAAGGATAAAAATAACACCTCTAAAGGTTAAATAAAAAAAACCTCCTCAGGTTAAACCAAGCTGTGTCGGACCAACTTCATATGTGCAGCAATGAATTTTGAACGAGCCTCACAAGGTTATCTGCTACTTAAGTTTCCTTACATGTGGGATTTAAGAGATAAGTGAGATAAGCTACTAGTAAGACTGCTGGTAGGGAAGAAAGGGCTAGTGTAGAACGATGATGCCATTGAGCCATGATGTGTGCCGACCTGCCTTATATGTGGTTGGCGGCACGAGCAGTCTCACAGAAGTTATTATGAACCATCACGATTGCAGTTTTTAAATTGAAAATTTTTACAAATTTGTTTTTTCAAGTACTGGAGCTTATAAATTAGGGGTAGCAAGAATAAAACCCGTACTACGAGATTAATCATTTTAATTACCAAAACATGTTCAATTTTCATATTATTTCTTCCATTTCTGAAGATATTTCAAACGCCCAAATCTCCTGAGGAATTGGAACGCAAGCAGCCCTACGGGTGCTGGATTACAGAATAAAGGCAGACAAACTGTAATGTGTATTGTCAAATATCTGTTATCTTGCTACAGAGAGCAGTATCACAGGTAAAACTGAGGAATATGGCTAAAGTATGTGAGAACCCTTTACGTTTTCCTTGTTAAATGGTGCATTCCTCCCCATCTGCATTGCTGATAAAGTTTGAGAACCACTGAGTAATGACATCAAGGCAACCTCTTAATAATTCCATGTTCGCAAAGTTGCCTGGCCATTCCTATCCCAAACCACCTCTAGACACAACTGGATAAGACAATAAAACTACATTAAATAAAACAAAATACATAGTGGCCCAAGATATAAATATACAGTAGAACCCCGATTATCCGTGTTAATGAAGGGGACGAGTGAGTCGGATAATCGAAAATCGCGGTTAACCGAGTCATGCTTGCCTCAAAGGTCATTAGCCCACAGACAGCCATCTGTGGACATTCGGAGATTACATATATACACATGCTTTGTGTGCGTGTGCGTTGTTGACATAGAAGCGGACTGCTTAGTGCTGGGCAGCAGTGGTTTTTAAGTCTTTCGTGTGCGGAGACGTGGGCACGCGAGTCGTTGTTGCACCGAGGTGTGTGACTAGCCGCCCGCCAGTCCGAGGGCCCAAGACAGCTGATAGCTGCCAAGGTCACGCATTCTTTTCATCGCCCGTAAGCGACGCTGCCACACTTCGCTCATTGCTCTGTTGTCAGTAACACCATCGGGCTGGTTATTGTTTTACAGAACGACTGACTTCAAAATTCTTTTCGAGATAAGATTTTTCATACCAGTGCATTGAGACTTGATTTGATGGTTTTGAAACGGTGTCTCTGTCTCGTATAATTCACGGTGTTTTTATCCCCCTTTATTTATATGAATTTAAAATGTTAGATTTTTTATTTTTAGTTTGCTGAACGTGGAATTAGTGCAAAAACGGCCTATTATGACTTAGTGTTGCAGATGGGTCGGAAATCTTATAACGACCACCTCTCTATAACGACCCTAATCTCGGGAACCGTGAGGGGTCGTTATATCTATTCTCCGTTCACTCTTAGCTGAGTTTTGAAATAAACAAACACCGTCGTATCACTGTGCCGCGTCAGCAAGTGATAGGCTGAATTTATCTTGCGTGCCAAGCACTAGTTGCAACACACACACTTCCGTACAGTCGGTGCTCATAAAATAACGGAGAAGTAATATAACAGGAAAATGGTTGTTCTGTGAAGCCTAGTTTTTTTAAAAAAATTACGTCTGCTGTGATAAAATTACGCCACTTAATGCTACACCCTCCAACCTTTTCTGTTGAAACCATTCAAACAAACAAGTGTCCAAGCTGCTAAATGTGGATTCGTTCATCGTCTTGCGTTTATTTAATCCACTTGAAGTGTCAGCCTGTGAAGCAAACTGAAGGATTTTTTCGCGATTTTTTATGATGTCGCGCACTGTTGTGTTACCGACATTAAACTCAGTCGCAAGTTTGCAATCGTTTCTCCACTCTGAAATCTTTCTATAATTTTTGTTTTGCTGTCGATGGACAGTACCACTCGCTTTCTTTTCTGTTCATTTGATGACATGATGAAATGTTGCGCTCAACATTTCCGCACAACACAACGGTATAATCCGTCGGAATGCAGATCACTGTTACAATACATAAAATTATCACCACCTTGACGCTTCAACAACGTACACTAATGGAATGGACTGTCTCCATGCGCCGGGTAATCTCTGTGGCACGGCGCCGTGCTGCGCGCGGGAGTGTACAGTCCGGTCATGCGGACGTGGAATCGCGCACCAGTGTATAATCTATTCACGTAACATGGAACACAAAAATATTATGTACATACGTATGTATGTACTAGTATATTTTTTTTTAACTTTCTGTGTATATAAACATAACTGAGTCAAAGTACTTTGACCAACATACATTTTGCAAAGTATTTTAACATTTACATACATTTTGAATCATTGGTTATATGTAACTAAAAAATTGGACTTGATGGACATAAATCGCGGTTAATCCGCGAATCGGATGATCGAGTCGCGGATAATCGGGGTTCTACTGTATGTACAATCTGTATTAGCCCAAACTTAATTTGAAATTTTAGAAGAAAATAATTCCTTAGATATTGGAACCAACTCATGAAGGGTGTATCAAATTCTACTAAGAAATAATTTGTTTGTTTAAGCATTTTAAAACTTTAATTTGCTTTTCTTTTTTTAAGTAGTTTCTTATAGCTTACACCACAACAAAATAAATTATTGACCGTTTATTAAAATCTTTGAAATTAATTTTTTGATCACTTTTTTAATTCTTCCATACTTATTGAATTTTTTGTGTTGTTGTTTGCAATGTGCAAACACCAATCATGCAGCTTTGCTGTTTTTTTGGTGTCAAAATGTATATCAATTGCTGCATTGATTTATAGATAGGTACATTTGTGCAATTATTTTGGGGTGACCAATGTCAAAAAGTCAAAGCTGACTCACCTATTAGTATTAAAAACTGCTCCGCTTGAACAGATTACCATAATTTCCACATTCATGCAAACTTCTTGCTGTTCCCATTTCACTAACGTTTGACATCTCATCCTTGTCGCCAAAATGTGTTGTATGTCAATTATTTATTGCATGCAGTAATAATCCATTACACTTAATTAGTCAACATTTATGCTCTTATACAACCTATCAGTCATTCATTTAACTGCTTCCATAGATAAAAACACACAGCTTAATTACAATATACAACAAATATTAAGATATTTAAGCAACAGTTACTTTAAATTTGCATACTTCAATGCAATTTTTTTAAGGACAAGCTGACCTCAGCTCAGAAATCTTGTGTTCACTTCTGCGGTTTATGCTTTTGTAATTGAATGTGCTGCGATGTTAAGAAGACATTAAGTCCCAATTAAAATTCAAACTTTTTGGATCACCACCTCATAGACTTTTTTTGATACTATGTGGTTGTGTTTGTGATGAATGCATTGTTGAAAAAAAACTTATGTTTCAGCCAGTGTCTTGTGGTGTTAAATTCAAAATTGTATTACACTTAGGTAATATATTCAAGTAACCACAAACTAGTACTGGTGCCCTACTCGCTAGCTCCTTTCTTTCTCAGTAAGTTAATTCTAATGGGTCTTAGGAGCAGAAATTGCCATATGCATGTTATGTTCCTCTCATAACCATTAATTTTCAGACGCTAGGTTGTACATGTGCTTCTTGAAAAAGGAAAAGATGGTTACCATCATCATAAAGTTGGCATTTAGTTGGCATTTCTCTTGCCAAAACAAGTTTCACTTTCTTGAATAAGACCACATCCCAGTGTGATAAAAAAAAAAAACAATTCTCCCGTGCAAAGAAAAGAGACATTTTACAATAGTTTCCTACACATCTTCCAATTTCATTTATTTTTGTTTTATTTCATTGTGAGGCAAAACAGATACTTTAACCTCCCATTAAAAATTCATGGTGGAGCATTCATACTGCTTCCCTCTCCCTCCCCTTTCAATGTCAATACATTCAGTTGACAGTAGAATGTTGTGCCAGTGATTTTTTAAACTGTGAGTGTGACATCATTCCACACATGTGAAAGACACCAAACAGCTTCGTATATCATAGAAGATTTCTTGAACTTTTCAAAGTTGAACAAACTGTCACAATTTACAATCTTGCACACAAGCTCATTGCGATAATGGCACTTCATACTTTTAATTTAATCCCTGCTCCATGGGTTGTATAAGAACTGTGCAGTTAAGTGATAAATACTAAACAAATATATTATACTGGCAACTGTTTCTGCTGGAGGATGGGCTGGGCAGTTGTCAATAAACAGCTTTTTTTTGTATCATCAGGCAACCCAACATTGTTTGCATTTTCCTGTTTATGGTACAAAATGGTTGTTGAACCAGTGTTCAAACAATTCCTGCATGACTGAAAAAACAATTTTTTTGAACGATAAATCACTCTGGAAAGATATTGAAGGTTCGAGGTTTGGTACTTTTACCAATCACAATCATCTTAAATTTGTAAGTGCCTGCTGCATTTGCGCTTATCATAAATGGTAGGCTTTCCTTTGAATATTTTGCACCGGAAGAATATTTTTTATCATTGTATACAAATGTACTCCGTAGAAGATAAAGCTTAAATATACCAGTTTCGTCCACATTATGAATTTATTCCCGAGTCAAACATGTTTTAGCAAAGTTTAGAAAAATTCATGACTTTTTCTTCCGCAGGGTCGACATGCAGACAATTTTTCACCACACGTGTTTAATATTGAATTCCGTGGCAAATTTTGAATTTTGCTACCATCTGGTGGAATAGTTGCATGTGCCTTCTGTGTTTAATTCTTTGTGGTACTACCTGGATTTCTGTATTAATAGGAATTCCTTCACTCTTGCATTGACAAAATCACTCGTACTTCACTTTGTCTTGATTGGTATTATTACCACCAAATATAGTTTTCCTCTTCAACATGCTTGACAGTGAATCAGATTGAGAATGATATTGTAGTACTCTTTCTTTTTGACTCTTTATATCATAGATGGTTCATTTTGAATGCAAGTCCTACATTTAACTGATATGCTTGATTTTAATATAGTACATATTAAATGGATTTTTTTTTTTTTGCCTTTTAGGTAGCTTCTTTTTTGTTCTTTTACATCAGCAAATTCGTTTGAATGCATAATTTAATCAACCATGTTTTTTTTCTAGGTTATGTGGTTTTCCACCATTTTATAGCAACCATGGCTTAGCTATTTCTCCAGGAATGAAGAAGCGAATTCGAACTGGACAGTATGATTTTCCTAATCCTGAGTGGCAAAATGTTTCTCAAGATGCTAAGGATTTGATACGAGGCATGCTGTGCATTGATCCAGCTAAGCGTTACACTATTGATCAGGTTATGCAGAATAAATGGATTGCAGTAAGTATAAATTTAATTTTAATTTTTTTTTGTTATGTTGTGATGTGTATATGTGAAAGATTTTTTTTTGTTGACAAAAAAGTGTTTTCCATGAATAATATATCGAACATTCATAATTTTTTTTATAAAACCTTATTCTATTCCGGTAGACGTTTAAGTTACAAATTACAACTTATTTTCAAAAATTTTCACTTTTAAATAAGAAGTATTGTTCATGAAAGAAAATCAACTCACTTCAACATGGCGGTGCTGTGCGTCACCTGGCAAAGCAGCGCTCCATTCTCTACCAGTCTTCTTAGGTAGCCATGGCAAGAGTGGCATAACAACATTAGTGAAGTCGTCTCAATACCAAAACTAAACCCTCGGTGTCATGCATACAGCTCGTTTGTACGAAAACTTTCATGGAAAAACTCTTTAAGCAACCTGCTTCCTTGGACTTACTACTGTTTGAATGTGGACAGAAGCCAGGAAGTGCTAAGATCGACACCAGTACATGCATCATGTGTCTATTCGCCTCTGTGTGCAAGGAAGTGAGCAGATGTGCAGTCGTGCAGTCTTAATTATGATACGTTAAGAAGTGACTCCAATTTTAAGGTTTGAAAATGTGTGACAAGTTTATACATGCCTTGAGTGGCTTAGTATGTATTCAAATACATCGAAAGGTGTTTCGTTTCACTGATTCGGGACTGTAGCTATGTGGAGTTTGCTATTTTCCTGGATTATCAAATGTTCATTTATTTATTTATTTCAAAAAACCATTACCAAAATGTACTTGTTAAATATAATCTGCTAGAAAAGACTGAAATGAAAACTGACAGAAGGATAAACTCTGAGCTAACTCAAAATTCCATCAGCGCAGTAATGTGACCTGGCAGCCAAAGTCAACAACTGAGATCAACTCAAAAAAATCAGAATTGCAGCTGAATTACAGAATGTGCTGGACCATAAAATGCACAGTTTGGACATGTTGGTCTTCAAATAAGAATTCACACAATGCTAAAAGTCTTTAAAGTAGGCTGTCTGTGTAACTAAAGATTTTTTCTATTTCTGTGAAAATGGATTACAAGTTATTCAGTATTCTTAAAAAAACATGTAGTTTAAGCATAATACAGGACAATTTAATGCCAGGTAAACATATATGCTGAAAAATTTAGTAAACCATTTGTGAAGAAATTACAACTTTTTTTTATGTTTTCATTACTTTGCTGGCGCTAGCTGATGTGTAGTCCCAGAATTAAGTGCTCATGTGCTGGCCAGAAAGGCCTCACTCTAGTGATATCGAGTGGTGCGGGCCTGAACCTGGCAGCTCACTGTGTAGAAGAATGTGGCCAAGATGGTAGTGCTGGGCTGTGAAAGTCAGCCCTTTCTGCCATGTGCCTTGGCTCATTTGCTTATGTGCTGATTTAATAGGCTTTGCTCTAGTGATGCCGAGTTGTCAGGCCCTGATCTATAAGTGTAGCTAAAATGTTAATGCTGGGTTGCAGCAAGGCAGTCCTGTAGCAACCCAGTTTTTTGCCCTTTCCAGTTTGTAAATAATTTTCCTAAATATTTATTATGTTTTTTATAATCAGAAAATACTTTGATAGGTTTTCTATCATTATGTAAATAACAGCTGTTTATTCTTATGAGAGGTATTTGTGCATTTGCAATATGTTTTATAAAAATAAATTAAATTTACTTAACATTTTGAATATTTCTAATGGTTGGTTTACTTAATTATGAAAAACTCATTTTAATATATTTATACCTAATCCAACTTAATCATTTAAGTTTTTATGTGCTTTCAAATTTTTCTTTTATATTTTTGGCTATGGTTTTTGGTATATAAGCAAGATGATGCAACATCTCCTGACAAGGAAGTCAGAATAGAAAGAGACAGTGACAGTTGTGTGATACAGTAAGTGTGGGAAAGAGACTTGAGATTTGGTTGAAATGTTGTTGCATCATAAAATGTTGGCCAAGTTCAGTGTTCAGTAAAGGAAAAATTAAATCGACAAACTTTATTCGTGAGTAATTTTATTTATGCAAAGGCAATCTTCAAGGTAAACAGACATAATCCCAGAAAGTAATATTTTCTGGAACTTAATGATATTTCAACCTTCAATCAAAATTTCTATAAGTGTTTGTGTATATGCAGTCAAGACCAATTGTGAGCTAGCAGGGGTCTGAGTTCATATATTTGGCCTGCTGTTTTGGGGCTAGAGTTTCACATGCCTTGAGCAGCCAGTTTTTATTTTCTTGATTTAAAGGGTACTGTATCATATAATGTTGGCCATGTTCAATGTTTAGTAAATGAAATACTATATTGACAAACTTTTTTCGTGAATACTTTTATTTATGCAAGGCTATCTTTAAGGTAATCAGACTTAACCTCAAAAACTAATATTTTCTGGAACTTAAATATAATTTTAAAATTCAATCAAAATTTCTGTAAATTGTATTGTTGTGCAATCCAGACCAATTAGGTACTAGCTGGAGGTTTTGGTTGTTACATCCTGTAGCTTTCTACTGAATAAAATATGTAGTATGTATTTACTTGTGTTGCAAACTCACATGTAAAAATTCCAGAAATAAAGACACTTGCTTAAACAATAACACAAGTTTACAATAACTTATTTGAACTCAAACAAGAAATTTTCTTGTCTTTATTAGTTAGGAACCCTGAAATTTCTTAAACTGTGAAATTCATGAAAAGCGGCGAAGTTTTAGAGATGATCAGGTATATATTTAATCTGTAACTTTTAACAAGAGCCTCTTTTCTGAATGAAAATAATAAAACTGCTTTTTATTTATTTCCTGACACATTTTTCAAACGTCCTCTAAATAGTGCTGTGATACTTTAAAAAGTTTACTATTTTAATGAATAATTAGGTTTGGTGGGTAAAATTCGGAATATTTTAATATAGTGTAGGTGGTTGGTTAGTTTAGTTTAGCAACATACAAAATACTTAATATCATGAAAAATTACCAATTTAAAATGTAACTAGGTAACTTAACCAACCATCATTACATACTGTTTTAAAATATTTTTAAATATTTTCACACCATTTTACAGAATTTATGTAGCATCCTAACCAACTGTTCACACAATGTACCTAACCTAACAACTTGTTAAACCAGTTAAATTACTTTAAGTAAAAAACACCCTCTTAGAAAGAATGATTGAAAGAAAGAAAGTAAAAAAGGCATTTTTAATTCTTTTTTGAAAGGAGGCTTTTTCTTCAGAATTACCAAAAGTTTTTAAGTTTCATTCCACAGTGTATATAAAACAATTTTTTTTTTGGGAATAAAAGGCAAAAATGAACATTTAATAGTGAATTTTAGGAGTAACATTAAATTTTTGGTCTTTACAATGCTGTTAAAAACTATGATTGGTCAAATTTCTATGTATCTACTGATATTAACTATCTTGTTGATCAATTAACTACTTGTATGTATCTCAATATTAATGAATTCATCCCCATGTTCATTAGCAAACCATCTAAATACCCTGTTTGGTTTTCAAAAGACTTAATTCAAGCTTTAAAATTGAAGGAACATTTTCACAAACTTTACAAAAGAAACAAAAATATGTACTATTTTACTAAATTTTCATTCTTTCGTAAACAAACCAAATATCTTATCAAGCGTGATAAAATTAATTGGACCAGAACCACTAACAATAATATCAAGAACAACCCTAAGAAGTTTTGGTGCTATGTCAAATTAATAAAAAATGGTTATCATGAACAGCATTCGTTAAAAATTAATGATGTATCTAGTGATCCAGCGGTGTTGACTAATGTATTTGCTGAATACTTTTCAAGTGTTTATGTGTCCTCTAATGTCAATTACCAAGTTCCCACCTTAAATTCATTCCTTGATACAATATCTGTTCCCTCTGTTTCTGACAGCCTTGTGTTTTGGGGCATAAGGGCTCTAAAACCCTCAATGTCTACAGGACCCGACGGGATTCCTTATTTTATTCTGAAAGGCTGTTCACATTTATTAGTACCCCTATTAAAACATTTATTTAATAGTTTAAGAACCCAAGTTTTTCCTAATAAATGGAAAATTGCAAAAATCATTCCATTTCATAAAAACAGAAGCAAATTAAATGTGGTTAACTATAGACCAATATCACTATTAAATGGTCTCTCTAAAATTTTTGAAAAAATAGTTTTTAAAATCACTAATTTCCAACTAAATAATCGTTTATCTAATAATCAACATGGCTTTAGATCAGGAATGACCACAGCCACCAATCTAATTACTTTTCTTAATCCTATTTTTAATGAAGTCATTAGCAGGGGTCAGGTAGATGCCTGCTACTTTGATCTTGCTAAAGCTTTCGATACTGTAAACCATTAATTACTATTAGGCAAGTTACATAATTTCGGTCAAGTGACAATTATGTTAATTGGTTTTCTAGCTACCTTAAAAATCAAACTTTTTTTGTATCTATCAACAACTCCAATTCTTCAAATTTTGTAGCTAGTTCTGGAGTTCCTCAAGGTGGTACCTTGTCTCCTTTACTTTTTAACATATTTATTGATGACATTACTCAAATTCTGAATCATTCTTCTGGCACTCTATTCGCAGATGATCTAAAAATAAGTAGAAAAATTTTCTCTTTTAATGACTGTTTATTATTACAAACTGACATTAATGAAATTAATAACTGGTGTAAAGCAAATCTTGTGACCCTCAACAAAAGCAAAACAAAAATAATATCCTTTACTATAAAATACCTTCCTATCAAATATGATTATAAATTAGGCAACACCTTTATTCAGAAATCCTCTTCTCTCAAAGATTTAGGTATCATTCTTGATTCTAAATTGTTCTTTCACCAACATGTTGAACATTTAATTTCTAGTTCCCGAAGAACATTAGCTTTAATTAAATATGTCACATGTTATGCTACAAAAACTGATTTTATCCTAGTAGTATAGGAAAGTATGTCCGGGCACAGGATGCAGGTAGTGGTGCCGGTGCCGGTGTCCGCCATCTTGGATTGTGACGTAACGGCGGCCATCTTGGATGGTTGTGACCTTGAAATTTGACCTCGACCTTGAATTTGATCCTCAAAACGTGTCAAAATCACCCAAAATTGGACAAAATTTGCCCAAAATTCCTCAAAATCTGCCAAAATTTACATTTTTGTGGAAAAAAATTACGCCGAAAAATCTCAAAAAATTCCTCAATTCAAAAATCAGGATTTCGAAAATCCACAAATGTTCATTTGTCTTAGAAAGAACCCAAATGCCTAAAAGCGGCTTAAAACTCCTAAGAGCTAGCCGCTTTAAGCCGCCAACCTTGAAAATAAGGATGTCACGGCAGCCATTCTGAAATATGACGTCACCGTTGCAATTTCCGTTACGGCCGCCATCTTTAAAATCTTTATTTATTATCCGATTTTTAAGAAAAAAATTTAAAAATTATAAAAAAAATTCACTTAATAAAATTTAATAAATTTTTAATAAAAAAATTACTTTTATGACACGGAGCTCGGAGTTCTCGGTTCGAACCCGGCGAAGGCAAAAATATTAAAATTGGCGACCGATACTTCCCTCGTGGTGGGTGCTGCCAGACTGACCCCCACCACTTATGTCATAGCATATATATATCGCCAGTTTGCATGACGTCATGTCCGCCATCTTGTCTTCGTCTGCTGGAAGCCATCATCATTGTATCGTCTGCTAGAGTGCGCTGACACCATGTTAGTTTAATTCTTATCCGCCAGAGTGCAGTAATCATTTATTATTACTGTGACACCCGCCATTTTGTCATTTGGACGCCAACATGTAAATCCGTAATTTTAATGCTAGAGATTCGGGAAAAATTTCAAAATTCATAAAAAAAATAACTAATCCAATTTAATAATAAAAATTCAATTAAATATTACTTATAAACCACTATTGCACATATCGTTACACCCACCATCTTGGTGGAGTACGATACCATCGTTACACTTTATGTTACGTCCGTCATATGGGATCCTATTACTGTTGCGTGCTTCATTATGTCCACCATCTTGGAATCGTGTAATTATTTAGCTAGAAATTCGGGAAAAATTCCAAAATTCACAGCTAAAATCACACTTTACATATTGAATCTATACTTGGTTCGATCCTGGACGATACAAAACAACTTTAATATTTAAAAAAAGTACCACTAAAGTGACAGGTTCGAGGAATTAAACACCACAAGTTCTTTTACAAACATAATATTTATTACATAATTTATATTCTACTACAGGATCACTTGCGAAAGCCAACAATCTTATAATCATTTAGTTACGCATCGGTGTGAAATGACTAATTTTTAGCTCTAATCGGTTTATACTAGACAGAGACCAACCAGAACCTTTGCTGACATAGTCCTCCTCTTCTTGGCAGAGTTTCTTGATTCCATATTTAACAGTTTGCTTCACATCGTCAGAACTGTAAATTACTGCAGCCGAAGTCTTGAATGCACACTTCTTCACTTTGTCATCTAACGGATATGGCTTTCCATATATACAGTCCAACCACAAGTTATATTTTAATGGTCTGTTTGTTGCTACGTCATCAGTGAGCTGATTGATTATGTTCTGTCTGATATCATCAAGAAAAGTACAAATGTCTTTCGACTCACCAAACGTATTTAGATAATAGTAGTCTTTCAACGTTCCACGAAATGCAGACTGCGCCAAGTAGAAGCCATTATCGTTCACTTGTAATGCTCCGAACACAGTCTTAGGTTTAGTTCCATGTTCAGACGTCATGACAATCGGTTGCTGCGCATCTGTTTTTTTGATTGTACGAGCCCGGGTCTCCAATCTAAAGCGAGGAGTCTAAATGTCTGCAGGTAGTTCAGCAGTAGGCACACGGACTTCACCTTTACATATTTTCGCATGTCGTCGCAAACTATCAATTCGAGTAAACCATTCATGACAATCATCACAACGAAACTTTATACGAGAAGGATTCTTTTTGCATTTGCTCCGCTCATGTCTTCGTACATCATGGGAAAATGTGAACGACATATCACAGTAGCTGCAAGGATACCGTGCTGATGTAGACGAACCTTTCAGACCCGATCCAGATATGGACGTTGCAACAGTAATACCATTTCCAGGCATACTCTTATGAACATTGATGCATCGCTGTTGCACCGAAACCTTTACTTTCTGCCGCACAGCAGGACCTTTACATGTCTTCATGTGCGTTTTCATATTATCTTTTCTGGCAAACTGCTTATGACATTTCTCACAAACAAACATTTTACGATATAGGTTCTTGGCACATTCTCTCTTCTCATGCCGT
Source organism: Bacillus rossius redtenbacheri (assembly GCF_032445375.1). Lineage (NCBI taxonomy): Eukaryota > Metazoa > Arthropoda > Insecta > Phasmatodea > Bacillidae > Bacillus > Bacillus rossius. The sequence goes on along the minus strand of NC_086331.1, from coordinate 81,248,717 downwards.
CGAGCATTGCTGCTGTTTGAGAAAATCTTGTCACAGTAACAGCACCGATGTTCGTTAGTTGTTGTCGATTCGGCATCCATTGAAGTCTCCATCGAGGGCGAAACGAAGTTCGTCGAGTTTTCCTGTGTAGCCAGCACCACCGGCATTAAAGTCTCTTCTGCTGACGGTATCGCGTCTGTTGAAATCTCCTCCAATGTTGACGTCGTCGTTGCCAACGGGATCTGCACCTTCTCCGTCGTAGCTGTCGTCAAGGTCCCGTAGACGATGGTAAAACCTCCGAGTTCGACGTTAAAGTCGGTAAAGATGCCATCAAGTTCGCAAGAACAAGTAATTACACGATTTATGCACCAGATTAAACAAACTAGGTGATCCTTACACCGCCGACGTCAGTAACAAACTGAGCGTCCTGCTGTCTACGACTCGCTTATATACATGCACCGTATGGAATAATACATTAGTCAAATCAAGAACCATTTACAATAATACTAGAGTCAAAACAACATTAAAAATAGAAGGACCATCAATGAAAAGGCAGCAAGCACATTTGGAACAACCGACAACGAAAAGGCAGCACATTTGGAAGCACCGACAACGAAAAGGCAGCACATTTGGAATCACCGACAACGAAAAGGCAGCACATTTGGAAGCACCGACAACGAAAAGGCCGCACATTTTGAAGCACCGACAACAAAAAGGCAGCACATTTGGAAGCACCGACAATAAAAAGGCAGCACATTTGGAAGCACCGACAACGAAAAGGCAGCACATTTGGAAGCACCGCCAACGAAAAGGCAGCACATTTTGGAAGCACCATCGAATAAGGAAGCACATTTGGAAGCTCCATCAACAAAAAAAAGGCAAAAAGGAAGCACAAGTTACGAGATCTAAGTCTTAGTTAGAAATCAGAATACAAGAAATAAAAACATTAAATTTTTATCATTTTAATTATTTATTTTAATTCTTTACATTATACAAATGCAAGTAAAACAAGCCATTATTGTATGTAGCCAGCTTTCCTCAGTTCCTTGAGTATGAAGGATATTTCTTTGATGTACAAATAGTTTCCTGCACAAAGCGAACCATGTAGAAATCTTTGCCGGTCAACCAATATGTTTGGATCTTTCCATGATGTGTAATCATTCTCTTCTCTTCTACCACCATCTTCCTTGCACGTTTATAATAAATATTATGATCTCTGGTGTCTTCCGTTTTACCACCAACCTCAGGGTAACTTTCATTTTTGAGACGGTGGTCATCACAAGCTTGATCAGATTTATTTAATATATCACGTCGTTTCCATCGTTTCGGTCTCAGGACACCGCCACATTCTTCGATCTTGTCAGCTTTAGGTGCTTCATCATAGTCTATGTCTGTGTCAACAGCCTCAGAGTCACTGTAACAATCACCGTAGAAGGAATCGTCTTCACCCAATTTACCGTAAGAATTCGATGTTGATGATGTTGAAGTGTCTTCATCGTCTTCATGCTTCCTTTTTAGGAGTCCATAATTTTTACAAAGTAGGAAAGATCTACTTGAATTCGGCTGGAATATATTCTCACTTTTCACGTTAAGGATTCTTCCACTGTCTTCATTCTTCCATAAATCATCAACCTCCTTCAATTTAAGTTCTTTGTCGAGATCGGAAGAGCCAGGAAAATTATTGTCGTAATGTAGATCACTCTTCCTTAGTCTAGTAGATTCATCGTTGTCCTCTAGCTTGTACGCAGGCTTGGCGTTACAAGTTCTGCCATGTCTTTTTAAGCTCTCTCTCTGCGTAAACGACTTGCTACATCGAACACAACTTATCATATTGCGTAGTGGATTTTTAACACAGTCATTCTTCTCGTGTTGTCTTTTATTCTTTCTCAAGATAAACTCTTTGCTGCAAAACTCACACCTATGTTCTTTCGATACAGCGTCAGATCCTAAATCGGAATTCATATTAGTTACCGAGACTAATGCCAGATACCAATTGAGTGTTTTAAATTAGATCCATTACTGAAATAGATTTTTTTTCATATTTCATCAGCGAGAATTAATGTATCTCATGCAAAGGTACTTGATGCATGTAGTTCTGCCTTTCAACAACAGATGTCGCCACATGTTGCTTGCAGGTAAATAATATTTAGTTATTTTATGCGGGATGCGGGATGCTCACTAACGATCGCAAAAGAAGGATGGCTTCGCTAGACTCCAAGGAGAAGGAAGTTCGTCCTTCCTGTTAGTGCTGCTTAGATTTCTCAGAGATTATTATTATTTGACTGAGTAATGATATATATTTTTTTTTAATTTCCGCCTGATAAAAATATTCCAAGTGTTGATTAAGTAGCAGAAATTCACTTATTACATGTAACCTTGAATAAAATGTCATGCCTCATTAAGTAAAAAAAATCCTTCATGCAGAGATCAATTTCTCATCTGTAACCAGAAGCACTCTGAGAAAACCATAAGATGTCTAGTCAGGAATAATCAGGAACACACGGAGAAAACCATCACAAGTTTTCTTTGTTATCATAAAATTACAGGAAAAAAATTAATAAAAAATTTAAAATAAAAAAATCTCAAAAAATTCAAAAACTGATTCTGGCTTGGACTAGAACTCTATCTTTGCTCAACAATGAGAAGTTCACAAGCTAGCAGAATCAGTTTTTGAATTTTTTGTGATTTTTTTATTTTTAATTTTTTATTAATTTTTTTTTCTGTAATTTACAAGTTGTCGTCCAAATGACAAGATGGCGGGTGTCACAGTAATAATAAATGATTACTGCACTCTGGCGGATAAGAATTAAACTAACATGGTGTCAGCGCACTCTAGCAGACGATACAATGATGATGGCTTCCAGCAGACGAGGACAAGATGGCGGACATGACGTCATGCAAACTGGCGATATATATATGCTATGACATAAGTGGTGGGGGTCAGTCTGGCAGCACCCACCACGAGGGAAGGATCGGTCGCCATTTTTAATTTTTTTGCCTTCGCCGGGTTCAAACCGAGGACTCAGAGCTCCGTGTCATAAAAGTAATTTTTTTTATAAAAAATTTATTAAATTTTATTAAGTGAATTTTTTTAATTTTTAAATTTTTTTTCTTAAGAATCGGATAATAAATAAAGATTTTAAAGATGGCGGCCGTAACGGAAATTGCAACGGTGACGTCATATTTCAGAATGGCTGCTGTGACATCCTTATTTTCAAGGTTGGCGGCTTAAAGCGGCTAGCTCTTAGGAGTTTTAAGCCGCTTTTAGGCATTTGGGTTCTCTCTAAGACAAATTAACATTTGTGGATTTTTGAAATCCTGATTTTTTAATTGAGGAATTTTTTGAGATTTTTCGGCGTAATTTTTTTCCACAAAAATGTAAATTTTGGCGGATTTTGAGGAATTTTGGGCAAATTTTGTCCAATTTTGGGTTTTTGACACGTTTTGAGGATCAAATTCAAGGTCGAGGTCAAATTTCAAGGTCACAACCATCCAAGATGGCCGCCTTTACGTCACAATCCAAGATGGCGGACACCGGCACCGGCACCGGCACCACTACCTGCATCCTGTGCCCGGACATACTTTCCTATACTACTTATCCTCTCTCTTTATTTAGCATTAATTAGGTTAAAACTAGAATACTGCTCTGTAATTTAGAACAACATCAATATGTGTGATAATATGAAAATCGAAAACATACAGAATAAATTAATAAATATTATTAATCAAAAACATCTTTTTCTACCCAATCTGATATCTCTCTCAAGTCGAAGAGAATTACTTGACTCTATTTTCATTAAAAACTGTTATACTAACAAATGAACTGTAAATATATACTTGACAACACTGGTTTAAGAGTACCTCCTTTTAATAGTCGTTTAACTTCCACTTTGTACAGTTAACAGAAATAATGATCCTATCTTTAGGCTAATAACCAACTTTTATAAATTTGATAAAGACTTTAATTATTTTCCTTAGTTCTTAATGATCATGTGTGTTTTAGTTCTGTGTTGTCTAAATTGTAACATTTGAATTTTGTTTTATTGTCTTTGTTATGTGTGTTTTGTTTTTATATGTTATTATATTGTATTGTTTTGTGTTTTTCATTTATGTTTATTATTGTGAGTGTATTTGTGTCTAATTGTGTGCCTACCATTAAAGGCTTTGTCCTGTTAGTTGGCATGTTACAATTACAAATAAATAAATAAATAACTATAGAAAGTGCCATATGAATTTGTATTCACTTTTCATCTCATTTTAACATTTTAGCAAGTATTTATTTTATCACATATTTATTATAACATTTAGAAAAAATCAACATGGCATCTGAGACAGGTTATGTGTGCATTGTTAATATTTTATGCCGAGTTTTTAAACAACAGTAAAGTTTACGTTATACCGCAGTTATTCTTAAAGTTGCTCAAATAAATGGTCTAATAGCAAGCAAGAAAATATATCTACAATGTGTATCTCATCATGATAACCCAAAGCTAGACGAATATGAATTTTTTATTCTCTAAGCTTGGGAAAAATCCTTGTCTAGCATTCAGGTGGATACGGTATGTGTGTGTATATATGTATGTGTGTGTAGTGTATATTTATATACTTTATATAAATATATAATCACATATGAATTTGAGATGCGTAAGCATAACAATTAATGGTCACTTGGTTTTTTCTAGCAATATACGGAAGTACCACAAACTCCATTGCATACTGGCCGTATGTTGAGAGAAGGTGAAGATATTTGGCCTGAAGTTCAAGAAGAAATGACGCGGTCATTAGCAACAATGCGTGTTGATTATGATCAAGTTCACATTAAAAGCCTAGACAGTACTAATAATCCTCTCCTGAACAAACGCCGTAAGAAAGCTGGTGAAATGCCAGATGATATGCAGTAGTATATTGTCTCGTGTGTAAGAGGCAGAACGTCAGACATTTTGGCAGGGAGTTTTTAAATCAGTGCAGTTAGTGCTAAAAGCAAATATGCTTAAAGATAAGATGTGGAATATATAGTCAACAGACCGCACAGGAAATTCATCCCATAAGCAAGAGACATGTTGATGTAGATACTTTTTTTTGCATATTAAATGCAGTTGGCCAAAACTTACAATTTTTTTAACTAACATTTTTTTTACAACATTTTTCTGCCCCAGTGATGAGAGTAAATAAGTTTATGTAAAATGATGCATATAAAATATCATAGCTCAAAAATGTTGCTGGCTATTGTGTTTGTTTATGAAAACTTTGTTGTGTTAGTAACATTGCTTTTGTGAAGTAGCGTGTTCCTAATTTTTCTGTTTCGCTTTAGGTTTTGAATATTTTTACGGAGAGCATATTTATTCCATCTTTTTAAACATTATAGTTTTACACACCCATGTACATGTTAATTTTGGAATTCAACCAGCAGCAAGGGTACACACAGTCTATGTTGTTAAACTTTATAAAGCAAAGTTTTCCTAGTAGCATTGATAAATTAAGTTACATACTTAGTGTTAATAAATTCAACAAAGTTGAGTTTGAAAGATTTTCGTGATATATGAATTGAACTGTATCTTTACAGTTCTAGTGTTGATTCATAAGTTTCATAATTCTATGAAAGCATTGGAAAATAAATAAACATTAAATACTACATAGTAAAGGTGAAAGTTTTTAAATACATTTGTACAGAGAAGTGTTGATGTATAAGAGAGACAACATTTTTTTACAGAGTTTCATACATTAACTAGTGTTTAAGCAGCTGCAGATGTTTTGTATCTTAACAAGGGAAGGGTTCACCAATTTGGTTTAAACTGTGTGAGTAGAAGCAGGTACGTGCCCCTTTCAACGTCCTAAAATATCTCACCTGAGTGGGCCCTAGGAGTAGAGTTTGAGGGATATTGTTCATGAATTTTCAAGTCAGTGGCATGTTGCAGTGGTCAAGCACATTGCCTGGCCATCTGCCGGCTCGTGTTCGATACTTACTGCTGTCTTTTTTTATTTACATTTTTTTATTTCTCACAATTTAAACAATTAATTACAGAATTTAAATATATTTAAACTTTTAAATATATAATTTTAAAATTAATATATTCTTTTAAGTAATGTTTACTGTAATGTAGTTGATATTTTTAAACAGGAATTGTTATAAATTATAAATTTTTGAATTGTATTTACTGTCGAGCGTGGTTTGTGATTTTAACTTTTGTCCTTCAGTATCAACATTTAGCAACATTGTTTTGTTATATCCCCATTTGATCCTTTTCTAATTTTCTTTTGTGCGTTCAGAGAATATGGCTCTGGTAGCTTTTTCAAATCCCTTATAGTCGGCCATTACTTTACCTTTTTCCTACAGTTTTTAACAGTCTTTACAGTTGTGAACAGCGTCTCACCATGTGTCCACAGCGATTTGTCATAAAAATGTATTATTTTACTGGAAAAAGGAAACCCAACAACTTGGAAACTACAACTTTTGATGAAGATCTTAAAAAAAATTTCACCATGGCTCTTCATTATGCTTTTTCAATTTATAAAGAAAGGCATCATCACCGACAATCCTCCTGCATCTGTGTGTCCTCTGTAGCAATAGCTATGGGTGAAGCAATTGCAGATGAGGTTATTTAAATTATGAAAAATTATTTCAGTGTCAATTATGAATATATGTTACTATACAACAAACCTGATGAACAATATCTTTATGATGAGCTATGAGGATTTTCTCATTCTCTAGCTCTCTGTCTCTCTCTCTCTCTTTCTTTCTTTGCTCAAACACACTTTTACTATTTACAGTCCTATTTTTAACAGGTTCCTTCTTCAAGTAAAGATATGAACGGTGATGATAACGATCCTGAAGAACATTCCTCGGCGAGTTCCTCTCTTACTTTGGTGTCCTTGGCTGATAAGAAGAAAGTCATTGATTTTGCTGGTGCTCATCCAAAATGGAAGTTCTCATCATTAAAATTAATATTTACAGATTTAAAAAAAAAAAAATTTGTGCGTGGAGTCCACGCGTGTCAGAAATTAAATTTCTTGCTTATTAGGTATAGATAGAGATAAATTATTAGTATTTTTTTTTTTTTGTAGAACGAGAGATAATAATAGATAATAGTAAGGATGTGGGTATGATCTCAAATGAAATAACTTTTCCACAAGAATAAATAAATTGTACATTCTTTAAATAAAAAAGTACTAACAATTATTTTCTCCTACATTTAAAATAAATGTGCGCAAAGTACAGTTAAATTTGATTTTAAATAATACTTAAACTTGAAGCTTGCCAATAATTAGGTAGTTTATGCAGCTTAACTAATTGTCTATATGGACATATGGAGTCTGAGTTAGGTATCTGGCATGTGAAAGTGACAGCATGGCATATGAACCGGACCTAGCTCAAAGCTACTTTTTTGAACCACAGTTGCCCACAGCGACACTGTTCGAGAACTATTCATGCCTCTTAGTTGGACTAAACATATTTACACGCTTGTGGGCTCATAACTATAATACTGTGTGTGATATAGTTAATCAAATAATAATTCATAACTCATGTCAAACAAAAGCATGAAAAGCATTATACCAGCAAAAATATTTAGTTACACAGATAAAACAATACTCACATAATACTGTTTAACAGTACTGATTTACACAAGTAATTAAAATAATAATATGTACATTAAAGAAAAATCTTTTCTTGCAAATATGGCCCAGTGTGTGGTTCACAACAAGACGCTCAGACCCCGTTGTGTTACCCTCTGCCCAAATACACCCTTAAGTCGGGGGTGTCTGACGCAGGCGGGTCCCTACCGCCGTGATACGCCTATTCCTGCAGCATGGCAGGGTTAAACCTGAGCCGCACGCCACCACATGAAGCCTGCTCAAGGCTGCTCCAACGATCACTGACCACACCAACTGCCCCGGAGTGGGAATAGTTCGATGCGCCATTCCCAAGAAACAACCATGCATATGCAAGTGCACTAGAGCACGAAGGTGCGAGTGTGTGAGTGGTCAAGTGTGAAAGATTACAAGTTGCTCACCCATGAGTGAGAAAATGTGCAAGTTAGCAAGAGCGCAAGTGTGCAAGTATGCTGCGTCCGTTCTACCTTTCTCTGCCGTCGCCTCTACCGGTTCCCCCACCATGTACCTAACTAATACCTTCCTCTCCTGGTTCCCCAGAAATTGTTGCTCCTTTAGCAAAGAAGTTTCACTTCAAAAAGATTATCTTTAAATTTGGAGGACAGAAATAAAACAAGGTGACACTATAAATGACAAATCTTTATTCATCGACTCCAAAACATAAGAAAAATTTCAGGATGCTCGAAGCTGTTATGAACAAACAATGGCGAGAACATTACATTAATGGTTAAAGGCATTTCCATATTTGTCAGAAAAATTTCCATTTACATATTGCTAGTCATAACTGGGTTAAAAGGTTCAAACGTAAACATTCAATAAAACAATGAAAAATTACCAAATTCGTCAGCAAAAATTATGTTGCAAATTTGGAAGAAACTGTGGAAGCAGCAGAGAAATTATTATACAGACGAGACATATAATGAAAATCTTTAACCTTTGATTATATAATTAACACTGACCAGACTGGATGCCAGTATAAATCAACACATAACTGGTCACTGGATTACAAGGGTGCAAAGACTGTTTTAGTGCGAAAACTTAGTCTCTCCTTACACAACACAGTTTAGTTTAGCTTTTTCTGGGAATTTGTTTCCCCCTGTATTTTTATGTATGCAAGAGGCTGCCAATAAATTTGGTCCTCGAGTTGCTGGTACTGCCAAGAAATTAAAGAAGAATATAAAAATGTTGTCGTTACTTGCTCCAGTCAGGAAAACTAACAAAGAGAAGTGAAAACTAACAAAATTGTGAGAAACAACATTAAAGCCATACATTGCCAACAATAAGTTCCTTCTGTTGATGGATTCGTGGAGTGGCTGAGCAAATTTGACATTGTAGGATGAGACATTCGTCAGTGAGCAAGGTGAAGTAACGTGTACTATGAAGGTCATTCCACCCAAATGTACTCGTCTTGTTCAACCCTGTGATGTATATTTTTATCATCAAGTTAAAAATGTAATAAAAAGACCACATACAAAGTTCCCCCAAGTTGCTACAACAGCAGGAAGAATTTTCATCATGAGAAGATGCAATTAAAATACAGATGATCATGCATCATCAATTAAATGCTCCTGTTTTCACCCCAGTGATTCAGTATGCTTGGTTTGCATCAAAATTGACACAGGAAATACAATTTAAAAAACTTGAATGAAGTATGCTTTCCATTGAATCATATTTCGTACAAATGTTGTTTAAAAATATGCTTTTATAAAATGTGCATGGTGTGAACAATATTTATGTTTTAAATGTTTGTTTGATGATTATCACACTAAAAAAATGTTTCTTTTGATAAATAAAAAGCAGCTTAGATAATTAATTGCTTGAATTTTTGTAAATGTTTATTTTATTCTAAACCTCACCCAATTGTGTAACTTAAATGTTTAAATATATTTTTTTAATTCTTTAATTAATAGTTCAATATTACATGAAATAAAAAAAAAATGAAAATTAAAAAAGCTTAAGCAGTGGATATTGAACCCGAGCCGGTGGATTGCCAGACAACGCTCTTGACCACTGTGCCACATTACTTGAAAATTAAACTCTACTTCAAAATCTTGAAAAAGCTTTTTCTCACTTTCTAGGGTCCACTGAGGCAAGATATTTTAGGATGTTGAAATGGGAACCTACCTGCTTTTACTCTCACAGTTTAAGTTTGTTAGACTCATCACATTCTCAGTTTTTTTTATCAAAAATAATGCAATAACTTAAGTGTAACATATAAAGCCATTGTTTTTTTGTTTGTTTTTTTAATTTTACAAAGCCTGGAAACATTAACTGTGAAAGTGTGGTACAGTTTTGGTTTTACTCTGAAGTGTAAAAACGTAAAAAAACTTCAGTTCTTCTTTAACTCTGTCTAATTTCCAACATTAATTTGTATTTATTTCTTTGTATCACTCTGTAGTTACCCTTGTGCCAGCATCTCTTGTTACTGCTATTCTGTTGTCAGGCTAAATGGAAAAGTGATCCATTAATAAAGTTTTGACATTCATTATTACAACAGTGTTGGTTATTTTACAAGAATTTATTACATAGTTGATTTAGGTTGTACGTTTAAAGTAAGACTACTTTCTGTTGTTAACTCCTTGTGTTTAAAAATAACTGTCAAACTACCTTGACCTTTGAGGTTGAGCTGCATGGAAGTGGTAGATCTACCACTTTGACTCAGCTCATCATCAAAAACTAAGATAGTTTATTAGATAATTACCGTGAAAGCCTGCAATCTACTTTAACTGGCAAAATTGTAAAAATTGGGATGGCTGATAATTTTTCATAAGTGCAGTTCACCTCCACATGTGCTGACTAGGTGATGTGGCACTTTCTCTACCTTTGTTTCCTTCACCTCCTAAATTTATGAGACAAATAGGAATCTGCTGCCTGTTTCAAAATTACTGTGTGCGAATTTACTTGCTACTTGCTTGTGAATTCACCTCTGCTTTGAAACTTGCTCACTCTAGCCATTGCTTTGTGATTGCTTTGCTCTAGTCACATTTCTCATTACTCACTTGTCATTCCTATGTAATTTGTTTCTACCAGGGTTCTATCATTAAAAATTTAAAAATAAAGTTTTTAAGTCACTAAAAATAAATAATATTTTTTTCAGATTGGTAAAACAAGCAATCTTATTCTAAGTGAAAGTTTCAATAAATTAACACTTTGGAAATAAGCTATGCACACAAATAAATGTGAGTAGCTTAGTAAGTAAGTCCACATTCTGAAAAAGTCAGGGAGGCTGGAAATGGCTAGGGAAAATTAGGGATTTTACTTGGATTCCTGGAAAAGTCATATAATTTCCCCAGTGATGGTAATTTGAGAAGGATATGTCATTCTCCACTCTGCCATCATCCTGACTGTGAAAGCAGTTTTTTCTGCAATCAGTTCTGATAAATAAAAGGTTAAATATAAAAATAAATTTAGTGGATAGATAACTAGGCCAGCTATGGGGATGATGAAGTTGGATTGTCTTTATTTATTTTAGAAAATTGCAAAATAGGTAAATTATTTTTAAAAATATCCAGGTATATTTGAGATTGTGGTACGTAATGTAATGTTTGGAAAATTATATTACATATTGTGTGAACATCCTGTTAAAAAGAGTTTTGTATGTCTTGCATGTGTGTGCAAACTTAATTTGTGTTATAATGTTCAAATCAACCTCTTGCACACATTTTTATGGTGCCAAACATTGAAAATTATTTTGCTCTCATGATGGACATGACAAAACTTTTGGAGACATTTTCATAAAAAATAGTTTGTCTATAAGGTACATATTAGACCAGAAATTTATATAAATGACTTAAAATTAAGTGGCAAGACTTTGATAATTACTTGAGAATCAAAGATATTTAAGAGAAATCTTAAAACTATTTTAAAAATTTCTTCTTTTCTTCATCAGTGTAATTTAAAAGTAGGTACTGTAAAAAAAAAAAACTCAAGCCACATATTAATGTAAGTAGGCTTTCCCATTAGCAGAGTTCTCTTTTTAACAGTGAGATAGAAGTTTTTTTTTGTCTCCATTGAAAGCAATACCACTTTGTCCAACATTTAAAATTAAACTGTTAGTTGTATCAAAACACACTTTTTTTATATATAAATACTTAAAGAATACAACATGAATAGTTTGAATAAATGTGTCTTACAGGATATGACCAATTTAAAATTGTAATCCAATATTTTTTGGTTTAGCTGTTTGTGAGACTAAACTGCTTATATTCTGTAAGACACTGTATGTAACCTACAATTGTAAGGCATGATATGATGCAAAATATTATAGACTAGGTAATTTATTGCAGCCTTTAGTAAAACACTTATTTAATTAACTTTAACACAGCTGTGGTACGAAGTTGTCGTCGCCAACTACATATTTATGTTGAAAGATTTGAGTTTTTGAGCTCAGCTATGCACTGTTAGATGGTGCCACAGTTGCATACCTACCCTTCCGCAAATACTTCCATCACCCAAAGGACCACTCCAGGTGGTCTTTCTATTTTTCCTTCAAGTCAAAGTTGGAAGTGGTTGGGGGAGTGATCATGAGATAAGTATGAGGGAAGAGGCAGTGATGAGTGTTAAGCATTGAGAAAGGAAGGTGTAACTCACATTTTGATGTGTAAACATCGAAGTACATTTGGTAGGAGTAATTTCGTGAAAATGGAATGGAATTTGATGAACGAAAATGTCACAAAAATGGCGGTCCCACATGTAGCAACATAAGCACATATATAGTCACTTTTATAAATATTAGGTTCAATACCAAACATTTTGGTGAGCCAAATGAAACTTTATGATAGTAAAAATTCCCTCAAATATATTTGGTTAACTAAAATAGTTTTATTAAAAAGTAATGACAAACCTGTAGTCATTTAAGCAAAAACAAATCTACAAACACATACATAGTGTTATTTTTTTTTTTTTTAAGGTTTCTTGTTAAGATTTTAGTAATGCCACAAAAGTATAAATTCTATTGTGTGCATAAGCTTTATAGTATTAACTGTTTAATGAATTTGAAGAAAATTCCTTGTCAAAAATCAGGTCCAAAGCCAGGGTTTTATGGGAGCTGTTTCTAATATTTTAAAATTTTTCGTTGTTTTGTGCTGCATTTTATGGTGGCAAACGTTTACAATGCAGGCAGCGATTTCTAGCGGCAGGCTTATAAAGTATGTGGGAGTTTCACATCCGGAAATTTTTGTATTTGAAAAGCGACTATTTTGTTTATTGGTTTACTATCACACTTAGCATTATTTTTAAGAATTCTACATTATATTTCATGTCCAAGTTTCATATTGTAAGTTTATTTGCAACATGAACAACATGAGAACACATGAGTTTTCTCATTACCGAGGTTAGATCTTTGCACATCACTGGTGAGTACTGAAAGACTTGCTCAAATATTTTTTTTTGCTTGAGACATTTGATTTAATGTAAATTTAATTTAATTCAGAGGCAAGCTCTTAGTAACTGTTGTAGTATCTTATGCAAAAATAAATTACTTCATCAAATAATATTTCTTTGTATGCTGTTGGAGAAAACTGGAGCACAGACAAAATTAGAGGATTTAGTGCACTTCATTATGTGAGGTTCAGAGCAGGTTATCGTAAATGACCACGAATAAGAAGGAACAGTGCTTTGTCTCTTGTTCCTGATGATAACTTGAAAAACAACAATATAAAATAAGTAAAACACATTACCCAATGCATTTAATTGGTAATAACATACACACCTGCCCCTTTAAGTAGCACCCTAATTCATTCCAGGAAAACAGAGCGCTAATCAAACATATTTTTTCCATAAGAATGTATATTAATATTATTTGTTTTTCAATTAGGTATGTGTACATACTGACAAACATTTTTATTAAGATACTACTCCCATAAAAATCAATTTACAGTACTAATATATGTCTAAATACATTTGAAGTACAGTAAGCTCTTCATTATCTGTGTTAATTGGGACCTACCGATGCCCAAATAATTGAAATATTGTAAAAAAAAATCCACATAATCCATTTCACGGAAAGGCCTCGCTCAAATTTGGGTCGCATCGTATTTGTCTTAAGTAGAATTCTGGGCACAAGTGAAGTCTTTGTGTACTGTGTCTAAGCTTACTGAAATGTAAACAATACAGACTGTTGGCATGCAGTTTTTTTTTTACCATCTGCTGGGTTCCTTGTCCTGTTATAAAACTCTCACGCAGAGATAATTGTGCCAGACTAGAGGAATATACAGGATGATTTGTAGAGGGTCAGACAAAGAGTTGTTGGACCCATTTAGAAAATACATATTGAGCAAAGAGGCTCTGGGGGTCCAAATATTTTTGTAATTTTCTTTTATATGTTTTACTGAAAATTTACCTTTTAACCCCTGTAGTTGTTTAGTATTGTTTTTTTAGAATTGATAATTTTATTTATGTTTGGTGCCTGGTGCATCCTTTGGCTATGCAAGGCAGTGTCAGATGCAAAGAAAGGCTAAAGAATTAGTTATGAACTCATAATAGTCATAAAATGGAAACAAATAGGCTAAAAGATTAACTGTCTTGGTTTTACCTTCTACAGTTCATCGTGTATAAGTAGGGGTATGCACTTTTCGTGTTTATTTGTTCACAGAATTCGAGGTTATTTTTCTCTGAAAGGGAGGTTATTTTGGCTACCAAAATGGACAACTGTAATACCAATTTCATATCTCAAGTGTCATGAAAATTGTTTTAACACTTAATGCACACCAAATACTAACTACTTAATATTAAAAAAGGTGATATTAAAAAGGTATAATTGAAATTGAATGTCCAGTATTTGGAGAAGTATGAAGTCATTTCTCAATTGTTATTTAAATACTTACTGTAGCAGGTTTCGGCATTTTTGTCAACAAAAGTAATAACTGTAATTAACGCATTTTTGTTAAAAATATTTATTACTTAGGATAAGTATGTAGGCCTACGCCACGTAAGTATTAGAGCACAACTACCACCCCACGAAAGTTCAATTCATACCGTTTACAAGTTTGTCGTATTCAACCACGCGCAGGCACGGCCGTAAACAGCTTTGTTTTGTTGTGACTTCGTGTGAGTGTGCGTGAGCGTGACAGCGCGCGCAGCCTACCAGCTGTCAGCTGCACTGCTGCTGCTGATTGCATCATTGAGTGAGCTCAGCGAGTAACTTGTTGTGTAGCTACTGCGTATTTGTTTGAAGTTTTGTGTACAAGTGTATCAAATTATACTCACGTCTTTGCTTACATCGTTCAAGTTATTCAAAACATTAAATTTCGCCTCTATAGGCCTACATGTTTACACCGTTTTTCTTACCATAAATACCAAAAACATCGTCACATGTCCGCATGTGAGAGGAAGCAGCACATCGTACTCTAGTTGAATTATGGCGGCCGTGTTGTGCTTACTAATCCTGTACCAGGTTAGGCCTACGTTACGGACTTCGTCAGAAGTACGTAATTTTAGCATAGTTTAATCAAATAGTTATGGATATCGGGTTTATTTGTTTTCAAACGTTAAGATTCGTTTAAAAATAGTATCCTATAATGTGGATATCGGGTTTATTCGTTTTAAACTGTTAAAATTCGCGTAAAAATAATTTTATTGCAAATTCGTGATTATTGGCTTTAAAATGTCAAAATTCACGTAAAAAATTGTTTTATCTCAAATGTGAATTTTGCATACCCCTATGTATAAGTAGCACTTTAATACACCAACTCTTCGAGGCTGCTTTTCACAGACTTAACACAGGAAACTTTCCTTGAATCAGAGATGGATGCAGCAATACATGGATATCTTGCGGAGCCATGGTTGCAGTGTTAATAATGAAATATTGCAGTTTCAAGCATAAAACTGTATTGTTGGCGTCATGAAAACCTGTCATGATAAGACTTGTGATGATTGTCTTCCTGTACACTGCTAGTTCACTGTCATATACAACAGGCAAAGAGAAAAAGTTAACTTAACAATGTGGAAATTGTGCACACACAAATTCCAGCTAGTTTTTTTTTTTGTACCCTCAGTGTCCCTTCCTCCAGCCGAATGCCAGCCAGTCACGCCACTCTCTGGGCGCCTGCCGACGGAACGTGGCATAACAGCAGGCATGTGAAATTATCAAGTTGGAAACTGCAGAGTGAAGCAGCATTTAGGGCACCCCCTTCGTATTTCAATTGTGATAATGTCACAGCTGAGGGGATGGGCAACACGAAGGTTGGACCAAACATCTTTCTGACAAGGTAACAGAGTGGTTAAAAATATAGAACGGCCAAGTGAAGTGCGCTTTTGCGATGCCATCTTTTTTTCACAGCTTCAGAATATAACATGTAACAAATAACTGTTTATCACCATCTTGTCTGTCAGCTTTCATCGAACATCTTGAACTTGGTGGGTCATGTTCTTCCCTCCCCTCCTCTTTCCTACCCTTTACCCCCTTCTCCTCCTCCTTCCTTATGTTTCTGGCTGCCTCACCTTTTCTATTTCAGGCAATTATTTTTTGATTGTGAAGGCTTATCCCTATATGAGTATATAAGCTTGTGTTTTCCTTAACTCTGTCATAATCTGCATTAATATTTTAAAAAGTCAGTACTTTGGCATTGTACCTCCTATGGTCACCAAGCATGGTCCCCAGCCCGCTAATATCTGTCCTCACTGGTGGCACCCCAAAAAGGGAAGTGTACTTTAAGGATATGTGTGGCCCCTTCAGGGCATTATAGTAAATCAAAATTCATTATTTGTGGGTACCACTTTCAGCATTATTTGATGGGGGAAGCTTAAGTATGTAATATTAAAGGGAATAGTCCAAGCAAATGAGGAACAATCTTCTGTTTGACTCAAGCAGCCAATAATTATTCATAACACAAACAATCATGTCAAGCAGAAAATCGGTTAAATTAATGTTCATCGCCATTTAATTTTAAAGGAATGCTGTAATACACAGTCTGTAAGTCTGTGTAAGAATAATTAAGATTTGTTTGCATTGAGTTGGTGCTAGAGAATGCTTCCGCTCCTCTCACGCCCCTTCCAGTCTGCATCCAGCCACGGACTGGAGCGCATGTGTTTCGCATTGCGGCAGAGCCTTCAATGTTGCAACTTATATCGAGTCGTTATGTCCCATGAGTAATTAAGCTGGAGCTTTGGTCTATGCTTACCAACCTGACTTCAGGCCATTTCACTGTAAGGAATTAACCTTGTTCGGCTACAGCTCAATCGCCCGTTGACCCTCCCACGCGTGTTTTGCTTACGTACGGCACTGGCCGACTCCTGTCCGAGATATGCGGGTAATTTTGTTGCGCACATACCTACCGTCTGCACTATCATTCTATACAGCTATTTGTGTGTGTAACCTACTCCACGCAGTAGCATAGCCAGGATTTGTGTGGGGGGGGGGGGGGGGGGGTTAAGAAGCATGGTCCCCCCCCCCCCCCTATTAAAGTGGGGGGTCCCCGGGAAAATTTGGATTTTAAGCTAAAAATAGTGCTATTTGAGCAGTTTTCAGTACTTGAATTTAAATATTGTAATGGTAAAAATATTACTAATTTTTTAATAAAAAAATTGTTTGAGTGCTCAAGTAAGAAATTAATTAAAGATATTTTAATCAATCCAAGTGCCTCGTCCACGTCCACTTTAATTTATAAATCATGCTCGAAGCTCGAAAATACAAAAAAAAGTAATAAAAATGGTTGGGTTTCGGCAGAACTGGCCTATTCCTGGAAACAATAAGCTTTAGCTTGAAGAGTTAGCCAGTCACCACCTGCTTATAATTACCGCACTGGTTGAATACAGTAGGTGTAAGATATTTGAAAGCTTGGGACCCGTCACGGTGTCACAACCTTATAGCTTCTGCTCGCGACAGGGAGAGGGGAAGGGAAGGAGAATCGGTAGGGCTCGCTTACGCTTCCCCTCCAGTGCAGTGGCCGGTGATAGCAGTAAGATACCCAGGCTTTTAAATAACCTGCTTTCAGATAAAAAAAATTGGTTGTCTGTAAAGTCGATTTACGGTCGATAGTTTAACGTGACAACGTAATAACAAAACATTGATGAAATGATTGATCCAGAAGAAAAGGAAATATATTCGGCTTCTTTGAGGAAGAAATTTTTTTTTAATTTTTATATCTTTTGCATGATAAAATCTACCTCAGCTTACTTTTATGAATAAAATTGAATCATTTTTATTTAATTATCACTATTTTGTATGGATACAAAGGAGTGAAATGAAATGTACAATTTAATTAATAAATTTACTTCTATTTGCATCCATTAATTCAAATATATTTATTACTTTTGATATGTTAAGTCCGTCGTATTTATTTTTACAAGTACAAAAAAATTTTCCGGAGTAGCCGGGATTCGAACCAAAATCATTTAGATTGAAAGTTAGCAGTGCTGACCGCCAGGCCACGAGACCATGCTTGAAATAAAATAGTTTCAGAGGGTATATACAGTTTATTAAAATTTTGTTCACGGTAGGGGAATAATATTATTTCGTTTTTATAACATTATTTTATAACAAATACGCATCCCAAATACACCAAACTTATTTAAAATGTGTTACAATATTTTTTAAAACATTGTGCAAAAGATCCCGGGTGTAATTTGAATTATTATGCATAACTGTACAACACCATTGTTGGTTCAAAACGTATTCAACATTACTTTTAAATAACCGTACCGATTGTGCCGAAAATCGGTGGATGATCGTTAAATTACATAATATTAATAATTCAAACGACTAAAATATGATTGAAAAGTCAAATCGATGGTTGTTCCAATAGAGTGGAAGAGAGATGCCACGCATGCGTACAATGAGCATGAAGAGAGATGCCACGCATGCGTACTGTAGTCCCCAGGCCGTGGCTCCTTCCCGATCCCCGACGTGCGACTATGAATTTAGGTTGGAATTATTGTTGCCGACTAACTCAGTGAGAGGTGGGGGTTCGTGCCTACTGTGGCCGGGACCGGGAGCTGGGGAGAGGGGGAGGTGATGAACAGGGCAGGAGTATGGGAGTGGAGATCGAACCAGGAAACGTCCGCTGTTCGTCTACAAGATGCTTTATTTAGCCCTTTTCCCTGAGCGCGCCTGACCCACAACGATGTTACGGGACACGTCCCCCGCCGCGCCGGGAGCGAACGCAAATTGCAGGTCAACCACGAAGGTGCACTACTCCGCGACTGAGGATGTCGAACGTGGGAGCTAACCGAAACGACGGTAGCGACGCTAGCAACGCGCGTGGCAGAGGGCCTACGGACTCGCGGAGCGTAGCGATACAGGACCTCCGTCGACGGCAGCCAAGCGGCGACTGACGACTCCCCGCCCCGCGCGGCCGCTGCGCCGCGCGAGAGGAGGAGGGGGGAAGGGGGGAAAGCGGCACGGAGGGTCGTGTGTCCACTGCGGGCCAGGCGCGGCCCCTGTACAAAGCTACACGATTCAAACAAAACACATAACTACCCTATTTGCATACATAATTACAAGTTCAGTTATTACAAATAATTATACAAAGATATCCGTCCTTGAGCGGTCCAGAAGCGAAGTTAGGGCGCACGCGGGTGCGTCCCTAGCACGGAGCACTCACTGCACTGCACAGAGGGGTTAGGGGGAAATAGCCCCCCTCAGGTACCCGGCGGTGGGCAGAAACGGCCTATAAGTCTATGAGGGCACGACGACTGTCGTCAGTACAATGAGCAAACAGGACACATCCGTAGTGGGACACTTTTTCGTGCGTGCAGCCGGCGTTCATCGATTTATTAGACGTCACGTCAAAAAATGGTGGCTAAGGGGGAAGGGGGGGGTTAGAACCCCTAAAAAAAACCCTCCTGGCTACGCCCCTGACTCCACGGGACTGACCAGTTCATGGTATCTCTCACTGTCTGTGGGCCACGTGGTTAAAGAGACTGCTGCAGAATCAGGTCACAAGTGTTAACAGTGCATTGTTTTATAGTGTTTGATGTGCCAACATGGTGTGCCGCGATTCAGTAACATCCTGGTACAATTCAAGGTTTTACCTTTTTATATTTTTTTTTCATTAGATTTACCTATCAAGTTTAAATTTATTTTCTTCACTATACTCTCCAACTTAAACTTTGGGGAACTGGTTTCCATTTGTGTTCCCAGTGCCTCGGGCGCATGATGCAGCAGTCTCTTGGAAACTCATCAACACCCATAGATTTTCCCTCGCTTCTGGGCATGTCTTCAGAAGTAATTTCTCTGGCCGACTGTGCTCTGGCTGAGACTCGTTCTCAGAGGTATATGTAGGCAACCAGCCCCCCGCAACTATTTATCCCACCGCGGAGGGCCCGGGCAGCCCTATGCCCATCCTAGGACAGCTGTCACGACCCCTCAACTTGCTGCTCTGCATTCCCATCGAGATGAATGGTAGACCTGCTGCTGTGCTGGTCGACATGGGTGCCAGCCACATGTTCGTGAACCCAAGCATCGTACCACTTGGCATGCTGCAAACTTACCAGGCCGAGCTGCGTCTGGCCACCAACACCCAACCGGGCGTGTCACTGGGCTTCGCGGACCTGGAGGTAAGACATCGAGATCTGACAACAGTGACCACCCTTGTAATTGAGAGCTTGCATGAGATCATACTTGGTCTACTATAGTTAGCAGAACCAACATGTTGTGGCAGTCGAGGTGGAATCAGATCGCATCCATGTGGGAATGCCCGAGTGGCTGATAGTGTATACCATCGGGCTGACCACCGAACCACTTGACGAAGTACTTACTCTAAAACTGTTCTGTCGCGACATGCCATCACAGTATCATACCGCCGTCAATCGCGTGCTACATGTTCGCTACAACAGACCCGCTGGACGTACCACAGTAACGGAACAAAACATTCTAACTACTCACGATCTGTCCATTCGTGAGCCTCCTCGAAGCTATGGATTCAGGGAACATGTCTCGGAAATGCTACAGGACTACAACATTGAACCCTCTAAAAGCCCGTACAAAGCCTGTGTAGAGTTAGCACCAAAGTAAAAGACAGTTCCCTACACTTCTGTGTGGAGTTCGCCCCCTTGAATGATATAACTGTGCATTCCCCACCCATGCAGATTAGTGTGGAAGCCGCTCCAGCCTGGGACATGCCAAAGTGTTCAGTACAATGGACCTCAAAGCTGGCTATTGTTAAGTCTCCATTCATAGTGGAGACAGGGAAAAAACAGCTTTTACCTACCAGATGGGTGGAGGTTTTAATTCGGGGGTATACCTTTCGTTTTTAAATGTACCCTGGCCATGTTCCAGGAGATGATGACCCGAGTGCTGGAATGCTACGTAGGGCAGTTTTCGATCGCCTACCTAGACGACATTGTGTTTTCAGAGATGTGTTAGAACCACAAATAATACTTGATACTATTCCTGAAGCGATTAGTGACTCATCACCTCAAGGCTGCCATCCACAAATTTCATCTGGAAGCGATGGAGGTGGAGTGTTGGTCCACATGGTAAGTGCCTATGGAAACCGCCCACAACCCAGGCAGCTGTGGAAGATGGCAGAGGCAGAAGTACCGCGAACCTGTAAGCAACTACAATTATTAGTAGGACTAATAAACTGTCTCCGCTGCTACATTCCTGGATTTTCCCAAATCATCATCCCTTTTACTGACCTGCTGTCAGTCCACAAGAACAGTTTAGATGGAACGAGACCTCCCAGCATGCTTTTTATCACGTGAAGGCCGCATTCGCTGAGCAACACACATGAGTCGATCCAGAGCGACACAAATGGACGCGAGCACACTAGAGGTGGGAGTGGTGCTTTTCCCTGTCCATGAGGAGGGAAACCAACAAGTCATTGACAACGCCCTGCCCGGCCGAGCAGCGCTACCGCAGCAACAAGCAGGAGTGCTTGGCTGTGGTGTGGGCCATGAAGATGTACCGCCCATACCTGTAAGGGAAAGCATTCACACTCCACACCAAACAAATGTCTGACCTGATTACACATGATGCAGGGCAGAAAGTGGAAGCTGATTCGGTGGGTGCTGTTCCTCCAGTCTTTGTATTTCACTGTGAAACATGTACCCAGGTCAGAGAATCAGCTCCCTGACCTGTTGTCAAGGGTTCCGGACAAACTGAATGAACTGGTTGAAGATGATTGTGAATGCATGCGCCGCCAAGCCGTGACGATCGACAACTCGGCTCGGAACCGACTTGCACACGTATAATCGCCAGTGGAAGACGATCTGCCATGTATATCGGCAGACCTGTACCGAATAGTGCTTCAGACACAAACAACATCGACAGACACGGCTCTGCACAGCCAGCAGGTGACCACCGAAGCGCTGGGGACATTATGTGTGAGTGAGGACCATCCAGCCCCTGGAGCGGATTTGGAATGGACGACATACATCCTGCCGAAAGCACATGAGGCCATGCTCAGGTTTCACCACGACCATGGCCTAGCCAGTCACCCAAGCACAGATAAGATGAGGAAGGCGGTCGGCCAATATTATCACTGGCCTGGATTCGCCCGGGATGTGCGAGAATATATAAGAGAATGCGAAATCTGCCAATCGCACATCCAGAGGTGAGATTGTGAGGAGCAACTACAACTGAGGGAACCCACAACATCATTCCAGACTATCACGCTGGATGTCATGGCTCGTACTCGCGAATGCCGAGGGGAAGAAGTTTTATTATTGTGGTGGCTGATATGTTCACTGATGGACAGAGGTGTACCCCTGCGAAAATCGAGGGCTGCCACCATCATTGACGTCATGACACGAGTGTTTTTACCACGATGGGGGTTTCCACGGTTGGTCCTATCCGATAATGGCTTCTAGTTCCTGGACCGATACTGGAAAAAATGGTGCCAGGAAAAACAAATCGAACACCACACCACTCCCGCCTGCCACCATGGAACCAACCCAACGGAACAGTCTGTTCCGTTTGGTTGGTTCCATGGTGGTCAGGGGCGCAACAACTAAATTTCCAAAGGGGGGAAAATATACTTTTTTATAAAGAATCATCGATCCCCCCTATTGAAGCGGAGGGTCCGGGGGTCCTCCCCCGGGAAAATTTGTATTTCAAGGTGTAAAATGGTGCTATTTTAGCAGTTTTATTATCTAAAAATTGATTACACAGCACTTTCTTTGCCCCCGTTTGCCCCCACTTCAAGGTTTCAGAGGGGGGGCAAAATACCCTTGCCCCCCCCCCTGTTGTTGCACCCCTGGGAACAGTGCAACTAAGAGCTGAAGGTTCAATTGCGTGTGCGCATCGGGGCAGACCACACCCAGTGGGATACCCACATATCAGAGGGCCTATTCTGTGTCTGCCGACAGGATCAACGAGGCCATGGGTATGTCCCCAGCAGAGATAGTACAAGGATACAATAAACCACTACTGGGCGAGGCCACCCATGGTGTGCTCCAGTCAGTTGGAGGAACGAAGGAGCATAATCAGCACTGCAGAACAAACTAAGAGAGGGCATGGGACCAACAAAGGACCTATGCACAAGGAATTACACCAACCAACCAACACCCTCCATCCACCGTGCGAGTGGGAGACTGATTGTTTTTACATGTGCACTCACTGTCAGAGGCTCTCTAGAATTATTGTGCGGGTCTCGCACCATTCTGGGGAGGCCAGTATACAGTGTAGCACAGGCTGGGCTGAACCACACACTTAATACAAATGGATGGGCATAAAGTAAAAAAGATACACAGCGAAGACCTACATCTCGCTGCTCTCCCTGGAGTCTCATCGCGAACACCGGGCACAGACATGATATTGGACGAGGCGGGCCTGTGGGAGATATCACGGGACACAGTAACAACTGCCCTAGAGCAACCTTAGGTGACAAACATAGAGGCCACTCCAGAATAGTGTGGCACAATCCTAACTTTTACCCCATGCCGACAACACTGCCAACGGAGAAAGCCATTTCCATTCATTATCACGGACATGTTGCAATATCCAGAGGAGTTTAACACAGATGACACCCTGGGCACTTCACCTCTCATAAATGAACCAGAGTAGGTCGACCCAGACTCACCCCCACCGCTGACCTGGGGTGCCTGGGGCTATTGCATGTCGCTCACCGATGCGACTTTTCGAACCAGCATAGACGAGCCCAGGGCGAGAAAATGGGTACTTGTCTGCAGAAGGAGCTCAATGTGTACATTTGGTCCATAGAAAGCCTTGTGTGGGCTAAGCTAGAACATCTTGTGACAGAGTCTGTATTACACGAGGCCTTCACCATGCATCATAATCGGGCGACAAGAGAATTACATAATAAGTAAAATGTCCCCAGGTGGGAATAGATGAATTAGTTATACGGCCGATCTGTTGTGGCCAGCCACAAAGAAAATGCTAAAAGATTAAGATCACTTACACTATTGCAGCTACTAGTGAGAATAAAAGATGGAGGCTCCTCGGAGTGTGAACGCATCTGGCTCTGTTGCAGGGTGAAAGCCAAGTAAATGAGCTCATAGTGGCCACAGGACAGCTATAGGTTGTCTTTGTGTGCAAAGTGTGTAGAGAACAGTAGTAAAGCTAGACCATGTTTGAATTTTGCATGTTGAACAATGTGATACCCTCCTGCCTGCCTCGACTAATGATGTACTGCTCTGGGTGCCTGGTGCCAACTAGCAGGATGTTACTTGCTATAGTACACAGGTCTCTCAGGGAGGGTAAGTGGCCACATGGTGAAGAGTCAGGGGATGAAAAGCTTGGAAAAGCCCCCACCCCCCTGAGTTGTAAGTCACCCAGGATGCTATGCCATGTATGGAAAAAAAGTATGTCTGTGAATTATGTTTATTACACTGATGGTCCTCTTGCAAGGTACCCATTTCGAATGGGAGATGATAGCTCGTCCCGGTGCCTAGGTTTGCCTGCTAAGGTCTAGTCATTGCGGTCCAGTAAAGTACGACATTAGTAATGGCAGTGGTAATGTTTGGCATGGTGATCTGTTGTGGTATCATCTTAGAAACTACCGAAGTGTGATGTCTGTCCTTTTTCGGGCGCACGAAACACTTGTTGATTTGCTATAGACAGGCCACGATAGATTAGGTGGACACGTAAACCCTTCTTGCAGTTACATGGTAATGCGTCGAACACACAGTATTGTGCAAACGAAAGTTTAGTTTTTTTGGTAACAACTATACAATAGCTCTGTACGCGAAATGTCCGGCACTGGAAAGCTAAAGAACTGGGTGGCTCTTGAGTCCAAAGCTACCTGTAGCATAGACCACTCCTTGTGGTCAGGTGAAACAAAGAACAATTATGTACTTAACTAAAACTCTTCCCAGCAGGAACGGAAACAAATAGTTACGCAGCTAGTGGATTAAAGCTGGATTTGTTGGGACCGACCACAGAGCTAATTAATCTAATTAAAAAACCTATGCCAATGGAAAAAACTTCAGTTTAGCTAAGGAAGATGATGGCTCCACGGTGCATGAACACATCCGACCCCAGCACAAAAAGAAATATAACTGCATGAGACCTCGAATGGTACTGGCCACTAGAGGTCTCTTTCATGTGAAAATTGAACTGATAACAAGTTGGACTAGGCTATGTTTGGAAATGTAATTTCATGGTGAATTATTCTAAATAATTTATGACAAGTAAAAATGGATTGAAATCAATTGATAGTGGTTCTGCTGTTATTTTAGTAGTTGAGAAAAATAACCGGCTTTAATCAATAGCTGTGTGGCAATTATCGAGTTGCCGGGTGGGGGTGCACATTCAATGTGTTGCATTTTCCCACACCACAACACTTGTTCGGGTCGCTCACTCCCAGTCTCCCCCCCCCCCCCCCCCCCCCAAAGAGTGGAAATGGACATAATGGCCTGTGCGAACCAAGTATAAATCAATATGTGTTATCAAATACTCCCTTCCACATGAAGTCATTATGCCCATTGACACTGTCACACACACTGCTGGATTCCTCTGCTTTTGCACTGCTGATCTCTATGTGTATGGCTCAGCTAATTTATACTTCCCCTAATGGAGTTGTGAGGTTGAATAAAGGGGAAGGAGGAGCATCTTAATACTGCAGCATGGGGCACGTGTCGAGGCTGGTTTCCTGTCTGGGGATGAGGGTTGACTGATGGATCGAGTGCCCACTCTGGTGCATGAGCTCTGCCAATCAATGTCCCTGGACCAGGCAGGAGGCCCGTGGTTGTGTGTTGAGTGTCGGGGTTCCCCTGGACATCCTGTGGGTCTGTCTCAGTCAAGAGTCTCTGCCTCTCCTGACTCTACATCAATTTGTTGGTGGCTGACCTGGCCAAGTCGTGCTTGGGCCTGCTGGTGCTCGGTGAGTGAACTCGTAGTTTTCCTGGGAAGGGGGCATTGGGCAGCATAACTTTAGTTTTCCTGTCCAGGTGTGAGTCAGCTGGGTCATTTGGTCCATCACACATGGTTATCACAGGCCCCTCAGCTGCATCTGAGGTGGTTGGGCTATCTTAGTTCTTCAGGCCATGTCACCTAGGGTCCAGATGGTGGGTGATCTGGGTACAGTCATTTCATTTTCTTCTCAAGCTCAGAAAGGGTGGTCCCCGGAGAGGGTTGCCCCAGAGTTTGTCAGTTTGTCTTGGAGTTGTTTCCCTTCTGGTACTTTCTGCTTCTGCCTGGCTAATCCCAGGTTCAATTCCCAGGAGGTTGGGGTCCTCTGGTTCAGCGCTCCAGTGGCCCTTCATGGGAATCGCAAGGTGATGGTGTCATGTTGCGAGGCTAAGTACATGTCATCTCCATATGGTTTAGCTGTCCTTCCATTTGGCTGCCGGAGCAGGTACGTGGTATCCCTGACACAGGCCACAACTTCCCGCAGGGTGGTCCATTTTGGGGCTAGGCCCACTCAAAATGTGTGGTCACCTGCCAACAAGTAATGGCACCAGACGTGCACTCGTTGACCCAGTGCCACTGGGGCAGGTGGATATGCCGACTGGGGGTATGCTGGGCCAGGAACCTAGCCTGCATGTGTTGTGCTTCCTCTTGCCTCTCTCCTATGGGGGTCTGGTCCACTATCCCTGCCATTCGAATCTCCCCTGGCAGGTGTGTGTGCCATGATATTGGTCCTTCGGCATAGACAATACAATAGGGTGGGCAGATGGTCATCTCACTTGCAGTGGTTTTCACCCAAACAAAGCTATAACTGGGACTTTATACCCTGATTTTGGCACTCCATTGTTTTCAGCCATGGGTGGTAGGTCAAGGTGGTGTGATGTTCTACCCCCTTTTGCTGGCAGGCTGTTCGCCAGTGTCGCCCTGTGAACTGTACTCCATTGTCTGTCAAGAGGACCCTTGGGAACCCATACCAGAGAAAACACCTCTTTGTCTGTGAGAGCTGCGACAGTCCCTGTGCATAAATTTGCCATGGTGAAGGCCTCTACCCACCACATGAAAATGTCTGTAACTATAACGAGGAAGCTTAGCGGCCAATACCCAATAGTCAAGGGCAACAGTGTGGAAGGGCTGATTGGTTTGTCTGGAGACCTATTGTTTTACCCCTTCGGGGTGGTGGGACTTTCACTGTTGGAAGTGTAGACACACCCGAACATACTTCTAAACATCGAGGGCTATATTTGGCCAGTGGAACATCTACTGAATCTCCTTCAAAGTCTGTTTGGCACCTTGATGACCAGCAAGCTCATGGTCATGTAAGAACTGTAGTACTGCAGGGTGTGTGGCAGGAGGCATGTGGATCTGTCATCTGGGCCTGGTGTTTGGAGCCTTGGTTTGGAGATACCCCTCTCAGCTGCACTGGTTGGGCACCATTCTCTCCCTGCAGTCGGCCAGCCACTTCTGAATGTCTGGGTCAGTCTGCTGCATGTGTGGCACATATGCGATAAGATCGGCCATTGTAGCATGATTATTGATGGTGTCTAGTGGGTTGTCAACATTGATGGGATACAAGGTGGCTGGTGGTGGTTTTGCAGGGTGGTAAGTGTGGTCATGTGATGGTGACAGGAGGCTATTCCCCACCCCTGGCAGTAGTGAAATTTAACATCTGGATCGGGGTGGTAGAACAGCTCATCAGCCAGCTGATTTTCCTGCCCAGGAACATGCTCTACTGTGAAGGCAAAGCTCTGCAGCATCAATGGTCACCTTGTAAACTTATTTTTCTTCTGGGGTGGAGTACAGCCACTGCAGGGTGAACAGCCTCCCCTCGAATTGGGGTGGTAGCACATGTATGCCCACACCACTGCGAAACACTCTGCTTAATGACTTGGTAGCACCTTTCAGCGAATACGAACTTGGAACTGGCATACTTGATGACCTTCTTGTGGTTCCCCTCCTTCATCTGAGAGAGTACAGCACCCATCCCCTTCTGGCTAGCATCAGTTTGAACAAAAATTGGATTGTCAGGGATCAGCCATGACTGAGTGTGACACTCTTGGAAACACTGCTGTACCAGGTTGAGAGCCTGCTCGGCATCCTCTGTCTACTGAAACCTGGTCTTCGGAGAGAGGAGATCCGCCATGAGCGCGGGGATGGTAGCGAAATTATGGACGACTGATCGGAGCCAGTTTAGCTGCCTTATCAGTTTCCCCAACTGTTTCCAAGTGTGGAGGGCCTATCTGATTTCAAAGTTGGTAGTAGTATGGGAATTATCCATGCTAGTGAAAGGATCCTAGTTGAGGTTTCCTCTAAGGCCCTGGATCTGATTTGGTAGGGCTCTTACTTGGTGGTGGTGCCCTTATCGCTTTGGGCAGGCTTGCTATTGGGTTTCCCTATCCTCATGAAGAGCTGGTACAGTGAACGACGATACAGCTACAGTTACTAGCCTGCAGAGCTAGGAGAGGTTGATAGACCTCCACTGGACTAGGTGTTTTCTGAGAATGATGTGGTAGAAGGGGGTAGGCACCAGATAAGTTATGTCAAAGATATGGATGCAGCCTCATTTCTGGTTAGCTGAGTGAGCTAGGGCGCCAAGGTGGTGACTATGCTGGGATGGGTAGCCTCAGCCTCTGGTCATAGCCAAAGATCTAGCAGCTTTCCCCTTTTGCATATATGGTGTATTTTTATCCATGTCCATGGGGGCCCCAGGGAAGCAGGGTTTAGCATCTAAGAGCACCAGGTTAACAAAGAAAAGGGGGAGCATTCCCTGAATTGGTCTAATGGTCCCAGGTGGGTGGGGCAGCACATCATGTGGCAGTGCTGGGTGAGAGGTAGGGGAGTGGTAGCCAGCTGCATCGCCACCTCCTTTCGAACATTTCCCATCAGCGCAGCTTCCTCTCCTGACGATGCCCATAGTGCTCTTGGGTCGGGCAGAAGTTGTGCCAGTACAATTCTTCCATTTGGCAGTAAAGGCAGTGTGGTGAGTGATCATAGCATGTGTTCTGCTATGCCTCACGATGCTTCTCCCGACATGGTAGCACCACGGCTGGCTCGATGAACCCATTTTCGATGTGTCCCTCCCCTTTGGCGAATCTGCAGGCACCAGGTGTCCATGAGGAGGGGGCTGATTAAGTTACGACTGACCTTGTATTCGCGGGTAACACAGCTGCTGGGGCAGAATTGTTTGTTGGGAGTTCGGCATGCTGCGTGAGTTATGTGCAGCCTTGAGGTCCACTTCGACATCTCATGCCAGTGGGAGTAAATCATCCAAGCTTCTCCTGGCTGCCCCGTGCAAGAACCGGCATAACTTTGGTGTTAGTAGTTCGATGATACTGGGTAACATATCACCAACATGCTGCCAGAGCAAACTGTTTCGCTATGCTGAGACCAGCAGCGATGGAGTGGAAGACTTCTTCCACAAAACAGTTTGTTCTGGCAGTGTGTGCAAGTATGGGAGTTGTTGAACCACGACTCGAGGCGGTGCGTGAAGTCACTATAGTCAATGTAATAGTCACCTTTCAAATGCCACCATGCATGGTCAACAGCTAGCAATTAGTCGCTGACAAGCTCCACCCACTTGTCGGTCACGACACAAAAGTGTGTTATATTGTACCTATACATGCGCTTGAATAAATGTGGGTTCCTGTGTGTCTGCCCGGCGAATTCTGGGAGGATGATTGGTCCACTCGTGATGTGAAACACTGGCACAACCTATCCATGATAACTCTTGATTGTGCGTTCTTTACACCTGTTGCACATGAACAGTCTGTCGCGAATGTTCCAAAACCTTGTGCATGCAAAGTGTTTGATTACTCCGCATTGATGATAGCTTGCGGTCTCTTTCTGGTGCCCATGGCACTGTTCTGCCACTCATCGCGCACTCGCCCTTTTTCCCGCACTGTCCGCTTGGTGTTTAGCTTTTATGTGTTGCTGGCACGTGCAGTACAGGTAGGAATATTTTTCTGGACTGGCTGCTGGTTATGCAAAGTTTCATACAGTCCTTGCATAATCCCTCCATGCAAATGGTCATGTGGGCACAATCTTACATGTCGCGATTCACTGCTCTCCTACACAGGCGACAGGCTTTGCCATCGGTGGCGGGCGCGGAAAGGTAGGAAGGGTCACCTCCCCTCGCTCATGGCTGAGTGGCTTGTGTCCGCACATGTACACTCCATGGATGTTAGCATGGGCCCGAGGTGTTGTCGATTGAGCCAGCTTGGCCTCATTCGGCACGGCTGGACTCCTCTCGAGTGTCGCCTGGTCGTGACATGCTCAGATTCGTTTTGAACGGGCAGAGAGGTGGCTGCTTCTGGCTCATTGCATGCTGCTGAAGGGGTGTGGCGTGGTGTGATGTCCTGTCAACCATTATCCTGTGGCACCTATCATGCCAACTGGATTTCATGCGAGTAAGGTATATGAGTTATGCCATTCTTTTCTGTGCAAGCCATTGTTGAGTTACTAAAATGAATTTTGTCTAAAATGAATTTTGACTAATTTTAATGATATTTTGGTCACACAAGTTAGGCATAATTTTATGCCATCCTGCCTGTCTTGACTGATGATGTACTACACTTGTCGCCCACTTCCAACTAGCAGGGTACTACGTGTGCTAGTACTCGGTTCTCTCAGGGAGGGTTCGTGGCCAATTCGAAAGAGAAAATGGATGGAAAGCTCAGCAAATGTCCCCAAGCTGTCAACCACCCAGGATGCTACATATGGAATAAGAAAGTATGTACTTGAATTATGCTTACTGCATTGACAGACCTCTTATAGGATGTTGTCCCCATGCATAGACTGTTCCGAACAGGAGCTGATAGCTCGTTTCAGTGAACTAGGTTCGCCTGCAAAGACATAGTTATTGCGGTATAGTAAGGCAAGATGTTAGTAATGGTGGTGGTAAATTTGGCATAGTGGTCCATTGTGCCATCGACCTGGAAACCACAGAAGGTGTGGCATTTGTTCATTCTGCAGTTATGAAACCCGTGTTGGTTTGTGATAGACTGACCACGATAGATTATTTGGACATGTAAATTCTATTTGCATTTACATGAGTTATGTTGGCTTCTGACAAGTCTCAGGTATCCAGCAATCGCAGCAGCAGCTTGGGGTCTGTGTCAATTGTGATATGA
This sequence comes from Bacillus rossius redtenbacheri, assembly GCF_032445375.1. Lineage (NCBI taxonomy): Eukaryota > Metazoa > Arthropoda > Insecta > Phasmatodea > Bacillidae > Bacillus > Bacillus rossius. Next base: position 81,217,754 of record NC_086331.1, on the reverse strand, counting down.
TATGGTGGTTACATATTGCCAGAATTTGGTAACCCCAAAAATCTTGGCTTGTGCCTCCTTACCAATCTGAGAATAGTTTCTTTTATGGCATTGCAGTGTACACGATCCGAAAGCCTGGGTGCTTACTTTATGTCATCTGTGATGTGTGCTAACATGGCACCAACCCCATATCAAATGAATCGCATGTCAGTGTGAGAGGCTTATTCAAATTATAATGAGTGAGCACTTCATCTAACTGCAACAGGTTCATCGCCTTGCAAAACGACTCTGTATATTCGGACTTCCAAACCCACTCTGCTCCTGTGTCCAGGAGGTGATGTAAAGGCTCCAGGACCATAGCATTATTATGTAGGAATCTTTTTTAAAATTTTAAAAGACCTAAATTTCTTTTTGCAGTTCCTCCTTACTTGCAGGTATCGGCGCCACCCACATGGCTTCCTCTTTCGCATCTGTAGGGTACACTCCTGCCCTATCAATTTGGTACACCAAGAATATAACATAAAATAGCACAAATACACACTTTGCCTTCTTGATTCACAATCCTGCTGTATCTATTCTAGCCAAAACCTAATGTACTCTGTCCCAGTGTTAATGCATGTCTTTCCCACTGACCAAAATATCATCCAACATTCCACAACACCTGGAATCCCAGCTAGCAAAGTTGCCATAAGCCACTGAAAGTTAGCTGCGCACTAGCACGCCCCAAACTGTGAACACATAATCCGAAACAGCCCTTTCATTGTATTCACAGTTAACATTGCTGCTGTCGCATCGTTCACCACCACTTACAGGTATGCATCTGCTAAATCCACCTTAAAAACAGCTCCTTCTGCCATGCTAGCGAAAGCCTCATAAGTTTGTGGATTCCACCACATATGTTTGAATCGGCATGGTGCTGACTTCACTCTCCCCTTCCCTTTCATCATACAAAAGCCTCTCCCCTCTCCTTCCTAATTGCTTACTCCCTCTCTTGGCCTGTGCGCATGCGCGCGAGGATCTGGGCATAACTATACAAGGTCTCCAGACCTCTGCCTCTGTCTTTCTCGGCTGTCGTCTCTCGGGGCACGCGCATCTCTCCTGCGGGCAGTTTGCTAGGATGTGCCCTGCGACCTTTTGGGTTACCAAAGCCTGGCAGTGCGTGGGAGATTTAAGGGCTGCCTGGAGCATATTAGCAGTGCCATTTGCTAAAGACTGTTTCCTGTAGGTGGCGAATATGGGAATCCCAGCTCGAGAGTTGCAATCTCGCTGGAGTGACTGAATAACCAATAACAGTGTGCAGACCACTAGCCAGTATGGTGAATTCGTTATTACGGATTCGGGGTGAAAGGTAGTTTAAATGCTGATCGATGCGCAGCTGGAAGCAGTTTCGTCGGCGAAGGCACTGCAGGGGTGTTCGATGTGCTCTGGCAGTGAAGTGTAGATAGACTGCAGGCTGGAACTGGCAGAGCACGCAACGTAACTGAAAAGCATTGGAACTCTGAAGCAAGAGATAGTAGTGAACTTCAAGTTGGGACCCTGTTGGAGCCAGTGGTAGTTCCGAGCAGTGCGGCCTGAAACCGACCTGGGGATTTTAGAGGACAAGAGGGTCAGAATCGACCAGATACTTCATTCGTCTGTAAGACTTACCCCCACCCTGGCTTGAAAAGTAATTGGCTTTTGACCATAAGCGTAAGAAGGTAGATGAAGATGGAGTATTGCAAGGCTGCCTGAAACCCTGTGCGCCCGCAGTTTGATCATGTTTACTGGCTCGTCTGTACTTGTGCTCTCGACCATCGAGCCAGGCCTTAGCTGCTGGCGAATCAGTGGGTTTACCCACTTGCAGGGCTTGCCTTGCCACCTTCTGCCACTGTAAATATTGTTAGAACCGAGGCTGTCCCGCTGGCCTAGCCACGGCTCCGGTGCTAGGGGAAGGGAATATTTACAGCAGCCCATTAATTTTTTTAGAGGTGGCTGCCTGGGCAGCTGGGCTGGGCTGGGCTGGGCTGGGCTGGGCTGACGAGTGTAGTCACCTATTCCTGGAGGCACATGCGCCCCTGGTAAATACAACCTGGGTTTCCCCAACAATATTAATGAGGGCCACAAGGCCCAAGTGCCCAACCCCTGCATGGTTGAAACTTTCTGCCCCGTCTAACTCTTCTTACCAGGACCTTTTCCCTCTTGTCCAGTAGCTTTCTTGCTTGCATTAAAGCATGATTAATTGATCTCCACATGACCCAGCCCAGGGTTTTCCGTGTGTCTATGAAAGTTATACCTGGGTCACTTTAGGAAGCTTTTATCCTAGGCAACTAAGGGGTGCCAGCCATGGTGCTAATAGCAGCCATGACAGGCAAAAAAACTCCAATAAGCACATGATGCACATACCCTTGTTCTGCATGGTTAAAACCCCGCATGGTAGAGTGTATAGGCTTCGGCCTGATACACACTTAGGTCTTCCTCCAACCTGGACCCCTCGCACACACCATTAGATTAAATTAAACTATGAAAAAAATCGCTTCTGTCTTATTATTGATTTTATAATTTCAGGTTTTGTTTGGTAATGCGCTCAGATCATGTAGTTTCTCCTTTTATTTAATTCAGTAATTGTAAATGTGCGACACGAGCGTGCGACGAGACATGGTATGTAGTTGAAGTGTTCTTTTGGCTATATGGTATTATTTTTTCTAAATTATATTTTTGATGTATTTAATTTGTTGGGATATAAATTTCTTTGCATTTGTTTATTTTGTTCTAGACTTTTGAACCATGTAACATTGTGTCGCATCACGTCTGCCTGATCACTTAAATAATGTTCATTTTTATAGTTTTCAAAAGCTTGTCGAACACACAATAATGGTTGTCAGTTGCCTTTTTTTGGATTCTTGTATTTAGTCTAATTAACGTAAAATGTGTACGTGCATTTTGCACAATTTGATTCTCTTTTTTGCACTATTTGTGTAAGCCCATTTGTGTCGATTGCCGATTTGACTGCATGTTCTTCGTATGCTGCTAGTGTCGTGGTTTCGAGGCTTGCACTGCCTCTGAGCAAAACTGTCATTCCTATATTTTTTCTTATCCAATTTATCTGGAGAAATATTATAAGTGTGTGTGTGTATATATATATATATATATATATATAATCATAAAAAGTAATTTGGTCGCGACCTAATGATTAGGCTTGTGATAGAGCCCCTAACTTTGCAACGAGTTATACAAGTACGCACTATATATTTATTCTCCTTTGTAATGTCACGTGCGGCTATGCTCAAGGTGACATTTCGACTAAAGAACAAAAATAGATTGACCTTGGAAGCGCCAGGCAGAAAACAGTATGGAACTAAACACATTACCCATAGGGGCACAGCGCACGCACAATAAAATTTATGATTAACCTCCTTAAAAGTTGGGAAGGTTATGTTGATCATGATCACAGGATAAGAAAATAATAAGATCTGGTTTGGTTTATATAGGCATTTACTAAATCATACTTAATGATTTTGTTGCTGTTGTTTTTGTCTTTACAAACGTTATCCAACTGAAGATGACCCATAGCATTAAAGTCGAAACAAAATACCAAGAAAATTGTTGACCTTATTTGCCATACTTAATACATTAAATCTTGTTAAACAAAAAACAAAATGAGGAGGCCCCGGGGTGAGATATTAAACATAAGTAACAATTGTTATACTTGACTGAATCTTAGGTCATTTGGTCTCTTAACTTTACAGGCCATTGGATATTGAGCGCGCAGGCTCTTCATAAAACAAATTATAAAAAATTACATTTACTCGTTAAATAAATAAAAAGTGTCCCGAAACTGGTTGTTTAGAATTATAAATTATTTTGTGGTTTTTCCACTCTGGGGAAAAGACGTTGAAAGCCGGAACTCTTGAGAAATTCTCCGATTGCAGGAGGCGATGAATTTCGGTGAACTAACTCATGAAATGCGCATTCGGGAGTTGAATTTGGAGCGGAATTTCTCGCCCTAATTCTTGAGCCCCATCTGTAACCAGTATTCCCATAAAAATAGGTTGGTTAACAGGCGGCTGATGCTGGGCGAGGTTAAGTCCAGATGAAAAGCAAAAGGAAAAGTGTGTGTGGGGCGATGAAACAACTTACCTAAGCTGCGGGGTGAAGCAGATCAGGTCGACCCCTGAAGATGTCCAGGTGACACGCGGCGTGGAAGTTCGCGGTAGCCATGAAGAATAATAAGTTAAGACAAAAAAACTATTTCAAAAACTAAACTGTTTTGGGCAGCTAAAAAAATTTTTAAAAATGTCGTGCTAAGGCACATGGCCTTGTCGATAACCGACTACATGCTTTAGAGAAAGCTGTTCACGACTTTTCAGAAGCAAGTTGTCTCGGGCTGCGAAGAAAGATGCGCCCCTACCGAGTGTTGCCCGCCGAATCGTTAAAAATGGCGCCGGCTCTCTTAATTAAAACTGCCTTTGGTCGCCTATCCAGGGAAGGGGCTTCGGAAAACCCGAAGGGAACCCGAATGGTTCCGATTGGAGTAGCCGCACTCTAGCGCGCCCTGGCGAGTACGTACGGAACTACAAGCAAAAAAGGACCTCTCGTCTTGGATGCAAGTCAATCCTTAAGGCCTGGCTTGGATAGGAGGGGACTATGCTGACCTCTGGTGGAGAGGCGATGGAGCATGCCCGGTAGTTGGCGACACTCCCGCGAGATGTCGTAAGGATGCAGGACCACGGCCATCTGGGGCACGAGGGGCTGTGGCCTTCATCCCGGGCATTGGTGCGGCTGTGGGTTATGACCTCCGTGGACCAGCAGAAAAGGGGGGGGGGGGGTACGAACGGTGACTGACCCGGCCTGAGAACATGCTGGTCCGACGCGACGATACGTGTTGTTGGGCTGATGAACGGAACACCGTTTCGTGAGAGGGACAGCTAACTTCAGCACAGCTCCAAGAAGAGGAGTTAGCATCTTTGGAAGCAGAGAACAGCTTTTCTAGTCACGCTACCGTCTAGGGTAAACAGCTCGACGCGTGACGCCTAGCAGGGTCCAGACGAGACGATCGCTGGCCCAGCATGTCGCCAGCAAACCTCAGCCTTAATCGCTGGGAACGGTGTTGGGAGCACTAGACTGCTAAACAAACTAACCTGTCGGTACACTTGACTGAACAAATATCGATGAGGAATAAAGCAGTGGGACATCATATGGAAGATAAAATAGAAACAATTAAAAATTTCTTAAAAATTAAGTAAATCGTACATTTGTGCCTGAAAGTAGCACTGAAACGGCACATACTTCCCCCCTGAAAGACGGAGTCAGGGTTGCCAACTTGAGCCACCAAACACTTAAGTGACTTACCCTGAACCAGGATTTACTGTGGTAAACTACTTACAACCGATAACAATTCTTACACGTTTAAATAAGAGCTAAAACTTACAGATACCTTTTTGACTAAGTGGCGCCACTTAAAACTAGACATCTTAATATAACACTTCTTAACTTAAGAGGCCGTGTCACAAATTTGCGCTCCTATCTATATCAATGTTATTTTAAAAGGCAGTTTTTCTCAAAGTCTATAAGAGGTAGGGGCCAGAAATTTTGCCTACTGAAAGTATACAATACATTTAACATAACCGCTTTTTTCAAATTTAGTTATCATATCATATATTATTTCTGTGATGAAAAAAATATAATCAATATTTTGATTTGTCCAGATACAGTGGAATTTTGCTTATATTTATAATTATTTAGCAAAAACTGAAAAGGCCATTGAAATGTATTGTACATTACCTTCCGATCAGTGTCTTCATGATCATGATGGGTTTAAAAACCTGGTTGTAATCAAGTCTTTAACTATTTCATGACAACATTTATACTTAATAATTTGGAGATAGGCCTTTTCTATCCTAAGCCCCTGAGCTTTCACTATCTGGTCTGGCGACCGACCTGACACTCTTCAACCACCCCAAGGGTCTCCGATTGCACATCCGATAAAAAAAAAGCTGTTCGTTCATTTGTTTTTGTGTCACAGACTTCACACATTTATGCCAAGGGAATATTCCGCTGATGTGACGCCATACGAATGTATTATTCGCGACCATACAACTTTTTTGTTTGTCATCGGGAAGAAATGTTCATTTTGAATTGAGCATTTTTAAATGTCAGCGTAGAATATGCTTATCTGCCCATTTTGTTTCTTTCCATAATAATGAGTAAAGTTAACATTGTCATGGACATTTTATTATATTCGTTTGCCGTCCAAGTAAAACTGTCACTATATCGCACGTAATTATATATTTTACTAATTTGTTAGTTGTCATTTTATTTAAGTTACAAATAACAGTAATCAAAAACTATTACTTAATAGTCCAGAAAAGAGATTGAGTTATTATTCATTTAATAGGGGTTTAAAATATGGTACTACATACATATTATATATATTATACATATTATATATATTATACATATATTATCTTGTTGTCTTCTTTGTAACTTTACTGGAAGAATGGCATTTGGTATGTATGTTAACTCACAATGAAAATACTTCAGAAGTACTCAACAGTGAACAACCTAGGCCCTATACTAATTTCATTATGTTCATGGAAATATAATTAAAATTACAAATAATGAACTGTATGTGTTTCACGTAGAGATATCGTACGAACTGTATGTGGTACAGACCAACATTTGCTAAGGCTCTGAAAATACTTAATTTCAGTTAATGTGTGGAGAATATTAAAAGTTAGAAATAATGATATATATAAAACAATGCAAAGTTATCAGCATAAAAATAGAAGTTATTTTTACGTAGCGCCTATTGGAATGAATATTTTGTGTTGAATTATGTGGCATGATTAATATTCTCTTATGGTATGTGTGTTTTGTTAAAATCTTATAAAACATAACTTACTGTTGAAGGATTTTCATTTTTTTTGTTATGATCTTATTTAAACAAGTTTTAATTATATTACACATGTCTATTTTAAAATCATTTTAATGTATACTTATAGAATTGTAATAGGCTTTATAAGGACTCTCAAAATGCATGTGAGTATCTATAATTATCTACATCACCATTATGGCCGTTTCACAAGATCAAATATTTATTGAATTCAATCAGTTGCATTCATTGTACATGATTTTCAATTTGTACATTGAATTCAATACAAATTGAAGATGTTATTCAACTAAGCTTATTAACTTATAAGTATTTTGTTTGTCCAGTACATAAAAGTAAAAGATTCTTTATTATTTAAATAATGAGCATCTATAAGCAATAACGTTTTCTAAATATTTACATAAACATAATGAAATCTAATTTTTCAATACTTTATATCTACGATCACATCAACGGCAGTATTATGTAATCAATGAGGTAATGAAATATCTTTAAAAGATATTTTCTCCTCTGTAAAGTAAATTTGTGATACAGCCCTCTTAATGTTAGTCTAGTGAGTTATTTCGTCTTCTAATATGCTACAGCAATATATAAAACTAAGTTTTGTTAGTGTTTTAGTCTTTTGTAATGTTAAAGTGTAATGTAATCAATTCATTTTTTTTTGTAAATTCTTATTCATAAAGATACATATCATAATAAGATAAATAGTAATATTTGTAAATTTAGATTCTTTGAAACAACATCGATAAGAGGTTCTCCTACCTCTGTTAAACTGTATGATGGTGCATTGTAAAAAAATTAGGTAGTCTGACTTAAGTGAGATTGTATTTAGATTGTGTGTAATGCATATGCAATATCTAAGCATAAGAATTTATGTTATTATCCTTTTAAAACGTTACACTATGAATTTCGTATACTTTTTAATGTCAACTACCATTATTTTTCACGGAATATTACATCCAGATAAAGAATAATTACCACATGTTTGAAGATTAATTGTATTCCGATACATTTAAAGTATTAAAATTTTTAGATACGACTCATACTACAGTTGTAAATGTGAGGTTTCTTGACTCTGAATCCCCGCATCCGCAATTTCCTAGTGAGCCGCCGGTCAGATTGTCATCCTCTCAGATTGTCGAGGAACCAGATACATTTTTCGTCGAGTAATCTGGCGGTATAGTAGCTTTATCACGCGCTGCGGTTACAGTTACTTCGGTTGAATAAGCCACTAAATCTCACTGTTAAAAGAGAGAACTTCTAGACCAGAATATTGGAAATAAAAATTTACTGACACGGCCTCTTAAACATCTTATGAACTAATACCATGGTTTTTTTTTTTGTATTTATAATTAGGACCTAGGAATTTTTCTTGAAATATCAACACTGTATGTTGAGTATGGAATGCCGGTGTATTAGCGTTGTTCCTTGTGTAAGGAAAGTAGTGAAGAGTGCCCCTACTTCATGTCAGGGTGCACCTTTTTCACTTGGGAGATGAGGGCGCGCGCGCGAAATTCGCCAGAACTCGGGTCGGCTAGAGCGACGGTTACTGGCGTGAGGAATCGTTGTATCTGCCAAGGGCAGTTCCAACGATATGAAAGCTTGGCTGATCGCTTGTCGATAGCCTTGGTTAAGATGTGTGTTCCTTGCACAGCACCAATCACCTAGTCTGTAGGGATTGGGAGAACGTTTTCTTTTATATTTCTGTCTTCTTGCCTCATGGGATAAGTGCAGGTTTTTACGAGCTCTACTCCAGACTTCCTTAATGTTCCTCGGGTCGTCTGGTAGTAATTCTTTCAAAGACCATTGATTAGAGAGTGGGGTGTTGGGCTGGTAGGTAAACATGAGTTCAAACGGTGTTGTTTTGTGACCTTCATGTCTGCCCAATTTGAAAGCCATCTGTAACCACACGAGGTTAGAGTCCCATTTATCCTGCGAGTTCGCATGAAATGCTATGAGAGCATATTGAAGGTTTCTGTTGAAACGCTCCGCATGCGAAGGCTGGGGATAGTATGGTGTAGTGGTTACATGCTGTATTCCATGTGAAAAACACATGTTTTTGAAAAGAGTCTATTTAAAGTTAGTGGCATTATCGGAAACGATGATGGAAGGAACTCCAGAAATTTTGAACATGTTGTTTTGTAGGGCTCGAATGGTAATTTCGGCCGTGGCTCTCCTGACTGGAATCAACCACACGAATTTTGAAAAGGCGTCTACACATACCAGAAGCATTGTATTTCCGTCCTTTGATCTTCGGAAGGGTCCCACAAAATCTATGAATAGCTTTTGCATGGGCCTTTCGGCCACGTCAGAACTTAAATAGCCGAACTGGGTCTGCTGCGCAGGTTTACTCAATGCACATAATTTGCACAGTTTTATACTTTGTGTAATATCCATGTGCATCCCGTCCCAGATAATATTCCTGCGAATGTTTTGAATAGTTTTGAAAATTCCTAAATTTGCGCCTAAAGGTGACGAGTGGTAATACTGAGAAACCATGTCCCTGAGATTTTGAGTTAGGGCTATTCTGAAACTTTTTCCTTGTTGTGTCCTTCGGTAAAGTATGCCTTTTGAAAGTTTGTAATATTTTGGAGGTGAGCCTGATTTTATTTGGTTAATTATGTCTGACAATTGTGGATCAGAATTTTGATTTGATTGTATGTCGGAAAATGCTAGTGGAAAATCTGTTAAAAATGCGTGGCAGGCAATGGGATTTTCTTCATGAAGATCGGAGTTGGAAGGGTTCTCGAACATTCGAGAAAGAGTGTCTGCCATGATGTTTTGTGAACCATGAATATGTTGGATGTTGAATTTGAGCGAAGCAATTTTCACAATCCAGCACCCTAATTTACCCAATTGCTTCGGATGGGCTAAAAGCCAAGCAAGGGCCTGGTTGTCAGTTTCTAGTAGAAATTCTTTATGTTCTAGATATGGCCGAAACTTATATATGCCGAAAACTATGGCAAGGCACTCAAGTTCATATACCGAGGAGGCTTTTCTCTCCTGGTGTGTTAGGGTGTGGGAGGCAAAAGCTATAGGTTGCCTGAAACCATCGAACTCTTGGGATAACACTGCGCCAATGGCCACGCTGGATGCATCGGTTTGTAGAATGAAAGGCTTACTGAAATCAGCCATTCGGAGCACTGGAGATGAAGTCATGGACATGGTCCAAGCATTTGTTCAACAAAATAACATAAAAACCAGATTTAAAGAGGGACGACCTGGCCCTGATTGGTTCATTGCTTTTAAGAAAAGGCATAATCTATCAATAAAAAATCCACAAAGAGTAGAGTATGTCCGCATGTCACAAGAAAACCCATATGTAATCAATGGATTGTTTGATTTGCTTGAGAAGACAATTGAAGAGAATGGTTTGACCAACAAACCACACTTAATATTTAACGGTGATGAAACAGGGTTTGCACATGACCCAAGCAAAACCAAAGTTGTGGGTGGCAAAGGTGTAAAGTGCACTAGAACAATAAGCTCTGCTAGACGTGAAAACACCACTGTTCTTGCATGTTGTTCTGCTGCAGGAGACAAGCTTCCTCTCCTTTGTGTGTTCAAAGGGAAGAATGTAATGGAAAGCTGGATTGACACAAACACTGATGCCCAGACTGGTTATGCAGCTTCAAAAAGTGGGTGGATGGATAGTGAGATTTTTTAATAATGGTTTTAAAATGTGTTCCTGCCCAACATACCAGAAGAACAGCCTGTACGTCTTATCCTTGAAGGGCACAAGAATCTTATAAGTCTTCCTATGATTTTAAATGCAGTGGAGCATCAGGTAGTGCTTGTAAAATTACCACCTTACACAACACATGTCACTCAGCCCATGGATGTTGGAGTATTCAAAGGTTTGAAATATGATTGGGAATAGAAGCTAACCAAGAGGCAGAGACGAAATCCTAGGGAAAAAATTCCTAAACAGGAATTTGTTAACATTTTGACATCTACATTCCATGATGTTAACAAACAGAATATCAAAAATGCTTTTAAAGCTTCTGGAATATATGATGAAGAGACAGGGGGCCCAAACAGGCAAGAAGAAATCAAAAAGTGCAAATTCAAACTTTGTGAATTACAAGCTTAGAACAAAGCACAGCTCAAAAACATTGCAGATGCCAACAATATCATTGAAAACCAGATAGATGCTGACAATATCCCTGATGCACACACGAATACCGAACACACTCCTAATGACTCGGCTGATGTTGGCAAGACTCCTGATGTCTGGGCAGATGCCGACAAGATTCCTGAGGCCCACACTGATACAGACAACACTCCTAAGGACCAAACTGATGCAGACAAAACTTCTGATGGCCAGGTGAATGCCAACAATACTCCCAACATTCATAGAGAATCTGACAAGATATCTGATGCTGTCGAGATGTCTGCTCCAAATGCTCAGATGCCTATCAATGAAACTGTTAAAAAGAAGTTCTGAAGACATCATTGTCGAAATATTCCACAAAAACAAAAGCCGAGATGATTCTGGTAAAGAATCTTCTAAGCCAAAAAGGAAAAAAGTAATCTCAGAAGCTGAAATTATGACGGCATATGAGTACATAGAAAAAAGACAGGAAGAAAAGAGGTTGGAAAATTTGGCTCTGCAGCAAAAAAATAAAAAAAATGGAAGAAACGCTCTTTAAAAAACATGGAACTGTAAAGAAAAAACTTAAAAAAGCTTCAAAATAAAAAGAAAAACAGAAACAGAAAATTGAAGATGCAATGCGAAGAAAAAAATCTGAAAAAGAAAAGAAAGATTGCATCTAAACCACTGACTTTAGTAGATTTAGAAAACCCATTGCCTTCAACTTTTGGCCTCTGCAAGTTTAAAAAAGTGAAACCCATAGTGAATTCAGACTCTGATGTTGATATGATGATAATGATGATGGTATGAGCACTGCAGACTCCGAATCATATGTAGTTGTGCCTAGTATCTCTGTTATCATAGATGACTATGTTATTGTATTGCATAATCATGGAGGTAATAGTCTATGGAGTGGAAGAAGGTGTACTTTTCAAGGGTAATCAATGAAGCCTCTACCCGAAATAAAATCTTTGGACTGCGCATGCGCACGACGATTGTTTACATGTACCGCCACATTGCGGGTGACAAAATAATAGCAGACAGCAATGTAATTTGTATGACGCTTTAGGAAATGTGCGTGCAAAAATTTAGTTATGAAACTATTCTTTTTATATTATTAGTAATAAAGAACCACGCAGGAGGGCTAGCATAGCCTTCACATTTAAACAGTATTATAAGTGCTTAATTAGGAACGATTTAATTACAGACTATGAGTGTACGAACTGCCAATCCCACATTCAGGTATTTACGATTCTGCATGTTTGTTTAATACAGTGAGCAACTATAATATTTGGTTTTTAACAATGTCTTGATATTGTTTTTTACTGTGAATATTATTATTGATGTACTGCGATGACTGATGCGAAGTGTTATGAAATCGACACTATACTTTAGATTACAATTCACGAATGTTCAATTCAAACGAGTTTTTGGACCCACGAAATGCTATGCTGAAAACTGTAGTCGAATAAAACATTTTTTAAAAAACAGTTAATGAGAAAGTTGTACAAAGTTTGCGAAAGTGTAGAGTAAGTCACAGTGTGTGTTGCTGTTTACATGTAGATACTTCTCAAGATTCGTGCATTGTGAATAAAAAAACATGCTGTTTTAATATTGCTTAATATTTAATTTAAATCTTGTTAGGTAAAATATGTATTCCCTTGTTACTGATTGAAATTTGTATGTTTTTTTTTTGTTCTCATCACATCCCTGGATTATTTTTGTTATCGATGTCACTTTTTTCTTTCTAATTTTTCTGAGCTCCACAGTAATCCCCACTATCCACTATGGTGCATTGCAGATACAGACCATAAGTAATGGGGCACACTGCAGGAGAGGAGGAAAGTAAGATGTTCAAGGGGGTAAGAGGTGTGGGTGGGAGAGAACAACTGGGAAACAAGGTACAGAGGGTGATTTAGGTGAAAGTGAGATCATGAGTGGAAAATACAGAGAGTTGACAAGAAGGCAAAGGAGTGGAATGAGTTTTAGAAGGACAGGAGTAAAGGGGTTTCTGGAAAGTACCTAAGGATCGAGGGATTGAGGAGGGTAGGGAACGTGTTTCCTTACCACCGGGCAGTAGCCCAATTGGAAGAAAGATTTCATTCAAATTCAACACCCACCTTTTGATAGTATGAAGGAAATTCTGGAAACACAGAAGGCACAGCTTTTTCTCGAAGTCTTGTCGTCTGCCCAGTACGATCAAACATGATTTAGTCAAAATGACGTAAACATAAATAGTATGTGTCTTCAGCCTTCCAGCACTTCCTTCTGACAGCATCTTCCCACAATTTCCGTCGCTCTGGATTTTTCGGAAACTTACAATTAAAGTCACAAAATGTTTTAGATGGGTTTGTAGCATCACAATAATCAATAAACCTTTTGGGTACAAGTTCCGTATCTTTCGACGTACTGAATTAAAACAGTAAGCATCATGTACCACAGAATCAAAGCGAACAGGATCATGCCATCAGGACCAAGATATTAACTTGGATACGTGATTATGGAACTTTTACCACATTATCAATTGGTAAACAAAACAATGACAAGCTTGTAGTCAAAAGAATAAAATTTATGTAAAATATTAAGTTTAGGTGCATCTGCCTTGCATTGTACGTGTGTACTCCGTTTACTCGCCATATTTGAAGTTGCGGCCATTCAAAGCACATTAAATTTACATGTTCATGAATATAATATCTTACATATACACTTACTATTTACAATACTATTTACATCGTCCACCAGCACTTAAAATTAGGTTAGGAAAATTGAAAAGCCAAATTTAGCTCTCGCTGTATGAACGCACATTATACATTTACAAAAAGAAAATAACAGTTTCTTACCTGTGGAAAGTTAATCCACCACAACTGCCGAATCTATTAGTGCAACCAAAAGCTGCACAAGCTTTCACTATCAAGTATATTAAGCGAAAAATTAAAACGGTGCCATTCAAAACAATGCTAAGCATTCGCGTTTTTGCTACTACTAGCTCCATCCTTGTCTTTCAACATCGTCTGCTTGGTGCTTCATGTTTGCTTCCAGACTTCCACTCCATAGACTATTATCTCCATGTGTATAATGGTACAAAATATCCTGGACAAGTTATGGATTTAGATAGAGACCAAGTCAAAATTAAACACATGAAAAGTGCTGGTTGAACGTACTGGCCATGGCCAGAAGAGGAAGACATTTTGTGGTATGAAGAAGAAGATATTTTAATTTTGATTCGGCCCCCAATTCCTATGAACAAACATAGAATTTTCACTGTTCCAGAGTTAAAAGGTTGTTTATTTGAGTATGTGTAGTTTTAACTATTATAGGTTAAGTAGTTAAGTCATTTATTTGTGTTCTTTTTCATTTAAGTTTACTACTCATAAAGTTAATACGTATATAAAAAAATATTTTTTTTTGCAAATGGACACATATTAATTTGCCCATTCACTCACTAATTCAGGGCTTGTTAAACTCAAATTAATATTGCATTTTTCAAATGACAATTTCATTAAATCTACTACTTAACTAAAATAGAAAGTACTTATGACTGTACTTTTAAAAATATGTTTATAATAAATAACATTGTGTTTTTAAAACCTTTGTGTTCTCTCCCCCTTCCCTTCCTTGACATAAATCTATCTTGCAACATTGGTAATTGATTTGAAAAATTATTTCCAAAGGAGGTATACTTTTTTTTTATTTCTAGATATGCAAGCACTGGAAACAGTTACCCAGTCACATGTTCTGTCATTTCTTATGAGAAATAGATCTGGGTGGTCCACTTACCCCAATAATCAGGGTAACTGGGGCCTACTTGTATTTCAAGTTATATAAAATATTTATATATAATATTTTCAAACCAAAAATTAATTTCGTAACTTATACAGACTCCCTAAGAGTTACTAAAATGTGTGTTATGCTTGGATTTTTGAAAATTATATATATTGGTAAAATTTTAATGTGCTAAAAATATAAATATAAAAAGGTTGAAATTATATGGCCCAACTACCCCAACTTACCTTAATTGTCATAATTAGATGTTAAACTTCCAAGGGAGTGATTTACTTCATTCCACCCCCAGAATGGTAAGTGAAAAATTAAATGTTATTTTGCCTATAGTTGGCTCTCTATTTAATGTTTGCCCTAACATCTCGATTATTGTTGCTTGCCACATTAATTTCTACTTTTGACCACTGGACCTCCTTTTTTGATTGGTTATGGTGGGGTCCAGGAGATGGTGCAAGAGAGAAGGGTTTTCTCCGGCTCAAGCCCATCCCGGACCTCAACTAAATTAACGCCTTTCTCTCTGGAATGGATTCTATGAGTATCTCCCACTTCTAGTCATCGCCAGTAAACAAGGTAAAGATCAGATATTGTTAAATCAAATTATATATAGTTTATCTTTGGCAAGGCTAACACACATTTCAACTTTAATGAAATTCATTATGTTAGTTTTTTTGTAAAAGCTTGATTATGTCAAAGGTGAATGTTATATGTATATTCCAGGTAAAAATAATTATCCGATTGTAAGCTATACAATTTAATGGCCAGTGTAATTTTGTAATTTCCGAGTTTGTCAAAAGAACACAATGAAAATAAAAATTAACAATAAAAAAGGGTAAGCTTTAATCAAACTTCTTTTTTTTATTACTTCAAATACAATCCAAGTGCTACTTCGTATTGTGAGTAGTAATTTCTTTTATTAAATGTGTTTTTTTTTGTCCCTTGTGTACAACTGAGTATACTGTTGTGTCTTTCACCCACCTAAAGCAGCTTCCAAGGCTTTTATAACAAAATAAATATAAAGGTTTATTTAACTACATAAGGGCAGTAACAGTTCGGATCGGCTTTTAACATTCCGTGCGCTATGTTCACGGCCCCCCATTTAACTCTGATGACACCTGCAACATCACGTTTGTCAGTTGCGTCCTTCTGTGTGCTAGATGCATGCCTTTGATGCACATAAAAATGCACCATTGTGGTCATACCTTATGACCGTGATCTAGAAAAACCATCGACTTTCCAGTCTTCTTCTTAAGTATTCTTTGGTGAAAATAATTTACTACTGCTGTTTATTAATTCAATTAGTCTCCGTTCACTCTTACCTGAGTTTTGGAATAAACAAAGCCTCTTGTAAACAAACATTTTCATTGGCTGCCGGCCGCTGCGCACATTATTCGTGCGCAAGAAATAGTCCCTTGGTTACGTACCATTTGTAAGTATTTTTGCACTGCCTTTTTTATAACAATTGTTGTATAGCATTATAGCGTTTCACCATTAATATCCAATACAGTTTAATGTGTCAGCAAGTATTTACTTACAATTATGTTAGCAAACACCGTGTGTACAGTGCACATTTGATGCCCGGCGCAACAGATGTATTTCGGATTCGCGCACGCACGATTTGTTATGGCTGATGCCGGGCCGAGTTTTGTAAAGCACAGAACAGGAAAGCCTTTGAAAAATGCACAGAAAACTATTGTGTTGAATGTTTTTAAAACATTTTAAGACAAATATCCGGATTGTCGTGTGAACGATATCGCGAGTTTAACTGCGGAATTTACGGGTGTTACGAAGAGCAGTGTGCTTCGTGCAAGGAAAGAATTACAGGACACTGGGACATTAACAACTCCCGGGAAGAAAAGTAAACGTGAGTATCCTGTTATCAAAACTTGTGATGATTTTGTGAAGACGGCTATTAGGCGTAAAGTGCATAGTTTTTTCTTCGCGAATGAACCACATACGCTGAACAAAGTGCTACAGTGTGTTAACTACGACCCTGAACTTCCTAATTTCAGACGAACAACATTTTATAAACTGTTAAAACTTATCTGTTTTCAGTATGTAAAGAGAAGCAAAACAAATGTCATAATTGATAGAGATGACATTTCACTATGGCGAAGAAATTATTTAAGCAAAATCCGTGGTTACCAACAAGGACACAAAATATACTATTTAGATGAAACGTGGGTGAATGAAGGGCATGCTACAAACAAGTCTTGGAAAGATTCTACAGTTAAGAAGAAGAGAGAAGCTTTTCTCTTAGGACTGTCTACAGGACTAAAAAATCCAACAGGTAAGGGGCAGCGCCTTATATTGCTTTATATTGGTAGCGACAGTGGTTTTGTGGAAAACGGTGAGTTAATTTTTCAGTCAAAGAAATCCGGCGATTATCATGTAATACCCCAAGTGTCTTAAAGAATAATTAAGTAATTAGATAAAAAGATTTGGAAACTCTGAATACTGGGGCCCTCAATTAATAACTATAAATGTCAACAACAGAGGCGACACTAGGAGTAAACAAAGAAAATTTAGAGACTCCCTACGAACACTTGGGAGAAAAAGGATCGTTATTATATATTAAATAAATAAAAACAACTGTTCCGTCTATAGACTTCCTTATTTTATTAATCATTGTTCTTTCTTTTTTTTATGGATTAAATTTTCCTTAGTAACATCTGTTTTTCATTGATAAGTGATCTTATTTAAATTCCTCACAATTACACTTATTTACTAATTGAACTTATTTACTATCGGGCCGGCCCTGAATGTTTAACAAAAATAACAATTCTTAAGAACATTAATTAAATCAACATTGGTAACTTTAAGGGTTGTACATATAGTCCTTGCAAAACATAATATAAATTTCTTCTCCTCGACTTGCTTTTACTGTCCGCTGTCTTAACTGGGTTACACTATTTTTTTTTGAGTTCGTGAATAGAATAATAGAATTATGCGGGTATCACCCGGGGCTGTAGGTAGACGGTGATCGAGGTAGTAGGTCTAAAGATGGTGGATTCTGCTCAGGAACCGACTCCAGTGGGTCCTGGCAGAGGATTTTGGCTGCCCCAAACTTGGAACCCTGTCTGAAACAGAGGTCCAAATTCCAAAGAATTAGACCTGTTTCCAGACAGTATACTTAAATGGCGCAAAAGGCCAATAGAAGGAAAATTAAAGGGGGGGATGACGTCAAGACTTACCAAAACAGGGTGTTGGTCCTGGCGCTCAGGAGAGGGCGTCTCGTCTCTGAAAACCCGAACCACGATTCGCGGTAGACACGGAAGTCATCATGAGTTAAAAAATATGTATATATATAATTTAAAAAACCAAGGTTCTCTACTTTCAACTAAAGTACTGACTGGTTAATATTAATTTTAGATAGGGACTTCATCCCTCTAGTCTGAGAAGACTACATAATATACGATGCGATGTCGATGATTCGCCGAAGATCGCAGTTACAAACTGTACCAGTCAGTCAGGAGGCGCGCACCGAAGTAAGTTCAGAGCGGGATATCACCAGAATATCATAAGCACAGGGTCTCTAGAGAATGGGAGAGGGGGTAGGCTCTGAGCCGAAAATTACCGAGTCCACCCGTAGGTGTCCGGCATAAAAAAAATTAGATCTTACTGGAGTGACTGCGCGACTGAGGCGCTATCTTTTGGTGGCGAGAAGAAGTACTAATAAATCGACTAGTGACCGACGAAAGTGTCAAGCTAGGGGGTAATGGAGTAACCAGTGGTGCCACCTAGCGGCCTGAGACATAAGGGGGAGAGAGGTTGTCGTTACCTCCGCGCGAGCGCTGGTGTCGGTGCTGCCGACGCCCACAAGTGGCATTAGTGACCACAGCCGTCGCTAGGTGTCGTTAAAGTCCAGAATCGTAACTGCGGCTGTCAAGCCTGAGATGGCCTTGACTTCGGTTAACGTACCCGAGCGGTCGTCGCTCCTAGCTTCATTTCTGAGAAGAAAGGGTGGGTGAGCAGGAGGGGGATGGCTTCAAAAAACGCATGGTCTGTGGGACGCAAGGCCCACGGGATCCTCCTGTCGTGTCTTGCTGCTAGTGAACCTTATACCGATTCGTGACAGAGTTAGCAGGGCTCAGCACTGCTTCACAAGCTGCTCTAGGCAAAAGTGGTCCCGCGAAGAAATAAAGTTACCGGCCCTCGACGTGCCTGGAGGCGGGAGAAATATTAGCCAGAATGCTAGCCTAGCATGAGGCTGGGAAAGAAAATCAGCTCGCCTCTGAGAACAGAGGCTGAGGGCCTGGCCGTAAAGAAAATAAGATGAGAGAAAAAAAAATATTTCCAAAAATATTTAAGATTACAAAATTTTAAATAAAACGTGCCTAAATCCCTAATACACGGCACAATCATGAAGAAATGAATGGGGACGTTTTCCGGGATTGGTATGAAAAACATTGCCAAAATTAGAACAGAACAATGTTGTTGTTATGGACAATGCATCCTATCACAGTGTAAAGTGTGATCATGTGCCAAATCATTCGTGGAGAAAACAAAATATTATCGAGTGGTTACAGTCAAAAAATATATCCTTCAGTGCAACGTCTGTGAAAGTGGAGTTGCTGAATTTAGTTCATACAGTACGTTCATCTTTTACTGCATATGTGATTGACAACATTGCCGAGAAAGCGGGGCACACTGTACTTAGGCTACTGCCGTATCATTGCAACTTGAATCCAATCGAACTCGTGTGGAGTCAGATTAAAGGTTACATGGTACGTAATAACAGAATATTCAAGCTAAGCGAGGTACGTGATTTGGTAACCACAGCTTTGTCTCAGATTACTACAGAGAAGTAGAACGACTGTATTCGGCACGTAATGAAAGAAGAGGAAAGAATGTGGGAATTGGATGGTATCAGTGATATTGTCGTTGACAGTGTTATAGTTCCTCTCGGTGACAGTGACGACAGTAGTGACGAAGATAGTGGTGGTAGGTCTGATTCAAGTCTGGAAGGGATAGCACCACTGCCAGATAGTGGTTAGGTGAGTACCAAATCGTAACACTATCATATCGTTGTCTTATGTTACGGTGCTATTTTATCGATTATGCAAAAAATAAACATTGTTTGCTTTTGTGTCTTGAACGGTAACGGCACCATTTTCCTGTTATATTACTTCTCCATTATTTTATTAGCACCGACTGTACTGAAGTGTGTGTGTTGCAACTAGTGCTTGGCGCGCAAGATGAATTCAGCATATCACTTGCTGACGCGGCGCAGTGATACGACAGTGTTTTTTTATTTCAAAACTCAGCTAAGAGTGAATGGAGAATAGTGTTGGGCACCATCGACTAATTTCTACTATCGAATAATTATTCGATAGTTTTAGTCGAATAACTTTTCATTCACTGTAAGCTGCAACGGTGGTGTTAGTGACGACTGAATAAGTCTAAACGACTGATAACTGTTCTAATTACTTTTTAACCTGCAAAGATTTGGTTTTTTTAAAACACCAATTTTGAAACCATAATTACCAGCTCAGTGTATACATAATGAAAATTACCGAGTACAGTATATATGGTGATAAGGGTGTAGACTAAATAATAGAAATATTGTTTATAATTAGTCTAATGATCAAATATGCACATAAAAATTCATGACTGAAATGAACGACTGAAAACTTACCGGAAATTACCGAATACAGTATATATCATGATAAGGGTGTAGACTAAATATTAGTAATATTGTTTAAAATTAGTATAATAATAAAAAATGTAAAATTGACCGAATACAGTATATATAATGATAAGGGTGTAGACTAAATAATAGTAATATTTTTTAAAAGTAGTCTAATGATCAAATATATATTCAATAAATTTTGCAAATAAAATATTGAGAGCTGAAAGTAATACCAAAAATATTGTTTATACTAAACTATAGCCACCCTAATTGCTGTGCTTATTACAAAATAACGAATGTAATCTCGAAAAATGTAATACCTAATTGAATTACATCTTAAGACATTACTTTCATAGCAAATTAACTTAAAATATAAAATTTGCCTTGCAGGTGAATCCAAAACAGTGCCATAGGAAATGTGATACTAATAAACCATTTATTAGAAACTTTAAGTTCACTTTGCCGTCACCCGCGGTCTCGGGATTGAGACCCGGGGCAGTCATAGTGGTTTTCAGTGGTTCTAAAGGAAATCTCCGGTGGGCGCCAGGTTAATTTGAGTATTAACCGAGGTGGTCGTGGGTTTTTGCCCCTGTGTGTTCCACTATGATTGATGGCTCTTGATGGTGGGAAGGAGTCCCTACTTCTAATAAGCACTAGACCTAAACAGTATAGAGGACTGTTTCCTAATTGTTTAGGAGGTGTTTGCGAAATAAAAAAACGGTATTTAGGTGCTGGTTTTTTAATCTCGCATCTCACATAGTGTGGATGGAGGCACAAGTTACACAATTACACTGAACAAAAAAAAACACGTTGCACTACTTACACTCGCACTCATAATTAATTACGTATTACAAGGATATTACATTGCGGCACTTGCAAACAAGGTCCCTACATTGATTTGTGGGTCGACGAAAAGTTTGGGTGGATTAATGGCCACTCCCGTGATAAGCTGTAGATAGATTCGTGCCCCGGCTCACCTGTGTGAGTCGCCGGACCACGAAGATAATATTAAATGGCAAAGTCTTTAAGATTGTAGTCGGCAGGCGTATGATCGACGAATTACGTGAAGTTCGGTTCGCGGTAGTCGGCCCGGACCCTGCGTCGCGAACCTCTGTTCCGCGACGAGCAAAAATTAAAGCGGCCGGGATAAGCCCTGCACCGGAAAAGGGAACGGGGGCACACTGGGAGAGAAAGGAGGGAAAAGGTTTTAGCGAATTATAATAGTTACCAGAATGACGAATCAGAAGCACAAAATGTTGAAGTCTCGCCGCAGGATCACACATCCGCCCCGGCCTGTGAGTAAAACTCTAAAGCCGCTTTGTGCCATCTTGGGAGGGGAGGAAATGTCATGATGCCCTAAACTTTCTAATGTGCCGTTATTCCAACTTTATAATCATAATTAGTCATTATTATTTATAGAACAATCGTGTCTTAATGACATCTGTCTGAATTAGTTGGCGGAAGGACTATAAAAATAATTATACATAACAAAATTTAGATTAATTATATTTGAAAATAAAAAGTCAAGCTGGAGACTGTCTGTCACTTGTTGACTACTCCAGTGACTATTTGCAAGTAAAAACAGGGAGGTAAATTAGGTTGGTTAACACTGTGGTTTATTATTGGCGGAAGGCCGCAAGGGACATTCCGGATGTTTATTAATTGCAGTTTCCCACGGGGGAAACTGCTGCACCCCTACGACGCACTTTCACTATTAAGTGTTGCTCTGCTAATTAAAAATCACTTAATTAATTACAGCAATTTATTATGCGCGAGAACTGTTGGGTGGTGTTGGCATATGGACGTATCTGGGAAGGCACTCACCGGCGTCGGCAGCTTGCTTGACTCACGTGAAATGTGCTAGGGGTGCGTTCCGTTAGCGAGGTTTAATACTGGCGGGTGGAGGCTGGGCTTTATGGCCTTCGGAGGGACGACGACAACTTCGTAAATTATTTGTTCTCGTGTGTTTTTTTAATGCTATCTTTAACCCAAAATAACCAATTTTACATCCACTTTAAGTAAATCAGTTTGTTTAAAGTTGCTTATTTATTAAAATTTCGTAGTGTTAATTGTCAAATTGTAGCTGCGACAACTGAAAATCAACACAAACAAGGGTTCTTTCCAGTAAGACCCATGACAGTGGTATGCTGGTGCTGCAAGAAATAAGGTCAAAATGCGAAATAACAAGGTAATTTATTTATAAAAAATATAGAGTCAAAACATGCATACAATGCATATAATATAAGTCGTTTCTGAGCAATATCAATACATCCCGCGTGAATCATTCATACAAATTCAGTTAAAATAATGTTGAGATAAATGGGGCCAACTGACGACGCGTTTGACGTAGCACAAATCATATGGGCCGCTAGGCTAAAAGCAACAGCAAGAAAGAAAGAAATTACAATTACAATTACAAATACCATTACCGTTACGATGCGGCTTGACAAGAAGTGTCCTAAGCTATCGTGACGTGCCCATATACAACCGCAGAAAAACAATATTACATAAGCTACAGGTAGTACTCGGCGTGAGCAAAAGAAACTAAGGCAAAGAACTAAATCAAGCAATGACCTAAAGGGTCCAAGATGGCTTACAAACATTACAACTCATGGAAAACAAGCAAAGATGAAAGCGCGGCCACAACGCGCAAGCAAGAATAAGAGAACATACTAATTACAGAAAATTACAGAAGCTAAGTTTCACAGCTGAGTACATACCAACGCGACGCCAGCCCCAAGTGACAGCCTTCGAGTCAGACGACCCATAGACTGCGGCAAATATCCTGGGTGCCGAGGTTATATAGGCCGGGAACAATACACGTCAGAGTGCGCTGGTGGCGCGGCGTTGAAGGAAGGAAGAGGGGGGTAGGAAGGGGAGGTTGGAGAGGAAGGGGAAAGGTGGAGTGGGGAGGGGAAAGGAGGGGAAGGAATGCTAAGCAGTGCCCACACTGCTTCAACCCCCTCCCTAAAGTGTCCCTGCCCGGAGAGCCAGAAGATCCACACGATGAAGAAAGTTCATGTCGTTGAAATCGGAGACTGGAGACAGCATCAAACAGCAAGTTTCAGGATCGCCGCGGCGATCAACGAGATGGCTTAGGATGTAGGCACACGCTACGCAGGTCTTCGGAACAGCGATAGACGGCGGCCAGCGGCTGATACAGAGTACGGAGTAAGAAGTTCTGATATGAAGTTGATGTTCAGCCCAAAACAAGGGTTCAGAGCAGAGCGGTCCCGCGAGTTGCAACCACCCAGGCATGAGAGGGGACTCCAGCAGGGAGCACCAAGTCACAGTGCCTTAGCAGGCTGACGAAGGGGTCAGCTACGATGTCCAAGACCCGTCAAGCAAGGGCCAGGGACAGCCATGGACTCACGGCGATGCGGGAAGCACTCAGCCGGAATCAACACGGTCGCTCTCCAAGACCCAGATGCGGCGAGACAGCATCGAGCCTCCACACGACGAGGAAGCCACCAGGCAAGTTCATGGTAGCACGATGGGCAGTAGCACGATGGGCTCTCATAGGCAGGTACCACCAGTAGGGAGGAGGTGACGAACGGAAGATCCCACGGAGACGTCTCTCGGTGAGGTGAAGCTGAAGATCGCTGGCGGAAGTCGGGCACAGCAAGCAAGGGTAACAGGGAAAAAGGATGGCGTGCCAAACTAAAAAAAAAGAAAAGGAGCCGCAACACCACGCACAAATCCAACAAATACAAACTGCAGATACAAATTGCAAACACAAGTTCCTAGGAACACAAACACTTAACAATAGGCCAATCGGCTAATCTCATAATAATAGGTACAACAACAAAAATATAATACTGTAACTGGATATAAGACTGCAAACTACTTACAACAAACCCATAAAAAACTATTTAACGACAGGTTTCACCTGGGTTACGTGAGCCTTTCGAAATTTAAATTTGTGCCAACAGCACCTTAACAAAAGGGCAATGGCACCCAAAAACTGGTCGATACAATAAGGTCCTTCATAAGGAGGAAGTAACTTCACATTCAATTAATCAGCCAACTTAGGCAACTTAAATGCACTGCAAAGGACTAAATCCCCAATCTTTTAACCATGAGGTGCTCTATCCTTGTTATAATTGTCAGAGACGGCCTTACGGGCCTTATGAATATTACAGGAAACTGTGTCAAGTACACGTTCCAATGCCTGGGCGTCCAGGCTGGTATCGAGGAACGGCAAGCCCCACTGGTTCAGTAAGGGAATGGTAAGCTCACGGCCTAGGAACGGGATTGAAGGTGGAAAACCAGTAGCTGAATGAAGAGCCGAGTTAAGTCCGACATTAATATACTCCAGATCTGAATCCCAAAGATTCTGATCAGACCGGTAGAAGGAAATCAGGATGCTTTTAAGAACCTAATTTTGCCGCTCTACCATGTTGTCCTGCGGAAAATAAGCTGAACCATAAATAGGTTTAACAGCCCATTCAAAAAGAAAATTCTTATAGATAGCAGACTGAAAATACGGGGCATTGTCAGAAACAATCATACATGGAGGACCAAACAACTTGAAAACCTGTTCCTTAAGCGCCTTAACAATAGAGGCAGCCTTCATGTTTCTAAGAGGTAATAAAATAACAAATTTTGTGAAAATATCCAAAACAAAAAGCAAACATACATTACCCTTCTTAGAACAGGTCAGAGGACCAAAAATATCTATATGTAAGACATGCCAGGGTGCTACAGGAGGATCAGCAGCATACAAACCCACCTTAGAATTATGCAGCGGCATAGAAATCTGGCAGTCGAGACAAGATCGAACAAAGCTCCGAACATCAGCATGAAGCTCGGGCCAAAACAGGTGCGCTGAAATTCTGCGAAAAGTTTTATCTATTCCTAGATGACCACCTAGGAGAGATGCATGAAAATAGGTTAACACCTTAGGCCTCAAGACAGGTGGAACAACATCCTTTCGGGCTCTGCCAGAAGTTCCTGTAAAATACAACATACCACTCTCCTCAACATGGGGAACAGCCTTCTTATTATGAAGATCTCTAAGTACCTGCTGGCAGAGGGGGTCCTGATTCTGACATTCCTTGATATTAAAATAGGATTCAGGAAAAAATTTAAAAGCAGTAATAAATTTAGTAGCATCAGAAGAACAGGGTTCCAAAGGCTCGAATTCATCGGTGCAAAACATGCGAGAGAGAGAGAGAGTCAGCTATAACGTTATCTTTACCTGGAATGTGATGGATGACAAACTGAAATCGTGATAACCTCAAAATCCAGCGACCCAGCTTACACAGCTGATGAGGATGATTAAACAGCCAACTAAGGGCTCGGTTGTTGGTAAATAAATCAAACTCCTGAGCATCAAGATAACTTTCAAATTTTTCTAGGCCAAACAGGCAAGCCAAGGCCTCCTTCTCATAGACACCTAATCGCTGCTCATACTCTGATAGCGAGCGCTAGCATAGGCAATGGGCCTAATCTGGCCTTCCTCAAGGTGTCCTGGGACGGCTCCAAGCACATTGTGCGAGGCATCAACCTGAACTAAAAACCGTTTACTAAAATCGGGTAGAATGATCACTGGGGGAGAAGCTATACAAGACTTCAGCGCCTGAAAAGATTTCTCTTGTTCGGGGCCCCACTCGAAAACTGAATCCTTCTTACGTAAGATATTTAAGGGAGCAGATAAGGAAGCAAAATTATTAATGAATCTGGAAAAATAACCTAACATACCCTACCTAAAAACGCTGAACTCCCTTTAAATTTACAGGCCTAGGAAACTGGATGATAGGGGCGATCTTGTCAGGATCCATAAGGAGGGTACCTTGTGAAATAACATAACCTAAAAATTTAACAGATGTTTTTCCTAATGTAACCTTCTTCGGGTTAACAGTGAGATTGGCCCCTCATAAACGAGAAAGGACTTCAGTCAGGTGAGTAATGTGATCCTCAAAGGTGTTACTGTAAACAATGATGTCATCGACATAATTAAACACATAATTATACTTAAGATCAGATAGAACATGATCCAGGATCCGGCTCATAGCCTGACTGCCAAAACTAACACCCATAGGCACACAATTAAATTCAAAATGGACTAAAGGAGCTGAAAATGCTGTATACTTGCGGCAACTAGGATCTAGCAGGCACTGGTAAAAACTTTGATTCAAATCAATAACCGAAAAATATCTAACCTTACCTAGATGCTGAAGGGCAGACTCGACAGTAGGGAGTGGATAAACATCGTCTTTAGCAATTTTATGGTTCAAAGGAATGTAATTGTGCACCATGCGCCAGCTCGCACCGTCTTTTTTATGCACTAAAAAAGTAGGAGTGCAAAAATCAGATGTGGAAGGTGAAATTACTTCAGCGGCCAAGAGCTTATCCACGATGTCGCGTATGGCCTGAAGTTTAGGGGGAGAAACCTTGAGATATTTAGCGTGGACAGGAACTTCATCCTTTAAATAGAATTTATAGGGCAAAATGTCACAACGTCCTAATTTAGAGGTGATAACATCGGAAAAGGCATGATAGGTCGGCAATAGCCTGCCCTTGAGCAATGCTATCAGCATCGCGGCACTCAAAGATAACAGAATTACTAGGCTGCGATCGTAAGGGAACTTTCACAGAAGGTGCAAAATCAAAATGGAGCTCACGCTGGCCCACATCCAGGATGCAGCGAGTCTTGCTCAAAAAATCTAAGCCCAAAATAAAATTAGGTGAAAGACCAGGAACATAAGTCACAAATAAGGGTTTCCCCCCCCCCCCCTTTTCTTTGATAACCCAGCGCTCTTAGCCTATCAGCCCTGCCGCCCTGGGGCCCCCACGGGCGTGGATGCGGATACGCCGCATACGCAACCGGGAAGAGCATTAGAGCTTTTGGCTATGCAAAGGGGCTGAGGCTACCCATCTCAGCTTATGCACCACCTCCGGCCCCCTACTCCACTCAGCTCACCAGCAAGTTGGATGCTCCCAAAGCCCTCTGGAGTCATCACTTCTGGCGCCTACCCCAGTCTCCCGCTCTCACACTGGGACCCCTCAATCACCCAGCGAACCCGCGGTCCGGTGGAGGCCTACCCAACCTCTTCCAGCTGTCCAGGCTGGTAACAGGAGCTGTCCTCGTCGCTCACAATGTCAGCACTTCAAAGAGCTAGGGAGCCCTGATACCTGCGGGAGCCCTGATACCTGCCCCTAAGCACTCAGGGCACCACTACCAAGTACGAGTCCTTCCCAACAAGAAACCTGGGCCTTAGAGGAAACCTCAGCGGGGCACCATTCAAACATGGTGGATTCTCCCCGTACTACGACCAACTTTTGGTCTCGTCGGCAGACTGTTCGCCGGTAGCTTGACCAGACCATCACACTTCAGAGTGCAGCCACGAGGTGTCCTCGTCGCCTCGGAAAACCCTCCGACCTGCCGTACCTCGGCCCGACGGGTTTACAGCCGGTTAAGGCCCGGATGCGACTGCACTCGTCGGGCGACGACCGCCGTCAACCCCAGCTGGAAAATGGCAACTACAGTGCCCAGGCTGGAGGCACCTGGGGGTTACCTCAGTACCTCCACCGACTACAAGGCTAAAGGGGAAACCTCGCCGTGCAGTTTACAGCCCGTTTTAGGCCCGGTCGCCCGACACCATAACCACCATACCCAGTCGAACTCCTTTACCATAGGGCCTGATCCATTCACTATGGGGCCCTTTGGGACCGATGCACCGAGGCTCGGCCGTCGAACCCCCCGGAAAGGTTTCTATCGCATCTGCTGTTGCCCGCAGATTCAGCCCTTTCACCATTTCCAGTCTCATACATGCAATTGAGGATGCACTGAGGCAGAGTTGGACCCGGCAGCAGCCTCTTTAGTTAGAGAGGTGCTATGACAAGAGGTTGGGGAACCCTCCCAACTTAGTCACCACGATCCTCCCCCAACAGTGGTGCCAACGTGGAGGCAGAGGGTTGCCATTTGATGTGGAGAGGCTATATAATCGCATCACACACCCTTTCCGCGGGCTTGATGGCTCATGTCTCGGATACTAGAACCGGCAACAGTTCCGACACCTCAGACGACAATCACCTTCCTGATCGGTGTGTGGAAACCTCAGAGCAGGCAGAGGAGACCTCAGGGTTGCCTGAATCTCCTCACCGACTGCAAGGCTAAAGGGGAAACCTCGCCGTGCAGTTTACAGCCCGTTTTTAGGCCCGGTTACGTGCTCTGCAGCGCCACTGCCAGATAGGTCAAACCCACTCCCACCAAGGAACCAAAAGAAACTTCCAATTCCAGGAAAAAATGTTTAATCTTAAAGTGAATAACCACGAACGTATTTGCGCGAAGGCACTCGCCATTCGCCACGCAAATATTAATCTGGTTTTCAGAAAATACACGAAAAAAAAATTTAGAAAATATTTCAATTAAGGTCTAGAGAAATGTCTCACTAATAGCCGAGCATGTAGCACCGGTATCAATAAGAGCCGAAAAGAAACGCTCGTGAATACACACGGGCAAGAAATTCAGAGAAACAGAGTTAGAGGCTTTCCTATAGAAGCGACAGAAACGACCTCTCTTCCGTCCTGTCAATGGCCGTTTCCCAGACAATTACTCCGGTAATGACCCAATCCCCTACAAGAAAAACATCTACGTGCGTTAACATCAATGCGTGCCTGATCACAGTCCTGAGTCACGTGTCCAAACACGCAACAGTTTGCGCAGCGAGCGCGAGTGAATGTTGGAGCACTCTGTACTGGCTGCGTAGAAGTGGCAACAGCGCCGCCAGTCAAACGCCGGCGCGGCTGGGAAGTGTCAAGAGGCGGGGCAGACGAGTGACCAGGGGGGGGGGATTACACCAGCCGCGCCGCCGGCGGGGAAGCACGCACGCGA
Source organism: Bacillus rossius redtenbacheri (assembly GCF_032445375.1). Taxonomy (NCBI): domain Eukaryota; kingdom Metazoa; phylum Arthropoda; class Insecta; order Phasmatodea; family Bacillidae; genus Bacillus; species Bacillus rossius. The sequence goes on along the minus strand of NC_086331.1, from coordinate 81,188,566 downwards.
CCCGCTGTCAAATATATGTGGTGGCGAACACCGCGCATGTAAGCTGTCATGAAGGCGAGGCACAAAGGGGGAATGCCAACAACTATTATCTTCGTGTGTGTGTAAAACACGAGCGTCAGCATCGTGTGCGTCACTGCCACGAAAGTCTGAAATAACCTGTAAGCTGTGAAATCCCCTGTCACGAACACGTGATACGGACATAGACCTAGGGGGAGGCGAGAACTCAGCCTCGTATTTAGACACCGCTAATAACCGCGCCTCTACCTCACTACCCCAAGCACGCAAAGCATCAAAGGTGGTAGGTGGAGCTAACGTACCACAGTGGGTGAGCACATGGGGCGCAAAGTTGCCTAAAATAAGCTGTACTAACTCAGGCTCAGCGATGTCAAATTCCAAAACATCGGCATAGGAAACAACCTCATCAATGTAATGAGTGACTGACTCATTAGGACGCTGAAACCTGAAAATAAAATCGCGCTTACACGCGTCCATGATGCGCGGCGGACACACAGCACGAAGTACCAACGTCTTTCAAGTATGAAAATCGACCTTCTGTACGATAGCCTCTGTAAGTCTAGACACATAAACGCCAGTACACTTACTAAGCAGAGCTTTCATAAAGGCACCAGCTGACACCAAATTCAATTTAGCGAGGCGCTCAGCCTGTAGAAAAAAATCTAGAATAGGCCTAGGCTCACTATCACTCAACACAGGAAGGGATTTTAAAACAGAGAAAAATAATTTTTGAGAAAAGGGATCGGGAGCCGGACTTACTTCCAGTGTGGGCTGCGCCGTCGGAACACCAGACGAGACGTCACTGACCTCGCGCAGGGCCGCAACTATGGGGGAGCAAGCGGGGCATACGCCCCGGGCGCAAAGTTGTGGGGGCGCCGAAATCGCTTGCATTGTAATTCCTTCCTACTACAACTGGTAACTGGTAAAAAGTTTTTTAACTTGCATGCCAGGAATGTCTAATCTGATTTACAAAATAACGTCTCAACATATTTAATGAACAAGTCTAGTGATTATACGGACTACTTTATGGACATAGTGGGTTCATGCATGGAAGTTACAGTACCACAGAAACTGTTACATGTCGGTATGGAAAATCCTTAAATAGCACCATTTTTCCGTGGGAGGGCCCCCGGACCCCCCGCTTTATTGGTGTGGTATGTGCAAAAAAAGAGGGGGGGGGGGGCGCATGAATCCATTCATGCCCCGGGTGCCAGAGACTCTAGTTGCGGCCCTGACCTCGCGTATAAATTGAACGAGCCGGGCGCGCATGTCAGCAACGGTGTCGCTCGCTGCGGAAGGCAGCTGGTTCTCCTCGACATACTGTATCAGCTCGTCGCGGTGAAGCCAGTAGATCCAGCTGACTCCCGAGCCGCTCATGGTCATGAAAGAAAACAAGCAAAACACAGCAAAACCACTGCCGAAGCAGAGTTGCGCAAAAGTTGTAGCTGCGACAACTGAAAATCAACACAAACAACAAGGGGTCTTTCCAGTAAGACCCATGACAGTGGTATGCTGGTACTGTAAAAAAAAAAGGTCAAAAAGCGAAATAACAAGGCAATTTATTTATAAAAAATATAGAGACAAAACATGCATACAATTCATATAATATAAGTCGTTTCTGAGCAATAGCAATACATTCCGCGTGAATCATTCATACAAATTCAGTTAAAATAATGTTGAGATAAATGGGGCCAACTGACGACGCGTTTGACGTAGCACAAATCATATGGGCCGCTAGGCTAAAAGCAACAGCAAGAAAGAAAGAAATTACAATTACAATTACAAATACCATTACCGTTACAACGCGGCTTGACAAGAAGTGTCCTAAGCCATCGTGGCGTGCCCATATACAACCACAGAAAAACAATATTACATAAGCTACAGGTAGTACTCGGCGTGAGCAAAAGAAACTAAGGCAAAGAACTAAATCAAGCAATGACCTAAAGGGTCCAAGATGGCTTACAAACATTACAACTCATGGCAAACAAGCAAAGATGAAAGCGCGGCCACAACGCGCAAGCAAGAATAAGAGAACATACTAATTACAGAAAATTACAGAAGCTAAGTTTCACAGCCGAGTACATACCAACGCGACGCCAGCCCCAAGTGACAGCCTTCGAGTCAGATGACCCATAGACTGCGGCAAATATCCTGGGTGCCGAGGTTATATAGGCCGGGAACAATACACGTCAGAGTGCTCTGGTGGCGCGGCGGGGAAGGAATGAAGAGGGGGGATAGAAAGGGGAGGTTGAAGAGGAAGGGGGAAAGGCGGAGAGGGGAGTGGAAAGGAGGGGAAGGAATGCTAAGCAGTTCCCGCACTGCTTCAAAATATAGTTATGTAGGTACCAGTTAAGCTGCAGTTCTGCATAAGCGGCACTTCTGTGGTAAAATTAAAAAAGAAATTACAAAATGCATTTTTCTACTTCATGGTATGTTTTGGAATCATTGTCTAAGAAGGTGTTGCAGTACATATTTCAAATACTTTTTTTTTTTTACCAATTGTTTAAATTTTAATGAGTGATAAGGTTATGTTACACATTGCAAATACTGTGATATTGTGAGAATGATCTATTAGGTTGCCATCGTTCGGGTTCTCGTGTTGGAGTCCGGGCGTGGTTCCTAGCGGGGAGGCTGGTTTTTTATTGAAAGTGTATCCGGGAGGGCGCCAGGCTAGCTCTGTTTCTAACCAAAAGTTGGATCGTTGGGTGCGAATGCCCCTGCGTGGCCCGCTAGGACTGTCGGCGGTGGTTGCGGTTTTAGGGATCCCTGGCTACTAACACGTTACAGGCCCTGTGCAGCATAACACGCTAATTCCTGGCTGGGTTAGGGAGGCTCACACAATAACACAAACGGATTCGGTTTTGTACTGTCGGTAACATGTCGTGCACGAAGTGTGCGAAGTGGACGTTTCATTGATTCGAACATATACAGTTGCAGTTTACATTACATGATGCACATTGAATTACCCTACTAAAGTATATTAATTTAATACTGGGCGTTCTGATGCGCCGTCACTAATCTTAAACCCTCACGCCAGTCGAGGTTAAGGGGGAGATCGATTGGAGGCAGCCAATCCCGAAAATTGCAAAAGCGGCGGTACCCAGACCACCTATGTGGACCGCGGTTCGCAGTTAAATTAATTACAAGTCCTATGCGTCGTTGTTGCCGGTGCCTGTGCACTCGACTATTATCCAAAAGTCATTGCTGGCGGGAGTCGGCCTGTGCCGTATACTGAACTGCCCCGTATAATGCTTTGTGCGGGGAGTTTATATTTAAGTGGCTGGGTTAGGCCCTACACAGTAAAAAGGACCGGGTATGCTCGGGGAGTTTAAGCAACGAAAAGGATTTGAATTAATGACTATATAGTTACCAGTAGTGAATTTCAGTGGAGACAAAGGATGAAGACTTCCCGTGGGACGCATGTCCGCCCCGGTCCGCGAGTTGCTCGGTACTGTTGTTTGCCCTTGGCGCGTGGGGAGGCCTCAGCGTTCTCTTGCGCCAAAGTTTCTAAAGTTCTGTTATTCGGAAATTATTTAATTAACAAGAGATTGAAAGTGGCTCTAAATTCATACATTAAATAATAAAGATTAACCTAATTTGCAGATACTCTCTAAGAATTAGATTTAACAAGTTTACATAAATTAAGTTTGAATAATCCGAGTCACACCAGAGACTGTTCGTCACTTGTTGACTGCTCCAGTGGCGAGTTATACACGAAAAACGGGGAGGTCACAATTACGTTAAACAATACTGTAATTAATTTAGGCTGAAGGCCGCAAGGGAGACACACAAATGTATTCATGTAATTGCACACGTGAGTGACCCGGGCACTCCTACGTCGCACTTTCCTTGGGCGGGGTCTTTAATAAAAAGTGGCATTACTATTAATTTGTGTCTGATTTATAATGAACTGGGGTCGAGGTGGCTGATTAATTAGGGCATGGTCCTTGATTCTACCTGTTGCTCCGGTGCTCGCCTGACTCGGGTGGGCCATGGCTAGGGGTGTATTCCGTTAGCGGGGTCGAATACTGGTGGTTGCAGGTCGGGCTTTGGGGTGGCCTTCGGTCGGACGATATCATGGTTAGTTTAGATACAATAAAACTACTTTAGAATAGTGTGGATTGTTAGTTGAATTAGGTTAGCGACATTCTAAATACTTTGAAACAGTGTGGATAGTTCATTAGGTTATGTTAGCTACAGTAAAATACTGCAAAATCTTTTGAAATTGAGGTAGGAATCACTAAATCAATATGTACCTAACTAGCCATTTACACAGTTTTATGATATTGTGCAATTTTTACACTCAACCTACGACTTGTTAAAATGATCTAATACTGGTAAAGTACAAGAAAAAAAAATTAACATTAAAAAACTATTTAAAAATATGCCATGAAGTAAAAAAGAAAATGTATTTTTGAATTTTTTTTTAATATGTTGGGAAAATAATTATTTGTGCTAGTATAACCACCTAAGTTATCTGGGGAAAAAATTGCGACCTTCTAACCGCGAACACGATCTTGCTACTGGAGTAAGGTTTTAAAAAAAAAAAAAAAAAAAAAAAAAAAACATTAGTCAACTAACAATTTTATTTTACAAATTTTCCAAAAAAAAATAGTAAATACATTTTCGAGATAGCATCGTCAAAAAGTATAATCATGAAATTTTAGCTTAAAGTGAATAATTAAATTTAATTATTAATTATCACCAACAAACACAACACACCGTTTGGCTGTATAGGAGCGAATACGACTATTGGGACTAAGGGCGCGGTTACACGGGACCCTGAACTACTTCAGGTGAACATGTTTAAGTAAACACGTTTACAAACGCGAAAGTGTACGGTTACACGGTAGTTGCTGAAAAGTGTGTTTAGCTCTAAAACCGATTGTCTACTGTCAACGAATGACTGTGTTGTTGTTCTCTATTTGTGTAATTTTATCCAGAAAACGCGGGATTTTCTCACTTGTTTATACAGCATTATCAGCAGAAATGGAATGTGTTTTCATATTGCTCAATATTTTTTTTACAAATCGGGAATTCTAACAGCATGCACAGTAAAATTTTTAAACTTATTTTTTATTATTTTTTGAGCGAGAGTACCTATCTCAGTTTTAAGAAAATGAAGGTCAGGATCAATTGATATATATATATATATATATATATATATATATATATATATATATATATATATATATATATATATATATAAAAATTATCTGTTGATTTTTTTTTGTTGCATTCGGTAAACTATTACTCGAACTTGTGCCAGAAACACTTTCCATCTTGAATTTATGCAAAAGACTGTTTATATTCTAAACAGCCAATCAGAGGCTAATGTAGAAGATATGTCGATCTGAACTACTTTGCCAACCTGTTTAAGTTAAATGAGAAATGGCCTCAAACGAAACATGTTCAGACTGTGTGTAACCGCACTCAACAGCTGAACATGTTCACCTGAAGTAGTTCAGACTCCCGTGTAACCGCGCCCTAATTTAATCGAATGATTTTCAAATTAGCCGCGACTAACAACACCTTTGTACTTTCGATTTAGTCGATAGTTATTTTTCGACTGGGTTCACACCGTAGGCCACACAACCAAAAAAAAAAAAAAAAATTCGATGGTGCCCATGATTATTTTGAATTTGCGGTGTGTTAAATAACATTAAATAATACTTGAACGTCATGAGCATATTTTGTTTTTTGTTAAAACACAACTCAAATGTTCGCATAGTTGATAGAATAAATATAAATTAAGAATTTAGAGGTTGTTTTCGTAGCTAATGTTATTTCGTACGTCAAGAGAAAAACAGTGAGTTTTCGCAATGATTATTACATCTAACAAAACTAACATTTTTTTCTTTGCATTTTGAAATTAATTTCGCTTCACCATGTAACCTTTACGTCAGTGTACTGCGAATTACAATGAAATATTAATGTAAGTTGTTTAAAATATATTCTTAAGTAGAGCCTCTTATCTATAAAAAAATTAAGTGAAAAATCCCAAGGATTTTTATTTATACTGCCTGATATATTTCAAAGCATTCTTTAAGGGGCCTTGTAATACTAATTACAAGTAGGTAGTTCACTATTTTCAGGAGCGGTTAAAATCGAGAACGGTTGGCTAAGTTGGTTTAGCCACATTAAAAATAGTTTATTCTGAAGGAGAACCATTGGTAAATATGTAGGGTAACGGTATATGCGAAAAAAAATGCTAAAAATCCGAAAATACTTTTATTCTATGCTCTTTCACTTCCTCTTTTCAAATCAACCGGCGGAAATAAGAAATTCCAAATACTTTAGGAGATATGGAATTTTTTAATTTTGAACATGTAGAGTAGCGGTATTTGCGAAAAAAAAAATTCTAAAAATCTGAAATTACTTTTATTATATGCTCTTTCACTTCCTTTTTTCATTAAAACCGGCAGAGATAAGAAATTCCAAATACTTTAGGAGATTATGAATTTTTAAATTTTCATCACAATACCTGTGAATTCAGGCGACCACCGTTGTTTCTTGTTTACGAGACGAGTATGATTTTTTTTTTTTCGCGACGTAGGTGAACGACTACATTGTTGCTTGTTTGGGAGTATCTATTAAAATCTGAAAATACTTTTAGTATAGTTATGTTATGTTAGGTTAGCTACATTAAAACACTTTAAAACACTATGGACGGTTAGTTAGGTTAGTATAGCTACATTAAAATAAACAGAGAAATATAAATATTAATAAATAAATCCGAGGTTGGCCGAAGGTAAATTGTTCGGGTGTAATCGGGAATGGCAGAACTTTATGTGCATCTTGATTTACCGTTCGTGAATGCCTAATTAATTAAAATGGTCGATTAGGTCGGGTCAGTTACATTATTAATACTTTCAAACTAACCAGACATTAAAAATAATATAAATTAATTTTAATAGTTGTTTAGTTTTAAAGTATTTATAATGTAGCTGACCTGACCTAACAAACCGGGACAAAGGATGAATGGTAGGAACTCACGTAATTTTTTTTTTACTTATTACTTGCGCAACAAATAAAACATTAAAATTTGAAACGTTAAAAACTCACCTACGTTAGAGGCGGGTACATTTCCTTTGCCATTAGTAGAAAATGATGTAGTCGTTCTACCTACGTCGCGAAAATAAAAAAATTATAAACGTAAACAAGCAACAATGGTCGGTATTGTCATGGAAAATAAAAATTCGATATCTCCTAAAGTATTTGGAATTTCTTATCTCCGCCGGGTTTATTGAAAAGAGGAAGTGAAAGAGCATAGAATAAAAGTATTTTCGGATTTTTAGCATTTTTTTTCCGCACATACCGCGACTCTACATATTTACCGAACCATTTTTTCTGGGGAAAAAAAAAATTCAAAATGTTTTTTTTTTTCAATTTCCTAACATGTTTTTGAATCATTCTCTTAAGGCTCAGCGGTTGTCGCGGACGTTTCCATGATTCAAAAGAATGAAAATATTTTGAAGTATTATTAACCAAGCATGACTACTTCTATGAGGTACGCAGACTGACTAATTACTAATTACTACAGTTGTAGGAATCACATCCCTTGCCTAGCTGATTACATCTTTAAACAACCTCCGGTGTGAAGTCTTGATGTGCGGCTCGCCGACGATGTGGTGAGGTCAGTCTGCTGTCGCGGCGCGAAGTAAGTTTGGGGCGGCAGTGACTCGTAATTAAAAGATGAAGTGATCAAAAGAAAGGGGGGAGGCTTCGGCTTCTGGACCGAAAGGTTGTGAAGATTTCCGAGGGAGGGGTCGAGAAATACTAACTTCGATATCTCGAAGTTGGTGGCACTGGCGGATGTCAGTGCGACCTACTGAGGGGTGTCTGAAACAAGGAGAGATCGACTCTAACGAGGCAACTGCTAAAGCATTGGTCTTATGGAGGGGACTAGTGCAGCGCTCTGGTGGCTTGGAAATGAACTACGGGGCACTGTTTGTTGCGTGAGGCACCAGGGGGCAGGCATTTAGCGGGCGTTTAAACACCCAGGGGAAATAACTCGCAACTTTGCCACTAGAGGGCAGAGGCGATACATTCTGAGACTGGAGTCGTGGCCTCGAGACTGGCTGGGGTTGTTGACCAGGCGTTGAACTGGCCCCGGATCCCTGGAAAGGCTGAAGGGGGTGGGGGTGGAAAATGTGCTGTTGCCAGTGGGAAATTAAGCCAGCGTCGTGCCGAAACGTAAGTTAAGATGAGCCGTGGGTGTGCCTGAAATCGCTCGCGTAAGGCTGGATTTCAGAATCTAGCTGCTCTATTAGCTTGCAGGACATAGCACTTCTTGTCATGGCTTGTAGGAGAATTACAGGTGACCAACTTGCGCCAAAGGAAGGGATAAGATGATAGCACTTGCTGGGTCATTAGATGGTAGGCAAAATTATATTAATGCTGGGAACGATTGGGGAGACAGGTCTGACAAAGATTATACGGAAATGTACAGGAGGTGGAAAAAGTTTAAGTTGTTGCAGCAAAACAATGATTGGCGACATTACTTTCAAAAAATTCAAATTTATAATTGTGCCAAAAATACTAATTGGTGGCACAGTATTCAACATGGTGAAAATCACATCCTTCCATGAACATAGATACTACAGTAGAGCATCGATTACCTGAATACTGATCAACCGAAACATTGGCTAACCAAAAGTGTTTCATTCAGCAAATTCAAATTTGCGCGCTAGGTAGTTATGCTGGTGGGTGCTAGTGCGGAGGCGCTGCAGAGCTTTACCCCCCTTCTGCCAATCACCCTTCATTAGAATTCTTGCATCATGACTGGTGTGTATGTGTTCGTGTGTGAAAGGGACAGATAATGCTGTAGGTGTTGTACTGTTGACAGTGGTGACTAGTACACAAAATACATAAATATATAACTTTACTCTACACAACCATGTTAAAAATATTTTCAAGTTTAGTAATAAAGATAAAACATAAATTAATAAATTTACTGGTTAAGTATTTTTAAATCAGTCACAAATAAAATTGTGATTTATATACTAATAGAGTGCCGAACGTGAAACTCATATTAATAAATATTTTTGCTTATTCGTTAATATTTAAGGTGGTATAATTATAGTCTAGCTAAATTATTTGGATCACTAATTGTCATAGTGTGTACTGTCCTGTGGTGGTGCTCGGTCACAGCAAGCTGGTGCAATGTTTGGTACAAGCGACCGTGATGGCCAAGTATTCAGAAGTTAAGTGTATTTATTTTATTTAGGTAATGCTGCAAATATGTTAAGTTTATTTGATTTAATATATTTGAGTTAAATTAATGCAAGTAAGATAATATTATCACTTTTATCTTGTGAAGGATATTTTGATATGGCTCAATAACATTGAAAGAACTTATTTTTTTTAGAACTTTTCAGCAGGAACAAGTAAAATAATAATATGTGTAAATCTCTGTAAAAAAAATTTGGGTAGGATTTCCTTTTCTGTAAAAAAAAACTTAATTATGTTTTCCTTTTCATAAAGCACTGTTTAAGTATTATTAATTTTACTATTAAATCTTTGGAATAGGAACATTGAATCACTAATGAGGTTTAAAGTCATATACTGTAGGAATCAAACATATGACCTCACATACTGGATGGATGGATGGAGGATGATTCATGATATTGTATGACAATATGTTTTCAGTATTTCAAGAAAAAATTGAAATATTGAAGACAATCTTTTAAAAATAATAACTATTTGAATTTACACTAATTATAATCAACAATTCTAATCTGAAAGTTACTAACTCATACTACCATTTTACATAGTAACGTATTCCAGATTGTGTTCAAGTTGGAAACAAAGCACTAATTGTTGCCATAGGGGCAATAAAGGTACGTATATTTTATCATGAATGAATATTGTTATTCTGGTGTAATGTGATAAAAATTAAACCTGCTTCTGCATCTATTTACAATACTTAATTAGGCTAAAGCAATTTATTGGAATTTAAACCTATTTAGTCATATCTTCTTTTGTGGGATTAAAACACCTCAACCCAAATGACTATATAGTATGACCCCCAGTACAGTACACACTGCGACGCACCGACCGCTCAAGCGATATAATTGATTATTGTAGCTTAAGAAATATGCAACAACCATTTTTCAATTGAGTTTTTTACGTCTGGCCTTTTATTTTTATGTAATTTATATTTTTATTTTCACAAATGTTTTACAAATCTTATATCAAAACTTTATTGATACATATTTTGCATAGTATATAATAAAGAATTAAAATTTTTTTTTTAAACTTTACTACGTTAAAATAGAATTGAAGAACATTTTGATTTTTTTACTGAGAGAGTACTATATTAACTGCATTTGCAGGATTCGTATTTTTGGAGCACTGAAAGGAGTTTCCATTTAAGACTAAACTGCACGTTCTCTGTATGATATGCAAAGTTTATGGTGGTAAACATTTGGTATGTTACTAAGCATGGTGGACTCAACCATTATACCAAAATACAGATTTGGGAAAAATATTTTGAGGGTTAAAATCTTTTGTGTTGTGGGAGCAAAAGTCGCACCAGCCTGAGCAACAATCTAGCACACAGTTCACTCTGCGATTCTCTGAACACTCTAGCGATCAAATATTTTATAATACACAATTTTAAAGATAAGGAAATATGTGACATCATGTGTGTGATATTTACATAGGCCTTATTCACATGCATAATTTTTATTTGAATTCCCGTGAATTTTAAAATTATGTTATTTTTAATCTGTATTGAAATTTACTGCATATTTGCCATCACATGTAAAATCATTTGAACTTTTTTTTTACAAAATATTCAGGTAGAATAATGTTAGTGGAACATTTTGCTTGATTGGTTTAATGAGAGTCTGCTATAATAACTGCATTTGCAGATTTCATATTTGTGGAGCGCTGCAAGGAGCTACATACCATTGAGGACCTAACTGCACCTTGTCTCTAAGACGTACAAGGTTTACGGTGGTAAACGTTGTGGTATGTTACTAAGCATAGTCTGCTCTACCACTGTACCAATATCTAGCTATGTACAAATTTTCTACAGTTTAAAACCATTATTTCCTGGACTATCAGTCTTGCAGACAACTTTCAGGGAATAGATGAGCTTCTCTTCCCTATACATTCCACCTACTTTTGCTTGAGACACTTGTACTGATGGAGAAATATTATAACCAATGAAATCAAGCTGAAACTTTGCAATGTCTTAGTTTTATCAGTATTGTCTACTGGCCAGGATTGTTTACTAATTTCAGCACAACTAAGAAATTGCATATGAAAGATCTGGAAATTATGTCTAAGCTATTATTTTGATTTAAAAATGTTGTACCATATAACTATTGTCCTGCACACAACAAAATGACTTAACATGAAAATATAATGCTATACCATATTACAACTCAGTTGAAAGAAGTAACTGACAGAAAAACATATAAGTGCATGGCTATCATACTCGTTAAAAGTGAAACTTTGAATTAGTATTATACGTACTCTGTAAGTTCAGTGTTTATCTGATGCACATTTGTATTTATATTAGTGGAAAGCTTAATAAGTTTTGTAATTAATTTTTTTTACAACACTTCATTCTGGTCTGCACGACTCTGCAGAAATCTTATGATCGGCCGTGTCAATCAAGACTACCACTATGTGAAAACATCTTCACGACAAGTGTTCATAGAATTTTCCTTAATGTGAAAGTATTTTTAATGAATTCCTTATTGAAAGGAATGTGGAATGGCGAAGTCTTGTATTTTTCCGTGACGTAAATGTATCAAGTTCTTTGCGTATTTCTCTGTCCAAGTACTCATTTAAAGTCTTGTTACAAATATTTTTAAGTGAAAAATACTACCTCCATCTTGTAGGTGTATGAAACTCGTAAAGGCTTTAAATCTATAAGTACATGCAAATTTTACACCATTTGGGATGCAAAACTCTTGTTCACCCAATATTTTTAAATTGGGGGCCAGAAATTATACAATTACAAATATTATTAATTAATTGTGACATGAATATAGTTAACATTCATCTAGAAATTTATTTTAAATTTGCCAATAACTTTCAGTTGTATGATTATGTCTATCCGTGGGGGACAGAGGCTGTAGACACAGTAGAGGTGTGACCTTTGACCTCTGTTACTACCGCTATGCTTGATAGAGTCACCACCACCATCTGGGATTGCAACATGTTACCTTTGACCTATGATGTAACTGTGCCATATTGAATGATATCACTGCCACCATCTTGGATTAGATCATCATGAGACTTTTAACGTATTGTTACGATTTACTGCGGGTTTGTAAAGGATAGCCCAACTAAAGATTTTTATCACACACAGTTTTATTTATTGCCACTATTTACATTACTAGCTAATAATCTAAAAATGCCAATTAAAAATTGTACTTAAAAAAAATGTTGCTTCCTCCAGTCACTCCTTTCTCACAATCCACACGCCTCGCTGGGCCGCACCTCTGGCGCAACTCTCGCCGCAGCACCCCTCGTGATCCTCCATCGCCACACTCCGCCGCCGCCGTCGCACTTCCCCTTCGCTGAGATCCCAATCGACGCCCCGCATCGGAATTTTGCTCGGAACTGAACTCTTCGCCCTGGAACCTTCGTCCAGGGACTTCGCCACTCTATCGCCCGGAAACTCCGCCGCGGGAAAACTCCCGACTTCACTCTGAACTACTCTGCTGAGGCCGACGTCCTCTTTCTTTATATCAGCCGTCATTTCTGGAACTCACCAGCGCGGCTGGGGCCAGTCGCGTCATTTCGCGCCGGCACGACTGCAGAAATCTTTCAAAACACGTGTCGGCGGCTCGCGTAACTCCGCAGCTGTCAGGTTTCGGATGTTAATCGGCGCAGCACGAGGAGCTGAGGGCTGGAGGGAGGGGAAGCGGCGACCCAGGTGCGCACGGCACATCTCATGTTACAGCGGCATGTGATATCAGCCCAGTTAGCTCTGCACCTGCGCATGACGCAACCTTGCTAATGTTCGTAACAGTATGAAATCATGACCATCATCTTTGATTACATCACCACTGATGGGTGAAGTGTCTTGCAGCTTCAGATATCAGATTTGCTCATGCACTCTCGTTTCACTTATACAACCGCTATCTTGGCTTAATTTATCACAGGAGCCATGAGCTGGATTTCAGATTTTTTTATTTTTTCTCATTTTACTTATGCAGTGGCAGTCTTGGATGATATAGTCAGAGGTTATGTCTTTAACTGTTATTTTTCCTCTGCGAAAGTGTCCTAATGTATTACATTAGTTAGATGGAAATAATTTTTTCTCTTGTAATGTGGTAGTGTGTGCTAAAGTAGCTAATATCCATGATTCATAGTGCATTGTCTGCTAGAGAGCACTGTTATCTCAGACATCCATGTTAGTTTCAGTATTTCCTTCTAGGAGGCGCTAGTATTGCTTGCTGTTGAGCATAATGTCAATGTTTCTTGTGATACTTTTGGAATTATCACTCCTATCAACATGATTTATTGACAATTTTACTTAAAAAAGTTATTTTAAAAAGGAGTAGAGCAGCGAACCACTGAACTTTGGGTTAAGGCTCGTCCCATATGCCAAGTTGGTTATTTAATTTCTTATTATTACTTCTATGTTAGGCTTGTACTATACATTTATTCATATATCTCTCTTGAATTTGTTGTTGGATCACAAATTTTCTCACGAGATATTTTGTAAATAATATTTTAGAGCTGTAAAAGGTCACAAAAGTGTTAATAATTATCAACACTCGTGTGACTTTTACAGCTCGAAAATAGTATTAAGTAAACATCTTAGAGAAAATTTGAGACAAAACATAAAATGCAAAAGAGGCATTAATTAATTTATACAAAAATCCCTGAACATTTGCAATGAGAAGAAAATTGAATAGGCCCTATCCAACTCGGCGAGTGAGACTGATCCTTAGGTAGCAAAGCTGCTAATTACTTGGCTACCAGAACTTATTTATGTATAAGTTGTGACATGTATATCCACAGCGTTAGGCCAAAGTAGTACACACCGTACATAAAGATAAACAAGGATGAAAAAATTGGCAAAACAGATATTACATAAGGACCGTCAGTTGGGGTGAAGGTGACCAGATTTCATCTTCATAATGAATTTTTGCTAACAAATTTTAATATGTTTATTTATCTAACTATGTACGTGTATAGATCTATACTTGTTTTCTGAAATGCTGTCATTGAAAGAAAAAATTACTAATATTTTAATGATGTTTTTAATTTTTTTATGTAGTTTGTCATGTTCACCCCCAGTGGGGTGAATGTGACCATTAAGTTTATTTTCATTGTAATATTCACCTTGCTAGTGTTAGGGTTAAGTTGACTACATTATATGTAAGAGAAACACCAAAAAAATTATTTTGAGAAAAAAAATATTATTTTGAATTTTTACTCTGTAATAAAAAATATATAAACAATTTAGAACAAAATTAAGTGTTATTTATTTAGACTGCCAATAATGAAAACTCAAGTGAACAGATTTATTTACCTACCTATCAATAGTTAAGGTGACTTCACTTAAACTACTTGTGCAAAAAACTGGAATATAATTAAATTTGATATTTTACAAACATCATTTAGGCTATTCCAGAATATGACTGATGGTTATTTCCTAAAATAGAGCAACCTACAAGTTATGAAAACAGCCAATAACCAAAAAATATATATTTATTAGTATAATAAAACATTTAACTGTTATGTGAGGTAAACCTTACAATAATAGAAAAAATAGACCAAACAACCACAGGTAAGCTACTGGAAATAACAATTGAAACTATATCTTAGAAAACATTGAACTGCATTTCCCTTCTAGTTCATTCTTCTATCACTTTTTTTTGGAACACATAATGGTCTCGTTTGTTTAGTTTATAAGGAGGCAGAACTGTTTTCTGAATTAGACACTTCTCAACATTAATTACTAGACATTGGGGTGAACATGACTATGTGGTCATCTTCACCCCAAAATGCTAAAGAAACTGCACAGTTTCAATAAAATTAGTTTACCTTAGAAATTTTTATTTATTTGGCAATTTTTATTATTTACTTACTCTTCTATCCTCTCAAATCAGCAAACATAGCAATTTTATTTGCAATTATTTTTTTATTATACCCGGCAGTAATAAAGTATTAGCAACATTATTAATCATAACAAACAGTTCTTGGTTTTTATTTGTTTCTAAATTTCTGTCTAAAATTGTAATTTCAGTCCCAAAATCACTTCTTTTAAGAGAAACTCTCCTAGATATTAAAACATAACCACATAATTTTTTATCTTCATTGCATGGATTGTGTCTGGCCAACAAAACAAATTTCATAAAAATGGTCAACTTCACCCCACTGGTCAACTTCACACCCCAACTGACAAATCAGCACAGTTTTAATTAAAATTCAACCTGACACTCTTAGATTTCAATGTATTTTGGTTTATAGCATACATGAAGTAAATGAAGAATTAATTTTTGAGTGAGTGGTTTTTTAAATTAATTTACAAAATATACAAAATAACACATTTTGCATGTTTCACATATACACATATACGGTTGATGTTAGAAAGCTCAAATTGGTCCCGTTTTAAAGATTTTTTTTTTCCAATGGACTTTCATATGACGTACAACTTGGTAGGGTTGCTTCATTAAAAAGTACTAAAAAATATGATTGAAAACTCGAAATTTGGTTTTCTCAAAAAGTGACAATTTAACATTTTTTTAAAAAATTCACAAAAATTTGTTGTACTGATCTTATTTGTGTATTAAAAATCATTTTGGGATCATAATAGGTTCATGAGATATGAGGCATAAATCTGTTGTAAATGTTAACAGCAGGTATTTAATAGTACCAATGTTTGCTGCTACCAATTCTAACAGATAGTACTTACATTACTGATAAACGTAGGTTACCCTGGTATTTTATATTGAAGTGCCTTCATTGCACCTTGAATTGATAAAAGATTTAAGTGGCTTTCGGTGCTCCATTGTCAGAAAGATTGTATGTTTGGCCTGTTGGAGCGAACCTTGCACAGGATATCTGCTGAGGAAATCTAGAGAATATCAAATGCTGTGGGATAAGAGATTGATGGAGATGGTCCTGCAGGGTGTAAAAATGTCAGTTTGACTTCATCTACCTTTTCATCTTTTGCCAAAACATAAGCCAGCCACCATCTGTCGCTGTAAACTGCTACTACCTAACCATATATCTCGCTTAGAACCAGTATGTGTTTAGATGACACAGAACACTCAACACAGGTTTCAGCAAAAGATAAAGATTTTGCTAAAACTTTCATTTTACCCTTTACTGGTATAAAATCATGTAGTTTTCATTTTACCAGGAATGGTATGTGAAAAGCTGAACCTATTTGTCAAGAATTCTTCTGTTGCAATGTACTCTTCTTGTGTAGCAAAGGTAAAGTTAATACCCAAAATGTTTTCTTTTGCCCAATCATAGTCTTCTTGGGGTCATTTTCTGGTCTTCATATGGCTTTTGAAGACATGCACGTGCTGCCAATTTCTTGTAACAGTGCCTCCAATATCATCACATGCCCCTTTTCCATGTGCTGTTGCTGAAAAATGCCATTCTGCATCAATAACAAAGTCTTTCTTGTGTTGGCACAAGTACAGAAAGTTCTTGTTTTTAATACTGTGCACCTGACCCATCGGAAAAAGAGATTATCTTTGTAGTTCTCTTTAATCTCTGCTTCAAAAAGTTTAAAAGTTTCTTCTGAAACAGGTACACAGCAACAGTATTATATTCCAGACAGAAATCACAACAAAGCTCAGGTGTTTTATTTTCCCTTTAGAGTCCTTGTAATACACCACAAGTGTATGCACAGTTTCTTGGTCTTTTGTCCATCTATTTCCCTGGGCTTCATCCAGCACCATAAATGAATAATTCTGTTAGAAGTTACAAACTTTTCAATGCACTCCCTCATAAACTAAAAGCAATCTCCCATTGCAACCCAAGACTATTTAAAGTTCTACTCAAAAACTATTTATTAGAAAATTCATTTTATACATTAAATGAATATTATAATAATGTTTAGAATAACTTATGATGATTTGTTTGTATATTGATGTTGTTATGTACTGCACATGTCCGCCATCTTCCCAGACCCAGAGTCGCCAACATCGGAAAACCCACTTGCTAATTCATCTATACTACACTCCTCCCTACTAAATTAGTTTTTTTTTTCCCCCCCCCCCCCCAACTGCACTGTTTATCACTTCTGTTCACTTCAGCACCTCCCCTACCATTGTTGCCACTGCTTAGGGGGACGCCTCACCCTCCCACTGCACCTTTGTGCCAACAATTTCGGGGTGGGTAAAACAGTTATTTCTTCACCGAAGCCCCTAAACTCTTCCCCTTCACTATCTTCTACTGTGCTCGGAGCTTCGCTTGGTCCTTCTTCTATCCGGTTCTCCACTGCTCCTTCTGCTGCTCTCGTTGTCGCTGGTCCCCCTGGCGGAGATGCTGCCCCCACTTCTGATTTCTCCTCCCCTTGGATTTTCCTCGGTCCGGTACCACTCACTGCCCCTGCTGCCCCCTTTCGGCTTCGGAATTGTATCTCCTCTTGCAAGTGACTCCTCCTTAAGTGATCCTGATGGCAAAATCTTATTATTTCCCCTACTTTGACTCTATATGTAACCATGCTCACCACCTCTACAATCCTTCCCAGTATTCACCGATTCTGTTCTCCTCTGACGCACTTTACCCACACCAGATCGTGTACACTAAACCTGAGTCCTGGCCCTCCTCTCAGCCTACTTGGCTTTTTATGATATTCCGGCAAGTTTGGTTTCACCAACAACAATTGTGTACGAGGCTTCCTTTTTAAGAACATTTCCGCTGGGGTCTTCCTCGTTGTGGTGTGAGGTGTGTTGCGATATGCAAATAACCACTTATCCAATGTATGCTGCAGGGAGAGTGTCCCTCCCGTTAGACCATTCTCCACTGCTTGCTTCAGAAGGGCTGTTTTTACTGACTGCACTGTTCTCTCCGCTGCTCCATTGGATTGGGGGTGGAACGGTGGTGTCAACTGCAGGTTGATGGCATTTGCCTTGCAAAACTGCTGAAATTCCTCTGAGCGAAACTGAGGCCCATTATCCGCCACCAGGTTTTCCGGCAAGCCATATGCTGCAAAAGCCGTTCGTAACTTTTCAATTGTTTTCTCTGCCACCGTGCTCTGCATTGGCCATACTTCCACCCACTTAGAATAGGCATCAACCAAGATCAACAACCTTTTTCCCTCCCTTTCAGCAAAGTCCACATGCACTCGTTCCCCCACTCGACAAGCTTCCGGCCACGGCACCCAAGACTTCTGTGGTATGCTATGCCTAGTTAGTTGGCAGGCTGTGCATTTCTTTACTGTATCATCAATCTCGTTATCCATACCTGGCCACCAAACATAACTCCTAGCCAGCATCTTCATCCGCACTACTCCCGGATGACCCTCGTGCAACATCTGCAACACTGTTTCTCTCAATACTTGTGGAACCACAACCCTGTCCGCCCACATAATACAATTATCTTCTATCGCTAATTCATCCCTTCTGGTGACATAAGGTTTCATACTTGCCACCTCATTATGCTGCGGCCATTCATACATAGTATAGTTTTTTACCCTTTTCAAGACTTCATCCTTTTCCGTTTCCTTCGCAATCTCCTCTGCTTTGATTGGGATGTCCCGTTGTACCAGGAAAACTGTTTGTTCCACTGACTGCTCGTAGGCCAGTGGTAACCTTGACAAAGCATCCGCATTACCCATGTCTTCTCCTTTTTTGTATTCTATGGAATAGTTATAGGTCGTCAGGAGAAGAGCCCACCTCTGTAACCGGGCTGCGGCCAAAGATGGAACTGCCTTCTTTGGTCCAAAAATCGTTGTCAACGGGCGATGATCCGTATACAGCGTGAAATGGTGACCGTATAAGTATTTGTGGAACTTCTGTACTGCAAAGATGATGCTCAACGCCTCCTTCTGCAATTGGCAATAACCCTGCTCCGCCTTGGACAGGGTTTTAGACGCAAAGCAAATGGGCCGTTCTGTGCCATCTGGCATCCTGTGCGACAATACTGCACCCACTCCATATTGTGAGGCATCACTAGCTACAATTAGTGGTTTCTGCGGGTCAAAGGGCACTAACACTGGAGCCTGAAGTATCCATTCCTTACTTTCCTCAAAAATTTGTTGACAGTTGGCATCCCATGTCCATGCTGCTCCTTCTGCCAATAAATTGTACAGCGGTTTCAGCTTGCCTGACATTCCCTGAACAAATCTGGCATAGAAATTGATTAAGCCTAAATACGCCTTCAACTGTGTCACCGTGGTAGGTACCGGTGCCTTTTTAATTGCCTCTTGTAGATCGCCCGCTGGCCGAATACCTTCCCTACTTATAACATACCCCAAAAATTGAACTTCTTCCTTCAAGAAATGGCATTTTTGTTTCTTAACCTGTACACCCTGTTCTTGCAACCTCGCCAACACTGCTTCTAGTCGCTCCAACCCCTCCTCCACTGAACCCCCCGTAATCAGAATGTCATCGAGATACGCCACCACTCCTGGAATACCCTGTAACATCTGCTCTATCACCGCTTGAAATATACCAGGAGCACTCGACAAGCCGAACGGCATCCTACGGTATCTATACAGGCCCCTATGGGTGTTCAATGTCACCAATTCCTGTGATTCCTTCCCCACGACCAACTGCTGGTATGCATTAGACAGATCCAGTACACTAAACACCCTACCATTAGCTACGGATGCAAACACATCATCAATGCCTGGGAGTGGCTGGCGTGTTAGTTCAATTCTAGGGTTCACAGTCCCCTTAAAATCTGCACAAATTCTTACCTCGCCGTTCGCCTTTGGGACAATGACCAGTGGGCTCGCCCAGCTGCTGTATTCCACTTTGTCCAGTATGTGCTGTTTCTCCAAATTCTGCAGCTCCTTGTCCACCTTGTCTCGAAGTGCAAATGGTACCGTCCTTGCCTTGAGGAAAACTGGTGAGGCCCCCTCCTTGAGTGTAAAATTAGCCACAAAATTTTTAATTTCTCCAAACGCCCCACTAAATATTCCCGCATACTTATCCAGAAGCCCCCTTAGCACTTCCTCCTGTACCCGCCCCAGATGTATCTGGCTAACACTCACTGCACAAATACTGTTCCAGTCCAACTGAATATGACCGAGCCAATCCCTTCCCAATAGTGATGGAAGCCGCTGTTGACCCGAGTCCACCACTAATAGCTGAAGTCTGCTCCTCTGTTCCTTATATTCCACTTCCACTTGAGCACCCCCTTTCACTGGTAGGTCATCCCCAAAATATGTCCGCAGCTTGACCTTCGATTTACTTAACTGCAAGTTTGGCCAGTTTGCTAAGTATGTTTCATTTGACACCAACGTTACTGCCGATCCGGTATCCACTTGCATCACCAGTGGTTTACCTTCCACCCTAACCAGTACCTGGTACCCCACTGAAGCCACCCCCTCCGGGTGCTGTACGTTAAACAACTCCATCACTTCCTTGCTATGGCCCTCACCCCCTCTGTTCCCCTCAATGGGCACCCTTGAGTCTTGTTTTGCCACCCCCCACACTGCGGCCACCTTCTGCTTGCGACATTTCTTAGCCAAATGTCCTACCTTTGAACAGGTGTGGCACTTGTATTGTGAGTATGGGCACGCTACCGCTATATGCTCCCTACTACCACACCGATAGCATTCCCGTTGACCAACACTAGTTCCAAATGCTCCCGTCCCCGGCTGATGTTTTTGTTGCACCCGCACTTTATACACTTCTTCCGACGATGCCTGAGGCCCGGAATTGTTGTTGTGACTTTGAGGAACATGGAACAGTTGCTGTTGTTTTTCCGCTTGCTCCAGTGTCGTTGCCAATGCATAGGCCTGGTCCAACGTGTATTCTGCTTCAATTAACTTTTGTTGGATATTTGAACTGCGCAGGCCGCTAACAAATTGGTCCCGCAAAGCCTCCGGCAAAAACGCGCCAAAATTGCATGTTTGTGCTAAGTGCTTAATGGCTACTGAGAACTCGGATATCGATTCATTTCCTTTTTGGATACGCCCATGGAATTTGAACCGTTCTGCAATCACGAGTGTCTTTGGGCTATAATGAGTTTTCAATATTTCTTCTAGCTCTACGAACGACTTATCTCCCGGTTCACTTGGAGACACCAAATCACACAAAACCCCGAACGTCATCTTCCCGATCACAGACAACAACACCGCCACCTGTTTCCTCTCTGGCACCGAATTCGCGTCAAAGTAGTGCCGTAACCTCTTCAAATACGTCCCTATTGTATCTGAACGTTCATCGAACTCGTCCATACGTCCAAACGAAGCCATTCTTCCGAGAAACCACGAACTTATTATAAAAAAACCACCTCGTCGCCAATGTTATGTACTGCACATGTCCGCCATCTTCCCAGACCCAGAGTCGCCAACATCGGAAAACCCACTTGCTAATTCATCTATACTACAGATGTATTTAATATTTTTGTTTTAATTAGTACTAATTTGATGTGATATTATGATTTAATTAATTTGATTGTTTGTATTGTTCATTTTTGTTGACTTTATTGACATGTTCTATATTCTTTTAAGAATATGTTGAACGAATTTTGGAAATAAAAAAATAAAAAATAAAAAACCACAGCCAACTCTGAATGTGACAAATTTTCGTTTATGTAATCAGAATAGATTTTATTGCTTTGCAATGAATCATGATGTAGCTAACTGAGACTTTATCACAAAATGAATCAACAATTTACCCTTTTTTATAGATTGAAGAAATTGAGGGCTGACCTATCACCAGTTTCTATTTTAGGCTAGAAGTCTTTTAAATATTACAGTCAAGAAAAATGCTAGTAAAATTCCTATAAACAAGTTACTTCCATAGGTAACAGGGCATACAATCAATTATATTAAAGTACCTACCTGGAACTTTTTCATTACAATGTGCCAACTGTTAGTCTGACCATTAGCACCAAACTGTACCCTTCAAAATAATACACTTACAATATTAACCACTCTAAGAAACTGGTCACTTGGGACAACTGCTAGCAGTAGACTGAGCCATATTCAGAATTTTAGTGGAGGTGATGACATAAATATCTGGGCTTGTTATCTAAGGAGGGGCTTTCTAGAGGGAATGACTCATCACCATACCTTTCAAAGTTAAATGAGTTTGTCAGGAAATATAATTTACCATATTTGTCTAACTTCCCTTCAAGCTGAGGAATTTATACTATCTGCATCCAGTCAGCTTAGTTAAAGAACTACTCTCTTTGCCTACAGATTACATCACTTATGTCACTTTTGACTGGTGTTATTTAGTTCATCACACTTCACATATATAATTGATAAGTAATTGCTTCTCTTGTTTTTTTTTCCCCTTCCTCCAGTTAAAAAACACAAATTATGCAGTCAGGCACAAAAATGCTCTAAAGATATGGTGATATATGTTTGACATATATGAGACATAAAATTGATAAACACCCTCAAATATGTCAAACACATTTAGATGATGCAGATATTATCTTTCTCTTCTTTCTTTTATTGCCAAAATCTCTGCCATAGCCAGTCATGTCTTTTAGTGAGAGTGAGCCATAAAAGAGACGATACCTACATAGTCTCAGGTTAGCCTATTACCAAAATTTATGTGAATGCTGCCTGTTAGAATTTGTTAGCAGCCTAATTAATAGTTAATATTTAAATTTTTATAAATGTCTTTGTATGTGAGTACTTAAAACATCAATATTCATACTTCAGAGTGGTCAAAATAAATAAATGAACAAAAATTGGTACTGTTAAATGCCTGTTTTTAACGTATACCATAGATTTATGCCTCTTATCTTATTATTATCCCAAAATGATTTTAATACATAATATAAGAATAGTTCAACTAATTTTTTGGGAATTTTTAAAAAAAATTTAAAATAGTCACTTTTTGAGAAAACCAAATTTAGATTTTTCAATCATATTTTTTGGTACTTTTTAATGAAGCAACCCGTATCAAGTTGTATGTCATATGAAAGCCCATTAAAAAATCTTTAAAATGGGACCAATTTGAGCTTTCTAGCATCAACCGTTACCAAATGACAAATATTTTTGTAGATCAGAAACATGTAAAATTTGTGTTATTTTGTATATTTTGTAAATTAATTTTAAAAATGCCACTCACTCAAAATTCTAAAAAAATTTCTTCATTTACTTCATGTAAGTAAGCTAATGTAAGCTATAAACCAAAAATCATTGATATCTAAAAGGGTCAGGTAGAATGTGTGTTTTGATTTGATGTGGAATCACCTATAAACAATTAAAAAAAAACATGACAAAAAAGACATACAACATAAAGTTAAACAAGGAGTGAAAAATTAAATAATAAGTGAATAATTAAGACATAACATAATTCATTACAGTATAATACAGTATAATAATTTTTTTTTAACATATGTAATAACTATAAAGGTAATTACTGAACAGTAAACAAGTAATAATGAAAAGATACCTTGAGTTGTGATAAAAATTTAAAATTAATATGTATTGTTTATTATTTAAAGTAGATTATGTTAGCATTAATGAACAAACATGTCTTCTTTTTCTAATATGCAAAAAATACTACCCAATTTTGTTCAAATTATTTACTAATCTATATAAAATATAGTTAATATTGCTAGTATAACACAATAATAGAGGATGATAGCTTTTATTAAAAGTAGAGACACTGATGACAGTAATCACAATCACATCTAATTTGTGTTTCAAGCAATCGCTGACAAAATTTCCCTCTTAAATTTTCCTTCTTGTTCTTAAACATTCTAGTATAGACTGTACATTTATTATACAACTAGGAAATTTTTGATTTATTATGTGAATTAATTTTGTCAATTTTGAGACTGTCAGAATTACTTAAATTGTTTTAGATAATGGAATTATATTCTAATTTGGATCAAACCAAATACATATACAGACATATGATCAAATCATAATTAATAGGCAAAACAAGAAACATATTTGATAAAATATATTTGGCACTAGCAGTAATAGATTTAACATGATGATTAAAAAGTAATTTGGGATCAAGTGTGAGATCTAAATCTTTAACCAGTTTGCTCTAGTACAACTTAGTAGTTTTCCATAGTTGAGAAGAATAAGGTTAAATTTACCCAATTCATCAATTGCATTTATGTCATATTGGAGTAAAACAATTTGTGCAAAGAAGTTATTTTTCTATACATTTTTAAGTCATCTGTAAACAGAAGACTATGAAAATGTTTTAAAGCTTTTGTAATATCAATAAAAATAGTAAATAATAAGGGCAATAAAGTACCACTTTGAGGAACACCAGAACTTGCTCCTTGTAGGTCAGAATTAATATTGTTGCTGGATACATAAAATTTACACTCATTAAGGTAACTATTAAACCATTTTAAGTATTTATCTGTCAGTCCTACATTAGATAGTTTTTCCAGTCATTTATTATGATTAATTGTATCAAAATCTTTTGCAAAATCAAAATAACAAGCGTCAACCTGACCTCTAGTTATCACTTCTGCAAAAATAGGATTAAGAAAGGGCAGAAGGCTTGTTGTTGTTTATCCTATTTGGAAATCATGTGACTATCTGAAATATTGTTTTTTAAATTGAAGTTAAGATTCTTAAAAATTTCTTTATCAAACACTTTTACAAACCATTCAGAAGTGATATAGGCCTATATGTAGATGCATCAAGCTTGCTACCTTTTTTTGTGTAACGGTATCTAACCAATTTTCCATTTATTATGGTAAACACCATTTGTGGTATACTTGAATTAAAAATATATCGCAAGTGAGGGACACATTTCGCAAGTGAGGGACTCGAATGTTTGCACAACCTTCTATATAAAAATTTGGAATATTATCAGAACCTGTAGACATAGATGATTTTTGGTGTTTAATACTGCTCAAAACTTGATTCACTGATATAAAATAAGGGAATAGAATAATTTAATATGTCAGGAGTTGATAAGTTGGGAATTGTGTTCAACAACAAAATCCAAACATAAGATAAGTAGGTAGCAAAGCAGTTGGAAATACATTATGAATCATTAGTGACCATCCCGTTAATCTTGAAAGATAACTGTTGCTCATAATCATTTCGCATGATTTTAACATCATGCCAGAACATTTTGGGGTTATGTTTGATTTTATTACTGATAGATTGGAGGCAAATTTTTTGTTCAGAGTAATGATAGACTTAGCCTCTTTACGTTTTTGAGAGAACAAAGCATAATAAGTTGGGTTCAAATTACGTTTATATAATTTATGACAGTGTTATTTAGATTTTAATTTGATTTTAAATTAATTTCTTTTGAATGTGGATATTTGGTTGAAGATTTTTTTTTGGCTGTAGGAATATAATAATTTATATGGTAGTTATTAAGTCAGTTAAGTAATCAACAATTATATCTACATTTTTGAGTTTGTAAAAATCTGACCAGTTGTGATCCTGGAGGACATAAAAAATACCTACATAGTAACCCATTTTATAGTTTCTAGACGAAGAATTAGTTGTATATTTATTGCATGTAACATTAAACTTGCATCAACGTTAAACTTGGTAAGTAAGGCTGGATGAAGTACCTCTTCTTTGATTAGGGGATCAATGGCTTTTACCACAGAACAATGCTGCAAGTGAAGTAGATGCCTAAAAGATTTTTTGAAGTTGGTTCGTGGCCGCGCCCCTCACGGGACTACTGTCACCGAAACAGCCCTTTAAATGGATGAACACTGTGCAGCTTGCCTTTGATGAACTAAACAGGTTCCGCGAATGCCACTTGTTAGCCGTCTCGACCCGAACAAACAGGTCATCGTCCAAACTGACGTCAGTCAAGAGGGCATCGGTGTAATTTGGCTGTAAATTGGCGACGGAGGCGAGCCCCGCATCATAGAATAGCGACTCTATAGCATTAACGAATGTGAATGCTTCTGGGTAGTGTGGACGCTACGACGCTACAGGTCGCACCTGGAGGGTCAATACTTCCTGTTGTGCACCGACAGTCAGTGCCTTAAGTGGCTGGCGACAATGCAGGGCCGCCGCTCAAAGGTGACACACTGGGCCATGCTGCTGCAGTCCCTAGACTTTATGGTAGAGCACGTGCCCGGCAAGAGTAACGAAGTCGAGGACGAGCTATCTCGCAACCCAGACAACACGGTTGAAGCCCGCGATGATGCCTTCAGGGATGAACTGTTACCACCCACCAGCGGACGGCCAGTAGATGAACCGGGCGCACACAGTCACCATGCGACCATCTGCGCCGTTGACAAGGATGACGCTCCGACACTCCAGCCGGGGGTGGAAATCGATGATATTGACGAGTTCGTGTGCGCAGTACAAAGAACAGACAAACAGTCGCAGGCCCTAATACGTAGCTGCGCGGAGGGCCCGCGCGAGGGCTACAGAGTCATGGACGGACATTTGCAGGTACACCTCGCTGGAAGCGAACACCAGTGGTGGACGTTCGCACCGCGCGAGACTCGAAGCCAGGTGTTTCGCATGCTGCACGTGAATCGGGCACGTACGAGACCACGAGAGCCATTCGTGAAGCATTCTATTGGCCAGGGCTTAACCAGTACGTGCGTAACAGCGTGCGACGCTGCCGTCACTGCCAACGACACAAAACACGGCGCCCCGACGGAAAGGAACAGCAGCTGCCACGATGACCCACGGAACCGTTTCACACTGCGGTGGGCGGAACTCTGCGGGAAGTGGCGCATGATCGCACACACAACACCGGCATATCACCCAAGGAAAAATCAGACTCTGCTCTGCAGTGCAATCAAGAGATCAAAGCGCAACTACGACTTCGCCTATCAGAGGTCCAGAAACCGAGGAGAGGCACCCTATACCAAACACCACAGCACTCTTCCCTGACAGCTGTTTTCAGAGGAGGAGGAGGACGAAATTACGCCTTTTCACGGGTTTTACGAGGCCGTCTGGGTGGGGGGGGGGGGGGGGTAGGGAAAATCCGGAACACACCCCGTCCCCCACCCCCATAATTTGGGAACCGGATGACGCACCATCACGCCCGGAGACACCAGAGGAAGAAGAACCCCGGTGGCCCGTACACCTGTCACTGACAGATGCCACTCTTCGCATGACAGTCGAAGAGCCGTCGGAGCCCGCCACAGACGACACGGAAGCTGCACGGGGGGCGGCGGAGGACAAGGCACCCATCCTCGCACCACGCTACAACTTCCGGCCACACCAGGTGGTAGCACCGTTCACCGTACGGGGTAGGATGCATCTCATCACCTCGTCGACTTCAACTATTGCTCTCAACTGATCTGTTATCATCCGCCGTCGTAATAATTTGAAAACTTTTTTAATTAACCTTTGAGGCCTACCCTGGCGGCAGACTGTGTAACTTAACTAATTAAAGCTTCCTGGAGCGTTTTGTATTATTCGGCGAGCTTGCACTTTCTGGGCCAGTCCTGGTCAGTATGAAAGCTGGACCACTTGCTGTTTTTTGTATGCATTGTCGGTGTACGTGTCGGCGGCAATGAAACTTAATATTCACCTGACTCGTTGCACATATATCTCGGCCATAAGCTTTCAGTACAGAGATGGAGGTGTGTGGGGCGCCTGAAGACCCCACAAGTAGTCGTCTTCGCCGGTAACATAGCATGCCCGCCACTGAGAGCAGGCCGGTGAGTTCTAGCGTGTCTACGCAGGGGGAAGTCGTGCCTAGCTCCACATGGGGCACGTCACAGCCCTGGGACAGAGTCGGTAGCCGGGTCCACGTGCCCATCCACATGGTGGCACCCAAGGTCTACATATACACTGATCCGGAACCCCCCCACAACAGTATATTGTTAATTTGTGTGAAACAGGGTTGGCTGATTTAAACCACAGTGGTTTAAACTAAGTGGTTTTTATAAAAAAAATCAATTGGTTTTTTATAATTGGTCTAATTCCACTCTAATAACAATAGTTTGCTCATTAATGTTTGTTATGATTTACAGGAACAAAAAATTGTATACTTATTAAGATCTCATCATTTAAATTATCTGAATAATTTGTAAATTATTCCCAGCTAAATACTTCTCTAAAATTAAATTAATTAGTGAATTGTAGTCAAAGTGAAAAAAAAATTATTATTTAAAAATAAATTCCTGTCAGTGGGAAATCTCAGATTGTACTATAAATCCCCATTCTGTGGGAAACGCCAATTCTATGGAGAATCCTCTTCCTATGGCGTAATACCTTTTTTGTGGTTACATCCCAGTCAGATGTTCAGATTGTCTGAACTTCAGTTCTATGAATTTATAACTTTCCGGATTCAACAGTGGCAGAAAGCGGGATTTTGTATGGCTTGCATTTCAACACGCTGAGTACCAAAATAACTAATCTAATAAAAAAAAATCTGGTTTCAACAAAAAAAAAACCTGGTTCAAACAAAAAAACCAGGTTATTTGTTTGTTTTTTTTAAACTTGGATTTTTCCAACCCTGGTTTGAAATAAAAATTACCCAAAAATGAAGATAATGGAACTGGTTTTAGACTTTTTTTTTCAATAATATCAGTACACCAGCCCCTCGAAGTAACGCTGTTCGATTAGCGCTGTTTTGAAGTAACGACGCCAATTAATTAGGGCATGATTCGAAGTAGCGCGGTCATATATTCGAAGTAGCGCTCTTTCTCGTCCACATAATTTTTTTTATTTTCATACGTGCACAATGTAACAAACAAAATGCAACAAATTAAAAATAAGACGGCACTTGTGTAACATAAACATTATGACGAATCAAAAAAATATATTACTTTTTTATGTAATAGTTATTCACTTCGATTACATATTTTTAAAGCCTAATTAAAATTGCACAGTAAATAATATTTTGTAAATACATTTTCCGACGTCTACGTATGTTTTTAGCTAATGTTTATACATACTACGCCATCTTGCAACTCAGTAGCAGCTCTAGTGGGAAATGCCGGAAACTTTCGAGGCTAGTTTACATCTTGCATGACAGGCTGCACTGACTCCTAGTCGTGCGTACACGAAGTTACTCTTTTTTTAGAATCGATTTCAATATAAACTATGTATGTAGTATTATTTTAGGTCATTTGATCTTTAAATGCAATTTATACATTTATATTTTTCTTAAATTGTATTTAGATGTGTTAACAGTATGTAAATACGTACATTTAAACGAAATAAATGTCCTATAAGGAATAGTAAACAAACGGATTTCAGTGGCTGGAGAACCAATTATTATGAATAACATGCACTCTTATAGCAAAAACGTATTTGATTAGCGCTCTATTTTCCTGGAACGAATTAGAGCGTTACTTCGAGGGGCTGGTGTATATGTTTTGATAGCCATCCTAAGTTCTTACGTTGATTTTAAGGATTTTTGCATTTTGCACCCATGATTTTTTTTTATTTTAGTTTTTCTGTTAGTATACTTGTTAATATGTGTTATACCATCTCCTAAAAACATTTTCCTCATAAAAATTGTCATAATTAATGTATTTTAAAATTAAAATTTTTGTGATGCCTTGTTTTTACTATAGGTAACATTTTCTTTTGAATTCATTTACATATATTTTTTTAACATATAGTTTTGCACCGTATGAGCCAAATGCTATCTGGAAAATTTTGCTACATTACAGCATGCACTTGATTCCCAGCTGGGTCAAACCTTTTTTCCCCAAGTTGGAAACATGGGAATGATGCAGTGAGCCAGAATGTTTTCTCATTCATCTTGGCAAAAATCCATTCTCATTTCATCATTTCTCTTTGTCTCTAATAACCCTGATGTCTAAGAGATGTTAAGCCTTCATTCAAATATACACTTATTTGCATTGTTTAGCCATTTAAATTTGTTGAAGTTTCTGAAATTTATTTGAATGATTTTTTTATAGTTAATTTGATAAATTTCAGCTGTGGGAAATTCATAATCCCTTTTCACTGCACACTATTCTTCATGTCATATATACATTTTTTGCTTCATGTCTTGTCTTCAAACTGTGGCATTAATATTTGTAATTGATAATTTGGTTAGAGCTGTTGGTTTTAATTCTCTGTTTTAGGAATTTAAGAAGATGGGACTGCGGAGCTATTCCCCTTTTCAAAAGTTGTTTATGGCATCAACAATGGGACTTATAGTGGTGTGTTGCTGCTATGTTATGATATATTCCAGTGACTTGACTTTGTTTTGGAAAGTTCAACTAAGTGCACTGAAGCCTAACGCACAGTTTAACAAAGAAAATTATAAAACAATTCTTCTGTGGAACAGTTTTTTCTCTGCAAAACATTTTGGGTTTGGTGTAGGCCATGATCCATTTATTACACGAAATTGCCCAATTTCAAACTGCACTATCGTTGATCATACTGATGGGTACCTTCCCATTCCTGTTGAAGATTACGATATAATTTTATTCCACATGGGTGAATCATCGACCTTGGACATCCCAATACAAAGAAAAGTTAACCAGCGGTATATTTACTTTAATTTAGAGTCTCCAATGAATACAAAAGTTGTTCACAAACTAGATCTTTATAATGTTATTTATTTCAACTGGACAATGACTTATAGAAGAACTTCAGATATTTTTTTCCCATATGGCTGGGTTGCACCTATTTCAGATGCGAGAAAAGTTTTAGTGATGCCCACCGATAACCCCCAAAAATGGATTACTCCAAATTATAGTTTAAGCAGTGCAGATCATAGTTTGGATGTACTCTTGGGCAGAAAGTCTAAGTTAGTTGCATGGTTTGTATCAAACTGTAACTCACAAAGTGAAAGGTTCCGTTATGTTGAAGCACTATCAAAATTTGTTCCAGTTGATATTTATGGTCGCTGTGGAAAACTTAAATGTCCGAGAGAAAGTAGCAGATGTGATGAAATGCTTGATACAACGTACAAATTTTATTTATCATTTGAAAATTCTTTGTGTATAGACTATGTTACAGAGAAATTTTTTAGGGCATTAAAACATTATGTTATACCCATAGTTTATGGTGGCTGCAATTATAGCTTGATAGCACCTCCAAATTCATATATTGATGTATTTACATTCACTTCTCAAAAGGAACTTGCTGCTTATATAATGTATTTGGATAAAAATCCACAAGAATACAAGAAGTATTTTTGGTGGAAGTATTTCTACACTATAATGGATAACCATAAATACATTTTGTGTCAGCTCTGCCAAATGGTAAATAATGCTAGTTTACCTTCCAAGACTTACAAAGATATAAGCATGTGGTGGTCTTCAAGTATGTGTCACAAACCACAAGAAAAATACTATTTGTAAGCTTTTGTACAAAATTTTTTAACATGTCAATTATCTTTGAAAGGTGTAGTTTTTTCATCAATAAACTGTACATAATAAAGTAGTTTTCCATATTTATATGAAAATAATCTTGTCTAGTTTTGTATATCTTTACAACTTTATTAAAAAAAAAACTAAATGTACGTTAATGTTGATCATCTGAAACCGCACAATATTGTTGTTAGATTGTATCTGTTACATAATTTATATTTTGTTATTTTAAATAAATATTTCAACTGAGGATGAATAGCCTGAGAAACAGGCACCACTTTTTTTCTATTTTTATTGCATGTACTTTACTGCTAAATACATTTTTATTTCTTGATAAAAATGTTGATATTAAAGTTTAATTGGTACTTAAAGGACTCTGGTTGAGAGTACAGAACATGTTTTTAACTTTTTAGTGTGTGTGTTGACAAAAATATTTTGCAAGGCAAGAACCAAGAAAAGTGCTTCGAACTTAATAGTGCCTAAAGCTGAAATGTGTTCATAAATTCCATGGAAAATATGTTTTTCTATGCCCACAATTTATAACTGCTTTAATAAATAATATGAAACTAATGATAATTTTTATAACACTTGTTAATAATGTTTTAAATTGTGTGTTCTCTAAAATTGTGATGAGTAGCAAAAATTTACTTATACATCGATAGTATAAGATATGAAGTGGTACTAGCTGTTCATGATGGTAAAGAGTTGTAAAAAGCACTTTGAAACTGTAAACATTATGCATAAAGCTCATTGGGGTAGCCTATATCGTCAGTCCGAAAGAACAGTGACATAAGTCAAAAAAGTAAGGTTTTCAGGAGATGCAATTAAAAAAATTGGACTAAATTCAGACATGTTTTGCTCAGAATTTTGAAACTGTAGGTGTTTATTAACAGCAGCTGTTATGAAGTTTTTATCTCTTACTTAGTTCACTGTCTGATTTTTTCAAAACATCTGTAAAGATATTTTTAAAATCAAATTTAAAATGTTTTATTTGATTTATAACACTGTTCTTGCAAAAAGTATTGTTCAGTTTTTGTGTTAGGTGTGCATGCAAAATAAAATTATCTTGTCACAGACAAATTTTTTTCTGGAAACTAAATAGCTTTAGTATATTTTGAACTATTATAAACTGTAAATTCTGATTGTAGACAAATAATTATTGCGAAACTATAAGTTTATAAGCAACATAAGCTGACACTTTTGAATTACAAAAATAAAAAACATAACAATAAACTGTGATACAACTATTATCAATATTGTTTAAGTATTAAGTAGTATACACAATGATTGATACTCTGCTACTTTTATTTACTCTTCTAATTAAAGTAAAATTATGCCACAAACAAAGTTTTAACTATAAACTCAGACTTGAATTTAAATAAAATGCTTTGAGAAATTCCAGACTATAAATCCATATTGCAGACCAACAAATATTACAAAACATTAAGTTCCACACAACACTAGACCTTTCAACTACAAATTATTATAAAATGTTGCATAACAATTTGGAATATACTTATTCCTAAACAGAGTAATTAACCATCATTTTTATTCTCTGAGATTTCTACTTTTCTTTTGTATGCTTTTTTTAACTCAATGTTTAACACCCTGAAAAATTTATTTGCCCTTCTAGACTGGAAGACATCAGCTTGTTTGAATTTATCTTCTTCATAGGAAGTCTTGTAGAAGAGTTTCCCTTAAGGGCTCTACCTACCGGGACACACATACGGTGTGCAGAGCTTCAGGAAAAACAACGCGATTTGAAAACTACTCAAGATATCCAAGTGAGGTCTGTTTACGAAAAGCATTTAAGAGTTCGCTGAGGGCCGAAAAGTACTTTTGTTTTCGGATTAAATTTTTAAACTGTATTTTTAGAAGAGTTAAAATGGTTAAAATGCATGTTTTCAGAGTAATTTTTAGGCGTAAAACAACCAGTAGAGATTCTTGAAAGCACTTAAGAGACTTGTATTACACCTTCATCTTTATTTCTCCGCAATATAATGTTAATGTCACTGCTCAAATTTCACAGTTATCCTGTGACGACGAGAAGACTGCGCGCCAGTTCAGAGCCTTGCGCTTAGAGGCTATACCGAGCTAGAACCACCATCGAGCGTCGCACTTATCATCCTGCCTCACTAACACACATACACCCCTGACGAGGCGGGCCCCTTAATACTCATTCTCCACCTTTAACTTCTGAAATTTTGACTTGCTCTCCAATGGTATTTTTTGTTGTCCTAAAGCCAAATTCAGCTGATAAATCTTTCAGATTTTTAATGTCTTCATGGCAGTTTTTTTAGCCACTCTCTAGGGCTTGCCAGGTTTTTTTGCACATCGTCTAAGGTACACATACTGTTCAGGGCTCGAGTGTCTCCTTCATTTTGACTAGTTCTGAGAAACTGTGACCCTCCACTCGGGTGTAGTTAATTCTAACTTATTGTTGATTACAAACAAGGCCTGGAAGCATGTGCTGACATATGTAAATGAAACGCAGTAGTGTGCAGAAAACACTGAGTCAGAGCGGAGTAGTGACAAATAAATTTAGCTTAACTCCTACAAGCAATAGCTGCAGAGATACCGTGGATCTTAGACTAACTGGCCTGGTCTATTATGCTGTTTTAAGAGAAAATACAGTACAGGAATAAAGTTCTTTAGAGGTAACCCACTGGGAGAGGCAATTATATAAGTGACAACAACCAAATGTTTAGATTTGATCCCTGATTTATTATATCATTGATTATTCTTATTAATTTTTTCTTACGGCAGTTTTACATTAAGTACATTATATGAGTTTAAAATATCTTAGACAAAAAGATCGCCATGAGTTGGCGTTAAAATTAAACTTGACATCACACACAAGAGTTAAACCAAGCGTAGTGAGTCCAGATGGGGAAGAAAAAGAGAAAGAAGCCAAAAGATGCAAGGCCAAAATAAAAAAATAAAGGCATATCACTTAAATTTGGGGGGTAGTACTGAATATAAGTTCAAGTTAGCGCAGCGGAGGCAGATGCGTGGGACTTATCTGAAATAATCCTGCCGAGTGGCATTGTTAAATCGCTACGAGACAGAAACGTAAACGAGACAACAAGGGAATAGTATTCCCATGCAAAAGCAACTACATCTTGCCACAGGCAGTGATTAGTCTCTATCTTGGTGCAACCACAAATTCTGAGTCACGGGGCGAGTGTCTGTGACTAGCTCGATCATGCACTAGAAGGTAACAGCCGTGAGCCAGCTTGTATAGTTAAGGTGCCTTCCATGGTGCCAAAAAGGGGGAGGGGAAAAGGGTGGAGCTATGCTTAGGATAAGGGGGGAGATGGTAGCCTCTGACTGGCCATAGGTCCTTAGGTAGTAAGGACAAAAAAAAGAGACCTGGGTCGTGCTGTCCAATGGTTCCCAAGACTGCTGGAAGATGGCGCGTGTGGGCGCTAAGACTAATGGCCGGTGGCTGATGGCTCTGGTTGCAGTCGCCACCTGGCAGGAAGGGGAAGAACTATCTTTGTCTTAGTACTATAGATGACTGATAGGTTGTGCATGAGAAATGCTAGCAGCGCGTGCTTGTGGGCATGGCTTTATTCCACCGGCGGGGGAACTGGATTTACATACGGTCAGCGGGTCAATGCTCCGAACACCTGGTTCTATGAACACCAGCGAAAAACGGCCGAGCTCTGATCAGGAGCGAAGAGAAAAGGATGAGGCTTGCTGATATAATGTGGGACTGCTGGATCATCAGCGTGTGGCGCTGGGAATTCTGATGTACACTGCTCAGAGAAAGTTTGAGTGAGAGGGTACAGTCGAAAAAAGAGAAAGGAATTAGTTTGGTAAATCAAACAAAAATAAAAAATAAATAAAATTATTAGTTAAAACCTAAAAATAGTGCCAAGAGAAGCTGATGTCTGGCACAAAACTTATGAGTTATACTTTGTATCAATGACAACTTCATCATTGGATATATGTACACAGTTTTTAAGAAACTTTTTTTGTTGACCAGCACACTTATCAGAATAGGAATCACTTAGATTTCATGCGAATCATAAGTTTTCGTACTTTCGAAATACAGTAGAACAATGGAACCTATTTCATTGACTTCTCTTTTAGCATCTCCCATAGCATTCAACTTGGTTAGTTTTCAAATTGTACACAGTGAAGTAGAAAACTCAACTTTGACAAATAATATAATTTGGAGGCTTGTACATTCGGACAGGATAGCACTGCTTGAATATCAAACAAGCTACCACGGCATTGGTATCATTTGCCTTTTCTTCTCGGGATAGCCTAGTTCATAACTATGCTATAATTCAGCCTTTTCCTCTTCTTTAGTATTCAAATAAGCATGGCACTGTTCACATTAATTCTTCTCAGGAACAAAGAATGATAAGTTGAACTCATCACAAAATATTCGGAAATACATTACATAATTAGCAGAGCATTGGGTTTTCTCTTTGCACAGTTGTTCCTAGTCCCTGTGCAGATTGGCAATCATTTTATTTTCGTTCTATATACTTCTTGTTTGTCACAGCTCAGCAATAATGGCTTAGTATGCAAGGGATGCTACTGATGTGATATCTGACACTTTGCTTCATGTTCTTATTCACTTTATGGTGATTATCTTATTTACTTCTCATATCAAAGAAAATAATGTTGCCTGTTGAAGTGTTTTTCTTCTGCTGAATAATTCTTATTGGCCTGTCATCAGTGCAAAAGTCAACTTGGAAAAATTCTTACAAAAACAAGTTTTCTTGCAGTCAACAAGAAAATTTTATGATTTATTAGTGTTTTATCTCTTTATTATTCACTATTGCTTACAAGATATAATAACACGTTCCAGTTATGATCTATCAAAGGTCCGCCATTACATGAATACTGCTGGCCTTCATGTCTGCCAACTTCCAATCACAACACCATCCCCTAACGAATAACGCACTGTCACAGCGTTTGACGAACTAGTCTCTCAATCTTGCGGGCAATCTGATTTCCCGGCCACTCTTTGTGCGCACCGGACACCCCACAATTGCCCCTTTGTTCTCACGCTCACTCACAGCAGCCTCTCCCTGCTGGCTGACTTTTTCTTGTCCTCCGCTCGACGGCTCCACAGCAGCATCTCCCTGCTGGCTGACTTTTCCTTGTCCTCTGGTCGACTGCTCTTCTCCCTGGCCCCTTGCTACTTCTTCTGGTGTAAACCCTCTGAAGTAGAAGTCTAGGCTGAACCGTCTATCATGCTTCTCCACAGTCAAAGCCAACGGTCTCAGATGTACAGAGTTTCTTCTGATCTGCCGACCCTCTTGATCCCTGACCACATACAATCTTGGTGTCCCTGCTTCTCGCACTACTTCTGCAGGTTCCCACTGCCTGTCTCTATATAGCAACACTCGGTCCTGCTGGTTGAACCCTCTTTTTATTTTCGCCCTTTGATCATGCCACTGCTTGCTTTTATCTTGCTTGTCTTGTAACGCCTGAGTTACTTTGGTGTGTACTTGTGGTGTTAACAGTTTCTTGCTGACTGGCAACTTGGTCCGCACACACCGGCTCATGAGTAGCTGTGCTGGTGACACTCCCACTCCCGACAGGGGAGTATTTCTATACTCAAGTAGCATGACTGACAAGTCAGTTTTCAGATCCAGGCATCTTCTGAACATGTTCTTTGCAACTTGCACCGCCCACTCTGCTTGCCCAATAGACCTTGGGTAACCTGGGCTTCTTGTCACAACTTCAAAATCCCAACATGCTGCAAATTGCTTGTACTTGTATGAATTAAACGGCATGTTGTCAGACACGTTCACTTTCGGGACACCGTGTGTTGCAAACACTGTCAACAGTGCTGTCGTTACACCCCCAAATTGTTTGTTTTCAACTAGTACCACTTCCATCCACTTGGAAAAGTAGTCCACCAAGACCAAGTAACTTTTCCCCCAAAAGTCACACAAATCAACACCAACTTTTTCAAATGGCAGTGTTGGGACCTCATGACTAATTAGTGGCTCTGCTGTGTTCCTGCTTCTGAACTTCTGACACACAAAGCACCTACTAACCGTTGCTTCGATGTCCACTGACATGTTCGGCCAGTACAACAGCTGTCTGGTGCCTAGGTGTCCTTCGTGCAGACGGAGTAGCATTTGCAGACGCAGCGTTCCTGGTACCACTATGCGGTCATTTAGAAATAGGAGACCGTTGTCGGCATGCAAGTTATGTCTCTGAACAAAATATGCTTGTGCCTGTTGGCTGATTTGATTTTTATGTTCTGGCCACTCTGTTTGACAGTATTGCATCACCTCTCTTAGTACTTCATCACCTGACGTTGCCTGTCTGAACTCAGCCTTTCGCTCTTCTGACATCTGAACACTGTCACACACACCGACCTTGTGAACCATCTCGTTGGTCAGCTCAGCCTCTCCATCGTCACACTCTCGTATATAAGACAGTGACAACAGGTCTGCTACATGCATCAGTTTGCCCGGAATGTACTCCACTGACAGTGTGTATCGCAGCAACTTAAGTTTCATACGCTATAGTCGTACTGAGTAGACCTCTCCCACATTTTTCTTGAATACGGGCACAAGAGGTTTGTGATCTGTGTACAAAGTGACGTTACTCCCATATATGAATTGATGAAATTACCGTGCTGAAAACGGTCGGTGGATGGATCTTCGACCTCGACAGATCTTCGACCGCTTCCCCTGCACTGCTTTCTACTCCCTCCACGAGCCGTTGTGCCCGCCCTTAGTACGCCCTACTGAACAGTCACTGTTCTTATTGGCTATTGTGAACACGCTCCCATTGGCTGCCCAAGTAATAGAAAAATTAAAAAAAAAAAAAAAATTGTTTTTATTTAGCCCTTATTTCGAGCTCTCGGAGAAACTCTGTATCAGGCGCTCAGAATGCCATGGGAGGTCGGTCGACAGCAAGAAGGCTGAGGATTGGCTTTAGAGGATGGGCGAGGACACCCCGCCGTGAAGGTTTTTTTTTTTTTTTTTTTTTTGCAGAAAGGTCAGTCAAGAAAAAGACAGAGAAAGTGTCGGGCGAGCCATGCGGAGGGCTCAGACGAACTTGTATTAGGCGTTCATAATGTTGTGGGAGGTGATGGAAGGCTTTCCTATGGTGAAATGGGGAACATACAATTTTTATAAAATAATTTTTAACCAGTGTTTAACTCAACCAACAGATAAACTTTTTGAACTTAATTTTTTGTGTGTTTAGCCAAACACATCACGACATTCCATATATTTATCAAGACGTAAATATATATATATATTTTTCATTCCGTTATCATGCAATTAAAAATATGGTTATCTTATCTATTTAGCTTCAAAAATAACCTAAAATTGTAACCAAGTTGCATTTTAAATTAATTACAATTTATGTACACAACATGACACTTTAAAACAACATTATACTGTCTTAAAACTTACAGCTAAAAAACTTTCTTTTTTTACTATAATGTTTTGTCTTTGCTTATTAACATGATCTTCCTGAAAAGATTTATTTACAATGCACTAACTCCAAACGTTCCATAAAAATTGCTGAAAATACCAGTTCAATAAGTTAAAAGTTGAAACAACTAACTACAAAATAAATTTAAAGTGTTCGAAATCAGTAGTTAATAAGTTATTCATCTCTTACAACTTTACTTATCTTTAGGAATACATGGTACAATTTTCATATTATTTAAATATTCAATAAAACCTTCTGCAACTGGTTAAGAAAATCTCATTTCATTATGCTGTATGTAATTTACGTAAGATTTCATCGAACCATATATTATATTAACAAACGTTCTTATAAGAGTGATTTACTTTATTTTTAATAGGTACTATGTATTACATAAAAAAATATCAATACTTCTTTGTGCTTCACGGAAATTGAATCAACACTTTTGGGTTATGAAAAAACGGAAATATTTTAAATTCTCTATTTTTTTTTACCTCTTAAAAACTGATCAGTTACAAACAAGTAATTTTATGTTAAGGAACACAAGTCCGGGAACGAAACCCTGCAAAGCCACAGGCGCGAACACAAGCGTGCAAATTTAAACTTCGTATTCATCAAAGCATCCAATCGTTGTGACGACACGCGATCACAACTCCCAGTTTCAGGCAGTCGCTGGTTAAGACACATTAAATGGATTCATAGTAGGGAAATTTTTTCTGCTTTGCTTTTTCGTCCGCGAAGAGAAGGCAGGGAGGTAAGAAACCCAGTGGGCAGCTAAGCACGCGAGTATGGGTAAAGCGTCTGATGAGAAGGGTAGAAGCTAAGGTATAAGTACCTGTTTTTATATTATGTGAAACAGAAATTGGTTTTTAGAAAAATTAGTTGACTTGAATATAAATGCTTATTCTTTAGTTTATTTGACAACACGAATAACGAATATCACAATGTACCATCGATTTCGATAATTTTAATATATCCAATGAAGTTAAAAATTTACTGCCCAAATGGAGTATCACTTCATAATTTAGTTTTTGTAGTTTCTATTCTAGCTTATATTTATTTATAAACACTGTAAAAAGCATTAGTCAAGGAAATAAAAGTTTTAACCTGTATAAAATTTGTCCAAGTGTGAATAGTACAGTCGTAGTCAAACATACCTCGTAACATACCAAAAGTTTACTATCATAAAAAAATATTGTCACACAGATACATGTACATAAGGTCATAGAAGATAGCTTCTCATACCTGACCACAAAATTAATCTTGTTAACGCAATTATTACGGTAAACTGTCATCTATTGAATCGCTGGAGTAGTCCGAGTGTCGCAGAGTCTACTATATAACGCCCATGTTAAAATCGCATGGGCTGGGGCTTTTTAATATAAAAAAATAAAGGTCTGACTAAATAAGTCAAACATTGCTAAAAAAAAAACTGCTCAAAGTGTTGTTAGTAACTGCAGAAGCAGGATGAAACGGACATGTTCAGACCAGCAGCAAACACACGAGCACGGACACGGCCTGTGCTGCGTTCACCCCGCGGTGGCGGCCAGAACGCTGCAGGTTGCGTAGGCCGCCTAGTGTTTTATGTGCAAAATTGGTGTAGTGGTGTGATATCACACAATGACAAGTGCAGCAGAAAAACTTATCGAAGCAGTGAAGGCAAACATTGTGTTATATGATATGTCAGATCCTGAGTACAAGAATATCAGAAGAAAAGATGTGGTTTGGAATGAAATCGGCAAAACGCTAAGAATATATAGTACAGTTGCTGCTCATCTTCAATTACAGCTGCAAGAAGTAATGTTTCCTCTACTAGGTACGGCCGATCCATTTATGCGCAATACAGAGACTCGTGTGCAAATATCGCTACCGCCACCGCTACCGCGCCCGCGCCCGCCACCGCTCTGGTGTGTGACAACCTTTAATTACAATACATTATAATAAGGTAACATGGTCAGAATCGGGTCAGAGGTCGAATCGGGTTCAATCTTGTTGAATCGGTTTGAATCTTGTTCTCTGCATCAGTACTGGTAAACGAAAAAGAGATAGGCCGCTTCCGCTATCTAGTGTTGAAGAACATAACTTGTTGTAGTGAACGTGCTTGCAACGTTTCCGGTGCGATGCGTTAACCCAAAGCCAAACATATAAACGTAACCCAACCAACCATCCACTGTGTTGTACACCAGACTGCTGGTTCTTACTGTGTATAGCTCGTCGCCTGCTTCCCGCTCCTTTCAAAGGCGATGCGATAGCGCATCCTCTCAGCCAGCGGATTAATGCCTGGATGTGCGCAAAATTTAAATTAGCACAAGTGTTTGCGCCTGTAACTTTGCAAGTTTGTGTTTTGGGACATTAGTTCCTTAGCAAAAATTACTTGTTTTGTTATTACCTGCCACCCATTATATTTATATCCAGCTGTTTCCGAAGACTCGATGTATATTTTCATGCACTGTAGTACCTACCCATTCTTTGAAGTCAAAGTATAAAAATTTTGATGCCAAAATTTATCTTCTAAATATTTTATCTCTTCTCTTGACACTAAACTTGACTCTAACTATACGATAGAGCATACATATCTGAAGTTGCCAAACCACAAATGAAGAAGAGTAGATCTGTTTAACACAACTTGAAACTAATACGTTTCTGTGGTAATAACATCAAAAATATTTCTGCTAGCTTTGATATTTCAGATATATTATGGCCATAACACACATCCTTTGAAAACCAGGGAAACAGATTTAGGTGCAAAAATATTTTTTTAATATTATCTACCTACTCTTGACTGTCAAGAAATGATGGAGCATAGCCTACATCCCCAAAGATTCCAAAACAACAATTTATAAGTGTACATTAGTTTAGAAAATTACTTATAACTTGAATATTTATCAGTTTCTGCAGTGGTAGGCCATAAATATTTGTGTCGAAATTAATACTTTCAAAAAGAAAAATTATGATTTTAAGTAAATGTCAAACTGCGTAGAAATTTTAGGATGTTTGTAATTTTTCAAACGTAATACTTTTAAATGAAAATAATTCTTTAAAGGAGTGGGCAACGATAGAATTAAAAAAGGATTCAAAATTTGCTTATGTTGCGAAAATACCAGTGGAAATATGAGCTCCGTGTGACATGTGGTTCTGGAGATTTTAGCGTGTTAAATATGAAAAGCGACAGCGCTTGACGTTCTTTTTCAGAAGTTCGCTTCTTAATGCCTGAAAGCATTTTTTGAACTGTTTTAGCTGCAGAAATAGCGCCTTACGTGATAAATAAAGTAACCTTCCATAAGTTTCCGTCCCGCGAAAACTAATTAGTTCGCTATAAAGCGAGAGGAAGAAAAATCTATCAGGATTCCTTTGTTCAGAATAAATATACAAATGTTTGTACGGTTCACTTTAGAGATAATTACTTTGA
Organism: Bacillus rossius redtenbacheri; assembly: GCF_032445375.1. Classification (NCBI taxonomy): domain Eukaryota; kingdom Metazoa; phylum Arthropoda; class Insecta; order Phasmatodea; family Bacillidae; genus Bacillus; species Bacillus rossius. Next base: position 81,146,385 of record NC_086331.1, on the reverse strand, counting down.
ACTGAAATTTCGGTGCAAGTCTTTTTTATTTTCTTATATTTATTCGTAGCGGCCGCGTTAAACATCGAATCTGTTCCCAGCTAAAAACTGGAAGCCGAAACAGACATAAGAACGTAAATTTTTCCTACAAGTTACTATACATGATAATAAATTCATGAAGAATGTGCTATTTGTTCTTTTGAAGTTTTGTGTTTTTAAATCGATCATACTGTAGGAACACAAGTACACTACATGTAGTAGGCTTATATCCGAAATTCTGGTGACAGTTTAATTTATTCTTGAACAAGGACGAAAAAAAGTCAATATTTATATTTTGTGCATGACAGCTGTAAACCCCCAAGACTTTAAAAATAAATATTAGTAACCTACAAGATAACAACTTGTCCTTGTTCATAATTTTACTGCCTACTCTACTGCTGATATAATTTTACCTCATAAAGATGAAGAATATTTCAGGAAAATAATTGTAAATTATAAAGAGAAAAAAGAATGATAATTAAACATTTATCTTTATTGAGTAACGATGTTGGTGGGAAGGGAAGATACGTAAAATAACAGAAATGTCTTTCAGGCGGACAGGAATGCCGGACAATGAAGTATACATATTAACATTCATATGTGTAACCAACCTTCAATCTCCTTTTATTACTTTAAACAAAGTCATCTTATATGCTACCAAATTGGAGAGGCTTGGAAACGTGCTCAGCAGAAACAGTTACTTATCCAGAGGAGGAGATCTGAAAAAATAGCACATAAATTTGGCACACACACCGCTCAGGTTGAGTGTAAGTGTGGATCGGCAAAGGCAAACTAAATAAAACACTGGATATCTGGTTCTAATTTACTGGATAGTTTCGTTGTCACCATAATCAAGCGTACACAGATACATCAGATAAATAAAAACAGATTACTTTTAGTTATGGTAAGAATTAGACAATCACCATTAATGTAAGCTAAATTTGTAACAGTCGACAATTCATTTTTACAGAACAGAATTATAATTTTATCAATCTTACATAATAATTTTTCCACAGGCCGGCCCGTTAGTTGTGAAAATACATTAAGCAATTTTACATGATACTAAATTAAGTCAAGCTTATTACTGTATAATATTAAAGAAATATATTTGTCTATTTGTCTAATTTCTCAAGATCCTAAAAGGCCCATTTTGAAAGGTCTTCGCTCTGTGGCAATCTGTTGATTAATTTGTTTTTGTTTAAGATTCTAGAGATAATAAATTTGACATTTCTAATTTTCTTTTTGTCTACTCATCCTGCCAGCCAGTACACGACTGAAGCACCCGGGATGGCACAGGTGGAGAGAAGGGGTAGGTCCGAAAACTGGTCCTCGGGCTGGAGTGGAAACGATTCCCGCTCGTGACATGGAACCCACTGTGAAACAGGTCACACAGTGATAAAAAAAAAGGAGAAAGAATTTAACCGGGAGGATCAGAGGTTAATTATAAGGCCAAAAGCGGGTATGTGAACGCTTAGTGAGAGATAGGGAGAGAGAACATTTACCACAAAAGTGGGCACGATCCAGAAGATTTACTCCATGGATGGGGATCGGAGCACCACAGGAGCCGATCCGAAACGCAATAATGCACGCGACATGGTGACGACTTTTAATACTACCACAGATTGTAAAGTGAGTTGGGATAACACCCTTACTTTAGGTAACTACATATTTTCGAGTCGATGGGTCGCGAAACTTCGTCGCGGTAGAATACGATCAGTAGTCGTGGCGGTCGTTGAGCCGAGACTCGTCGATAGCAATTGTCACAAGTACCCAAAAGAACTGTCCCCCAGGGTGTCGAGACCAGAAGGGAGGGGAGGGAACCAAAATAGGCGGAGCTAGTAGGACTTACGGGGGAGAGAAACGCTTTATGATTGGTCAGTTGTACAGCCTGGGTAGGCCCTACAAGAAAATTAAAACAAACCGCGGCTGCACAACTTGGTTCGCGAAGCTGCCGTTGGCTCGCGCCACTAGGTGGGTGCTCTAAGCTAGTAGCACAGCAGACAGGACTCCAGGAGGTGTCACCACCTGGTGAGCAAACCCAGGAGTTACCTATGATAGTTCTAAATGTTGCCAAGAGATGGCGCATGGCTTCAGTTAAAGGCCTAGACTACAGAGGGGAAGGAGGGGTGTTCACAGGTTCTTGGGCGGAGCCATGGTTCCTGTAGACTCAGCATGAAACTGAAATGGAGGGGGGGGGGGGGGGAGAAGCGAGGAAAACTGCGTTTGCAAAGACAGCATGATACGTTATCCAATGAGCATGACCCGACGTGGGACAAACAAGACATGAGAACTGATTAGTGCTGCTGGGCACCAGCGAAATAATAAAGGAAGGCATGACTGCAGGCACTGAGGAGGCACTGACAAGCCCATCTCATACGTGAGGCAAAGTGAGAGATACGTGAAGCTAACATCCCGCAAGCGAAGGGAGCGAGTCCTGCTTGGGAATTCCCAGCCCTGATGGAATGGCGAAGCACTAGCTGTCCTAACCGACCCGAATTAAGAAAGAGGTCCATGAGTTAATTTAAAAAGAAATTTGGGCCTATCAATGGCCTACAAAAATTAACCATAGAAAGCCAAAGGCCAATTTGTGCCAACCGAAATGCTGATTTTCGGCACAATCTCCCCCACTGATGGCGGAGCCCAGGGTTAATTATAGGTCAGACTCCTTACCTAACTACCTAAACTTTCACAAACCGAAAAAGTTTAATTGAGGTATCGGTATTATTTATTGTTAAATTATACTTTATGGTGAATGAGGAACTCACAGAATGTTGATCTCAGTTGCTGGTCATGGTGTTATTCTCAAAAATGGGCACTGAGCAAGGCCGAAAAACACTGAGGAAGATCTGGAGCTCTGTCCTAGGAATCTCAGTGAAAAGTGGGGAATGTATACCCCTGTAACTTAAAGCTGAAATGGGAATGAACACCCCTGTACAATACATCTTTCCACAAGAAGCCAAAGGCATTGGGACTTAGCCCGCTCAATCTGGTGATAGATAAGACGGAATGAATTTGATTCTTGCTCAAAAGGCGTATCAAAACCTCGGTCCCAGAATGACATTTATTAGCTAAGCATAGGATCCTATTGTCCATGGTCTGAAGGGTGATCAGTCCGACAGGCTGGAACAGTGATGCCTAAGCGGGAAGTTCCCGAAAGCTAGATTGGGTGTGAAATCCAAAAGATCAACAACTCTTTTGAAATGATAAATTTAGAAGAAAAAAAAAGATTTCTGTAAAAAGGTGTAGGAGCTTCTGCTAAAACAACTCTGATGTTAAGAATATAGTTTATGTGCTCCTTCAGATCTCCTCCTCTGGATAAGTAACTGTTTCTGCTGAGCACATTTCCAAGCCTCTCCAATTTGGTTGCATATAAGATGACTTTGTTTATAGTAATAAAAGGAGATCGAAGGTAGGTTACAGATGTGGCAAGTGACTTGGGCCTAGGAAACTTGTCTATTTTCCGATGTCGCCCAATAAAGCACATTTGTTAGCAAGATTTTCTTTATTTTGTAAAATAGTTGTTCGTAAACTGTTCAGGATGCGACCAGTATGAAGTGGGATGGAAACTACAGTAAAGGGACCTTCTTTAACGATAAAAACAAAACATGGACACACATTTATATGGCGATTTAAAAAATATATAAAATAATATTATGATTTAATTAAAAAACGACTGTATTGTACATTTGCGGCTTAGGTTTAAAAACGTTTCAGATACTATAGTGTTTTACTTTTTATGACGCATTCAACTATAAAATCATGCACAAATACGTTGATTCTACTATTCCAACAATATGTATACATATCTTTGAATATTTAGAAGCATCGGGATAGGGCTTGTGTTTGGTTTGGAATGTACTTATTGCTGCTGGTCCAAATCGATTGTGATTAATTTGATTTGGTCCTCGGCGGCTTCTGGCCGAAACACATACGTACGTATATTTGTGAAGATCATCTACAATAAAACAAACCTTAGGTTTTAATGAATACACAAAAGAAAACAACTAATAAATTAAACACATCGAGTGTGGGTAACATTAACGTTAAAAAAAAATATTTTCTGATGTTACCAGCTCCTTAAGACCGATCAGGTAAAGTGTTTCTGTATTCAGCTATTTAATTTTGTTTCATATTATTATGTTTTATTAATTACTTAAGAAATATATAAATTGCCATCTTATGATCGAGGTAGCGATGTGCAGTTTTGAGAATTCGGGGTGAACTTTGGACAAGTCATTTAGATTTCTTTTTTTCTCAAATTTATCGAGGTGGTTCCTTACTGTAAATGTCATGGCTAATTCCATCTCCAACACACCCTGCCTGATGTGTGTTGATATAAGTGCCAGACTCTACTGACCTCACTTTAACGAAATAATAATGAGGAATTTAGTTGACCAACTTACAAAGAGTGTATTCACAATTCTTAATTTAACAAAATTGCTTATTAAATAAATAAAATATATATTATTTTAAAATTCAATATTTTAGTCTATTTAGTTTTGGAAACGAATGCTAATTAAAATAAACTGTCACACCGAATAGAAAAATCTAATTCAAACAAAACGTAACGTTAAAAACGACAAAACCAACAAACAGTAAGTGGAACGAAATTAAATGTTTTGGAACATATGTTTGTGACAAAATACACATTCACATTTTAATACACGATATATGTTTGAGGTGAAATTTCATATTTCTTTTGGACAAAAATGAAATAAAAAAAAAAAGGTTTATTTTGATAACTTATCACACTTTCTTTTCCAATTAATTTATAATGCACTTAAAAATGTATTAGATTTTTAATACATCACGCACGTTAAACGCAAAATAAACTCCCTGAATTTCTCCCTCCAAAAACCGGTGTACTTTCGAATATGCCACGTACACATGGTAATAATATTAATATAACTACTAGTACATAAGTAATAAGTATGAAAAATTTTTGTTCAGTATTATTCTGACGGAATAACGTCCGTCTACATTATACAATCCACAAAATCCATGTGGCCAAACTAATTGTTAAGTTGTTTGTGCTTTTCGAATCAAAATTTTCACATATTTTTATTGATTCTGTCTTTATTTCTGTTCAAACTGTTTCTATGGATTTTTTCCTGCCAATTTTGCTTTCTAAATACAATGTTATATGTTTGTGAACAGAATAAAATGACTATTCAAACGAAAGAAAATATATTTTTGTTAAGATGGCGGTAGAAGATTAGAATATAACGGTCAGAAAAGTATAGTAATTAAAAGGCTAGTTGGTAAACGCAAATGTGACAAGTTATGAAATCTTAATCATGAAACTTTTTTCTTTTTACTCAAACTTTATCTAAATAAATCATGTAGTGCTACAGGAAAATTAAATAAATTGTTTCCATATTTTAGATACCTAAATTGTTAAAACTGTAATGTTTATTTAAAAAACATTTATGTTGAATAAAATGTAATGTTTTAATAAAATAATACTTTGAAATAAATAAAATTAACTTGTTACATAAACCAATCTATTACTGGATTAATACAAAATTAATCCCAAAAAAATTATTTTAAAGAATATAAGAATAAAAACTAATGTATTTGTTTGTATTTACGATTATGTTTTTCCGCCATATTTAAATCATAAAAAAGCGATCACCCTCTTCTTTCTTGAGGTGCTCATCACATGGCAGCCTGGTGAGAGTAGGGTCTACACAGGTTCTGTTGCCTCTTGTCGTCTTATCGGATTTGTTATGTGTATTACTTTCACTCTTCCCTTCGTCACTTGGACGTAAGAGGAAGTACTTTGTACTTGAAGTGGCCCAAATTGCGTTCATCATAAAGTTATCTTTATCTTTATATATATATTTCTTGTGTGCGTGTGTATGTCACTGAACTCCTCCTAGACGGCTGGACCGATTTTGATGAAATTTTGTGTGTGAGTTCACGGGGATTCGAGGATGGTTTAGATTCACAATTGGATATTTTATCTTGATTCTGAGTTAAGAAAAACTAAAAAAAACACGCTTTAAAAGCAAAAATTGCAACGCATTATTAGAAGCCATTAAGTTTTGCTATTGTAAGGAACTAAGTAGAGAGTAAGAAAAAAATAAAGATCCTGACAGTTTATAGCGTCGCCATATTTGTTTCAATTTTCAATACCCTTTTTGTATATTACAATTTAAATTGCAGAAAAGAAATCATGTTTCATAGCCACACAAATAGTGAGGATGGTTTAGATTCACAATTGGATATTTTATCTCGATTATAAGTTAATAAAAACTAAAAAAACACGCTTTAAAAGCAAAAATTGCAACGCATTATTAGAAGCCATTAAGTTTTGCTATTGTAAGGAACTAAGTAGAGAGTAAGAAAAAAATAAAGATCCTGACAGTTTATAGTGTCGCCATATTTGTTTCAATTTTCAATACCCTTTTTGTATATTACAATTTAAATTGCAGAAAAAAATCATGTTTCATAGCCACACAAATAGTGAGTGTGTGTCATTTCTCTATGTCCACGAGGTCTCGCCGCGTAAATTTTCTCCTTGGAGCGAACCCGTCCGCTTAATTAAATAAACAGCTTTTATCGTTGAATGATTTCATGATTTATTTAATGAAAATATGCTCTCATAAAAAAAATTAGTTAGATAGACATTCAATAGGTGTCTTTCTCTCACTCTCTCTCTCTCTCTGAAATGTATGTAGCTTGCTCGCGGGTCAGTAATGCAGACAATCTTTACATTCTAGCTCGAGATGGAAAAAACAGTAAATGTGGTTTACAAAGACATTTTATGAAGTGTCTTCCCGTCATTACATTTGAAAGTAGAAACATATTTACTCAAAATTTAGGTAGTAACATATTTTTATTGCAAAGACTAAAATAGAGGTGAGAAAAATTATCATTTGTGAACATAAGAAAACTACTACAACTGTATCAACTGTTATGTTATAATGTTTAAATTTCTAAATGGTGCAAGATAATACAAAATTACATGCGGAAAAAGTCGTGGGCAGCAGATACTTATAGTTATAGGTGTGGGGCTATGCATTCTGATTTTTCATATACTGCATGGATGCGAACATGTAAGAATAATCTATCTATATTACTATAATAAAACAGTACTTTTTCTGTCTGTCTGTTTGTACGCGATTTTGATGAAATTTTGTGTGTGAGTTCACGGGGAATTGAGGATGGTTTAGATTCACAATTGGATATTTTATCTCGATTCTGAGTTAAGAAAAACTAAAAATACACGCTTTAAAAGCAAAAAAACTAAGCATTGTTGATAATTAGCCTCCATGGCAACGGGCTTTTGCATTGTTGTTGCCTTCTGCGTAACCATGGGAAAGGTTTTTGGTAACGGCAGTGGCGTGCCCAAGAGGAGGGGTATGTATAATGAGAAGATACAAAATGTCCAGCGTAGAAATACTTACCGCCATATCCATATCTCACAAAAAGTACATTTGGGCAGGACAATGTCTGTCGGGTCCGCTAGAAAGATATATAGAGAGATAGAGAGAGTTATAGAGATATACATAGAGAGATAGAGAATTAGAGAGATAAAGAGAGATGCTTAGTATACGTTTAAAAAATTACAAAAAAAAATTGATTGAGGCATTGCAACGCATGCCGGGCATCATCTATTTACTTATATATTTTGAACGTTCTTACTCGTACTTTGAAGGCGTGGGAACATGGTGTTGGTAATAGTTGTAACTTTTTTTTCATGGAAAAAATTTCTCTTTTGCCCTTGGTACTCCGAGAAGAGAGGTCTGACCCTGCTCCCTCAGTGGCTATTGTTTCTCAAACCTTACACTTACAATAGTTACAAGTTTTCTGTGTGGAGAAGTTTCTCTTTTGCCCTTGGTGTTCCGAAAATAAAGGGTTCTGTAGTCACTCAGTTGTTATACTTTGTCGAACCCTACACGAGCGCGGTCATGTTGGGAGCAGAGTCTCAAAACACCGACATATCCAATGAAGATGATCGTATTCTTCTGGCTCAACCCTCCGCAACGAGTGAGGTGGTTGAAACTGTTCGCGAAATAGAACCAATTGCGGGTACCAGTCGCGAGGACAACCGCGAAGAATTCGAGAACGTCCCATCGGTTGCTTTATCTGGGAACCGGCGTGGGATTATAGTGTACTACGATGGAAAAGGACACCTATTCCACTTTGACAAAGAAAAGCACGGCAAAAGGTTAGTATAATACCACTGTTAGATTTGGGTTCCTTTAATTTTTTTTCCGTATTCGTAATGTCTAAAATTGTTATATTGAATCTATACGTACTAGTATCCTTTACTATTACATCTATTATTTTTGTAATTATCTTGTTCTTAAGAGAATGACGATAATACAAAAACAATTGCAGAATCTGAACGACTTGACAAAATTCGATGGGGTTGGTTTTGTCGGCCGGGTATTTTCATTACGGAGAACTTAATTAACAGATAAAGTCATGGAAGTGTATGGTTCACAACAAATTGCAAACTGTTATTCATAAAATAAAAGCTTTAAACCAACTAAAAACTATGAAAAATATTTGGTTGAAAATTATTGATATCTCATAAGAAAATCATATATTAAGACCAAATCTAAGAAACGAAAAAATTTCAACTTTAAAATGATTTTAACATATTTAAACATTATTTTATGCAAATGTAAAGAAAAAAAATTTAAATACATTTCGTTCTAAAATTTGATTAAAATTAAGGCTTCTTGTGTAATTTGAATAACGAAACAGTCAAATATGTTTTTTTTCAATACTTAAGTTTATGTAAAACAGTTGGCAATTATTATTTTTTAACTTTATACTCTACTGAATATTTCTGTATATTCAGGTCTCTGTAATGAAAATATCTAGCCGATAAAACCAACCCAATTAAATTCTGTTTAGATTCTATTATTCCTTTATATCCACTTCATTCTTGCCCGATGCGACCTTTCCTATTCTCTTAACACACTATCCAAAAATTTCTAGTTGCTGATTTATACTTGAATACGTGTGACTATAAAATGTCAGTTCTCATAAGTTCGTATTTATTAATATATTTTTTTACCTAACGCCTTATTTTTCATCTTCTATTTTAATCTCATTTCCATTCAAAACATCTCCCGGCTGTGAACATTCTGGTTACCACACGCCACGTAATTCTACTTTAATTTAAACCGATGTCCTCTTCAACATCGCAATGTTAATTCATTATCGCTGTTTTTTAGTCCCAGGGAATCGGCGCGGCCCTGGAGCGTTTATTTCTCGGGTTCCGTGTAGTCCTCAACTTGAAATTGACCGTGAACCTGTCGAGCTTGTCCGCAGTATTTTTTTTTGTGCGGCAGTTCGATGTCTTGCCAAGGGTTGGGTTGCTTCCACCCTTCACTGCATTGTTCGGCTGCGTGGTCAGTCGGGGGCCTACCACGTCCATTCTTTTCATCTTCTAGCTCTTGAAACCTTTCTTCATAGCGGGATTCCCTTGCACTCTTTAATCGTATATTCACACTTACGTAAAATCTGAGCCCAGTCGTGATTTGTTTTTATTTTTAAAATGATCACGGTTCCTAATTTATTTACATCAGGTCCCTTCGTTTACCTTAACTTGTCACGTCACACGTGCTGTCTTAACAGTTAGGCCTATAACTGTGTTTCTGAATTGTTTTGAAATAAACAAAAATAATTTTTCAAGCATGGTGTGTATTTTCTTTTATTTTTGTTAGTAATTAAAAATATTAGGACCCATGTTTATTTATTGATTAGTACTTTCCAACATTCGTTTCTTCCCGCCAGATCACTGTACTCTACTGTTTTGCTCATGTCTCCCACTATATTTATGTGTTTTTTATTAGTAGAAATCACTTAGGTATAGCTGTTGTACGTATCTGCAAAGTGTCTTGTATCAGTTTCTTAGTTTTGAATTCACACTGTGAAAAGAAATTACCATGGCGTATGGTATGTAACTAGCGAAGCATTTGCTAGGGTTTATCCGGGAAACCATTGAAAACAGAAATAAGAGTTGCTGAGCGGGATTAGAACCCAGATCATCCGAAATGACAAGTGACTGCTTCATCTCACTCTATAATTTACTTTGAATGAATTTATTGTAGGTTTCTTCGATGATTACATCTCATTTTTCATGCCGGATAATGCACCAGGTTTAAGGGTGACTGGCACTTACCACATGCCTAACGCTTCTACGCGGTAGCAGTATTTTCGTCGACGTTACGCCTCTGTAAGAATAAGCAATGATCTTGATGGTATATGCAATCAAAGTAGTTACAAGTAAGAACATACTCATTCTCACACCAAAATATTTACCTACATTGCAACAAAATTTTCAATAACACACTAATAAGAACATGTGCAACTTGACTCTATATATGAATTGGTTTTTTGTAAGAGAACTCGCTCACCTAAATATTATTTTAAAATTCCATTGTCAGCCAGAAAATAAATACTCACTGATAAGCACAGTTTCCTTAGCAATACCAGTAGCAGTATGCTTCACTAGTTTTCAAATTCGACACACTGTTTTACAATTACGTGTTCACTCTATTCTCTAATTCATATTTTGAACCTCTGGCTCTTGCGCTAATAAGGAGTAGAACGTGTTAGTGCGCATGGCTACTAAGAAATTGCGAATGTTGGTTTTGGCCATACATTTGGTACCAAATTTTTAGTTTTGTTATGCATGTTTACAGAGAACACATTATTCATCACAGTGATCATGAATAGCTACTGAAGTGTTAATAGTTAAAAATACTCGTATACTGTCGCCTAATGTTCGACCACCAAAATTTATCTCACCAAATTTTCAATCATTTTATTTCGCAATGACTTCTGTTGCTCGTAAATGGAGATTTTATAGTTTAATTACCAACTGTACGAAAATTTTCACTTGCGGTTTACATGAGTCAAACAGGCCCATATATTTTACAAAATAGTATTTGCTTAAGTTTTTTATGCATTTGTGATTCTCAGATTCTTTACATAATGTAATTAAATTCTATATCATATCATTGAAGGGCATGATTTCAAACTGAAATGTTCATATATTTTGTACACTAGTTATTATAGGCTGAAATTCACAGTAGAAATTTTGTACTGAAACTTTAAAGTTTCTAAAGATATCAGGTTATCAATATATAAATGTCGGTTTACTGACAAACTCTTACAAAATTAACAAATGAACTTATGTTTTTCACAGGTTTCTAAAGTGTGCAAAATACCACGCTGGGTGTCGAGCCCGTGCCAGTATGAACCTGGAGGATGGGTCGCCCATCAAGCCCACATTGAGAAGTGTGCTTCACAACCATGGCCCGAACCCTCAGTGTGTGGGAGTTATACAGTTCAGAAAATTGTTGTCACAACGATCGAGTGTTGAAACTACCCTACCACTTGCCATGATCTACAATGATGAAGTTCAGAGGTAACTTTTAAATTTAGAAATGGTGTATTGATAAGCATTTTGATCCCGAAAGGCAGTTATTTTACTTGTCATACAGTGTGTGTATTGCCTTAATTTGTAGATATTCACATTTGAAGACGAGGTTCACATAAATTATCGCAAAAAATTATTAGGATCGTTATTTCACTTAGTCGTGAATGTAATAGCTCCAACGTATTTTTGTCACACCTAATGCTAGTGTTTCTTTTGTAACTGTCTACGATAGGCTCAAGTAGCTCTTTTGCACTTGACTAAATAAATGAAAACACAGCTTCGATATTATACATAGAACTTCCGAGATGCGCCTGAATGTAATTACGGAGTATTAAATATTTCTTCCAGCCGTTAGCGTAAGAAAAACTTGCACAATTATGCAAACAATCATCGTAAAAAAACTTTCTTCATAAAACGCCATCTCTAGAAATTGCATGTTAGAAAAAAAATTGTTTTGTTAGGAAATGTCAACTGTTTTTCATAAAGTTAAAATTGTAATTTTAAATAATCAATACAAATAAGTTACACTTTATGTTATTTATAAATTTTACAGAAATCCTGAGAGTGCCACGCAGCTACCATTTAACGTAGTACGAAGAACCATGGCACGCAGAAGACGAGAGTCTGTGCCAACTGTGCCAGCGAGCCTACCAGATCTGGTAGAGGTGTTTTTGAACCCAATGGTGCTTCAGCACTATGGTCAAATTTTTAATGCGACATTTTATGGAGGACCCGTTCACGATAGCACTGGGGCTCTCGCAGCCATTGCTTTTTTTAACAATGACATCTGCAGTGTGGTCAGCGAGCACCCCAGCGAAGTTCGCGAGGTGGGCATGGACGGAACTTTTAAAGTAGTTCCTAGTTCGCCTCGCGGTTTCGTACAGCTCTTCACTGTACAAGTGATCTTCATGGATGTGGTGAGTTATTTGACATTAAAAAATACGATTTAAATAATACATTTTTCTTCAGTTATAAGATAATTTTTACATTTTCACAAATAGTTGGTAATGAATATTTAGTTAATAAAATAAGTACATGAAAGAGTTTTTCCAAGAAAAAAAAAACCGTAACCCTCATGGTGATGCATAGAAGGGTAAAAATTTGTGTTGCGACAATTAATATTCCTAATAATTTTTTTAAATAGTAAAGGAACTTTTATAGAAATGACTGATATATTATACCAGGACTGTGCTGAACTGCTTGCGGAGAATTTTTAATTCAATTCTACAACGAATTTGAGGTTTCTTTCACTGGCGTGTGTGTATTATTTATTCAAACAATTCAAGACTAAATCTAAAATATCTTTTTTCCGTTTGAAACAATTTTTTTTTACCATGTCGTGCCGTATCACCGTAGGACGGGAAAATCCGCGGGTTCAGTGACACCTACGAAAACACAATACCCTGAATGATATCACGAATGTCAACGTTGCATTGGCGGCTGACTTGTAAGACGTATTCGCTGGACAGTCCTCTGATTCGAAACATTTTTGGCTGTGGTCGCTCACTGAGACAAAATCTTTTATATGAACAGTGAGCCAATAGTTGATGTGGAAATAATCTCGGTTTTCCTTCCATGACAAAATGAAACATTTTAGCTTATTAGTTTTTTTATTTACTTTTAAGAAACTAAGGTCTTTAAGTCACAGTGTGTTTTTAATCATATCATTTTCGAAACTAAACTTAATTTTATATGGGTTCATTTAATCATTAGGTTAAGTGAACATCGTGGTAATATAATCTAATTCATTTAATAACTATGCAATTTATTTATGAAATGTTGAAATGGATTGAAAAGCAATGAAAAAATGTTAAAAATATTGTGTCACATTCTTCTTAGCATTATTTGCACGTTTTCGTTTGAAGCATTAGTTATATTTGATTGCTTCAGTTCTTAAATTGGTACTCAGTGCATGTGTCTACAAAGCTCATGATGAAAACTTTTAGCCTAGTGAAAACCAAGTTATTTTTTTTAAATAAATTAGTATTTCTTTGAAATGGAATAAATAAAGCAGTATTTTATTCTGTCTATATCAGATTATTATTTTGTCTAGTGGAGCGCTAGCGATTTCGCGGTGGTGATCTTAATTTTTATAAAGCATAATTTATTATATACGCCCGAGTCTTTCTTATTTATTGCAAAGAAGTTAAATTTTATTTTTAATGGTTCATGCCGAATTCCAAATACATACCAAAAATACAATCAATATTTAATATAACATTAAATGAGGGATCAGTTTAAAGGTTCTTGTTACTAAAATTCAATGCATGAAAGCAAATATAAGATATAAACGAAACTGTGCTGTTTTTTTACATTAAAAAAATGTATTTCTTGTAACTGCAGAGTGTGAAATTGATAATGTTATTCATCCCAGATATGTCAACCTTATTCCTTCGTCTCGTTAATGCATATAAATGCTATATGTTTATGTTATCTATATAAATTCACACCTATGTAAATGTGGGCCTTAAAACACCAATGACATTCATTGCAAAGTTAACATTACTGAACATATATGGTTTGATGTATTTTCTTGTGCAGGCCTTCCCCATACTTTTCGCTCTCATGTGCTCACGCACTGAGGCAGCCTATGTCGCTGTCCTTACACATTTCAAGGAAGCAACAGAGCAGTAGCAGGTTCAGCTGGTAATGTGCGACTTCGAGGTGGCGCTACGCCGAGCGATACGAGTAGTCTCTCCTGAAGTGAGACTACTCGGTTGCTGGTTCCACTTCTGCCAAGTAAGCTGCATTACAAGCAACTTTTGTGTTCAAATATATGCATAAAATATGTTTCAGCAAGTGATTTGCTGATCCTGCATTGCATTATTTACATGTAGGCTACCTGAATGCGTTTTAATTTACACTTGTTTACACAAATACAAATATGTACACACAAAGGCATTTACAAAAGGTCATGGCAGTGATGTAGATAAAATATCAAGGCCGTCTTGATTCCCGGTAGGATTTGGTCCTTTCGTAAGAAGTAAACACACCATCAACATTGCATTTCATTGCCATGCCACTATTTTTTATCACACCATACATTTTTCACATGGCCGTTTGTATAAATTTCATTCGTTTTCGCCATTTTTCGGTCGAAAACAAGCTAAAAATGATTCCATAGGCATGTATGTTTTGAGGAAGACTATGTCATGTATGTACGTATGTGGTATACTTGTCGATATGTATTTTTGGGGATGAATTAAAATTTAACTAGATATGCTTGTGTTTAAATGTTTATTTATTAACAAGGGAAAGTCCGCTGCTTGTCATAACCGATTTCGCCGGATTCGCAGTACATATATGGAGGGCTCGAGTGGAAATAAAAGTGACGCGAGTGGGAGCTCCAGGTGGCCAAGCGTTAGGAAATTAAATTAACTCTTATCGCATATCGTTCAATCACAAGTGTTTAATGTTAATATTATTTACTAGCAGTGGTTGGGGCAGCGGCTACAATTCGGATTCGTAATGAGAAGGTCGGAACGAGTCTCAGTGCGAAGACTTTTTCTTCGGCTTCTTTAAAATTTTAATGTACTTACGCCATAAATTAACCTTACTAGTACATAATGTATTAAATACATTTATTTTTTTTTACAAAATGCATAGCGCGTCATTATTTGAACAGGCTCATAATCATTAAAAAATTTGGTTTGCGAATAATTTTACAAGAATAAATTGTAATTCTTAGAAAGTTATTTGCAAACCCTAAATTTTTCATGATTATCTACCAGTTAAAATAGTGATGCCCAATGCATTTTGTAAAAATATAAATAAATAATTATTTCGATTAATTAATGTCGTAAGTATCGTAAAAATTGAACTTATGTATTGACCGATCCACGATAACAATTAATTTAATTTTCTAACGCTTGGCCACCTGGAGCCGCAACTTGCGTCACTTTCATTTCCAGTCGAGCCCTCCATATATGTACTGTGAATCCAGACGAAATCGGTGATGACAAGCAGCGGACCTTAGTAGGAGTGACAAGCCGTTACTGGACGAATGTAAACATTTAAATGTAAACATTGCCCCAGTACCAGCCTGGGGGCCGCCATCTTGTTTCGTGGGGGCCGCCATCTTGTTTCATGGAGGCCGCCATTGTTGTTGACATTGGATACCAGGGCGCGCCACCGTCTGCTGGAGGCCGCCATCTTAGTTCAGCCTTTAGTTACCGGAGCGCGCCACCGTCGCTCCGAAGGCGGGAATTGTATACAAAAAATCCCGGGCGGCAGGTGGATTCGATCCCTGGGACGCACCAACGTCGTGGTTAGGAGGCGGACGCCTTGACCACTAGACCACGGGACCAGATGAAGTATGGGGAATTAAATAATGCACATATGCTTTAAAGAAGCTATGCTTAAAAGAAGCTATGTTTAAATTTCGAAAAGCAATACTAGCTATGCCTAAATTTCGAAAAAATAAATATATGTCTATAAACCCACCCCATCCCCTAAAAGAAGCAACCACCATATTTAAATTTGGAAAAGAAAAACAAATATGCTTAAAAGAAGCAATGTTTAAATTTCGAAAAATATGCAACCACACTAGTTATGCCTAAACAGTCATATTTAAATTTCAAAAAGCAAACCCCCACCACTCCACAACCGTCATGTCTTTAAATTTCGAAAAAAAAAAATATATGTCTATAAACACACCCCCACCCCTAAAAGAAGCAACCGCCATACTTAAATTTGGAAAAGAAAAGACAGCCATGTCTTTTAAAAAAAAAATATGCTTAAAGGCCCCGCCATACTAGCTATGCCTAAATTTCGAAAAGCAAACCCCCACCACTCTACAACCGCCATGTCTTTAAATTTAAAAAAAAAATATGCTTAAAAGAAGCTATGTTTAAATTTCGAGGAAAAAAAAAGTCTATAAACCCCCCACCCCAAGTATGCCTAAAACCCCTGCCATTATGCTTAACCGCAATGTTTTTAAATTTCAAAAAAATTCTTAAAACCCCCACCCGCCATATTAGCTATGACTAAATAAACATAACCTCAAAAATCCCGCGCAGAGAGAGCGAGATGTTGTCCGCTGGAGCGTCACTCATAAACTGCGTAATTATAATCCCCACATCATATTATAAGCATAATAATGTCTTTAAAAACAACACTGTGTGTGTGCAACATGCCAAGTAATAAGCATAGTTAAATTTTATAATATTGTGCAAACAATGTGTTAAGCATAGTTACTATTACTTTACGCTGAGTAAAATAAATATATAAATATAGAAAATAAGCATAGTTAATTTTTTATAATAATGTATAAACAATGTGTTAAGCATACTTAAAATTCATAATATTGTAAAGATAGAAAATAAGCATAGTTAAAATTTATAATATTAAGCATAGTTAAATTTTATAATATTGTACAAACACTGTTTAGTAATTGGCTCTCGGCCAATGTGTTAAGTATAGTGACTATTACTTTACGTCGAGTACAAACGCCGTGCTGGAAACCTCGCTCGTGCGACCAGGAATGTATTAAGGGACCCCTACAGTTAACACGAAGCGTTAAGTAATTAAGAATAAAATGTAGATGCGACACGATCGACATAAGTTACCGAGGTATATAAAAAAATAGCAAATAAGCATACATAAAATAAAAACTCACCGGAACGCACCCCACCCACCCCGGCGACATGTAACAAAATAAATATAAATTAAAAGTTGTGTAGGGAGCTGCAAGCATGGTCTCACACCGGTGGCCGCGCTGCGTCTGCGGGGACCTTTTGACAAAACGCCTGACACTAGTGAAAGTGTTTACCGATGCGGCGCGTGGCCGGAGGGGGGAAGGTGAAAGCTCAACACCCGGACTCGCTCGCGAACGCCAGAGGGGGAAAGTTGTTATGCCCGACACAGGTGGCGTGGCCGAAAAACAAAGCGGGAGGGGAAAGACGGGCGACCCAAATCCTAAAGTCGAAAGTCACGGTAAGTAATCCAGGTCTTTACGGAAACGTGAAAACCTTTCCACGACACAAGGAAACGTTCGCCACACTTTTTATGAATTTTATTCACTAAATAAGTATCGGGATATGCAGTTACTTGAATCTCAGGACCATAAAAACCGCCTTTAATTTCATTACCGTCCAAATCACTCAAATAAAACACACATGGAAAATTATTCGTAACTTTGACCACTCTGAAAACTTCGTGCGATCACCTCGGTTTGAATCCCTTCTCAAACATCGTCTTGTGTTTTGATATACGTACGTACGAACCCACGCGAGCCTTTAACCGTCTAGAATCTATTTTCTTAACATATCTGTAAACTGTTTGTAGCAAAGAGTTATCCCTCACAGCATTCGGAGCCATACCTATAGTGCGGTGGAACCTATTATTGTAGACAGAAAGTAATTTCGGTAAAAGTGTAAGCCACTTATAGTTTCCTTGTGCCGAGAACTCACGGTAAAGCATATCCTTTAAAGTCCTTTTAAAACATTCTACAACAGACGCCTTGACTTCGCTATAACTTGAGTAATGATTAATTGCGTACTTTTGCATTAAGGCTTGAAAATGTTTATTGTAAAATTCCGCTCCAGCGTCGCTTTGAATATTCTTAAAACTTCCCGCCTCATTTAAAATACTCTTCATGGCCGCGGTGACTAATGTTCCCGTCTTTCGTTTAACTGGAACCGCATAAGCACGTTTGCTATAAACATCTATAGCAGTAAGGATGTACTTGAAACTGCTATTTATCCTGCTGTACGGAATCATCTCCACCAAATCAATCTGTAATAAATCGCGAAGCCCATATGTCAACACAGGTCTACGAGGAAAAATTCTGCGAACTCCGCGATGCAGTTCATTAGAAATCCCACGTTGTACGACACTCATTTCGAGATATATCCAGCTTCCTTCAACTCTTCAAGAATAGATATCACCTCGTTGCTATGTCCGGTATGGCCAGCAGCTTGCGAGGCCATTAGTAATCTGAGGCGAGCAATAAGCTGGTTCGGGTTGTCCCAATAGATAAATTGCTTTGTGCGTTGCAAATCCAATGTTTTTTGTAACAAGCCACTTCCTCGCTGAGATGAGTCAATATTCGGAAACAATCCCCTAATGATATAAAACTTTGCATGCGTTTCGCTTTTATAACGTTTTGTCGTAGGATCATTTCTTTTATAAGCATTTGTAATATCTAGTAAATGTCCGTATTGTTTTAAGGCAGAATCTGAGTAGGTGTGCGGCACTCGGCGGAACAATAATTCGAATAAGCCGGGAGCAGGCTGTATCAATTCTTCGTTGACGCGAATTAAATTATTATCGTGAAAAAGTACTTCCGTATCCCCTAAGAACCAATGGTTGTTGTGTTTATAGAGACCGTAGGTCCCATCACCCGAGCGAAGGTTGTAGCTCCGTAAGTACGACTGTAATTCACCCAATGAATCATTCATAACATTGCGACGTATACTAGTGTCAGAATCATAAGCATCACTCATTACCGGTTCCGGCTTCACCTCCGAAGACTCTTGTTTCGGAACAATATCATGTTGCGGGATAGACTGCACAAACGACTGTCCAAGCTTATCCAAACGCGAATTAACAGACTTGAACATTTCCTGATTAATCGCATCCCTCTCCATTCGCGCTCGCTTAGCCAAATATATTTGACACGTATGTTCCGTATGACATGATCTAAAGCGTTTGCCTCGGCAGACATGACTGAAGATAACCATACAGCATAAAGCCTTTTTATATACAAAAAATGTCTAAGTTTTAGGAGGCGGTCTCTGAGGTGTGGGCCGCTTAACAACAGTCCTCGCAGTCGATGCAGAAACCAATCCATCAACACCATTCTTTACAACACCAATAGTACGAGCCATTTGAGAAACACGTTGCGAAATGTCAGCGCCACTAGCGGTAAGTTTCAATACCAGTTCCGCCAAGATACTGTAACTTTTTCTATAATTGTATTCTCAAATAGACCGAGTTTATTCTCCAACAAATTAACATACATATCACCCAACTTTGTTGGCAGTATCGACAGATGAGAACTGATTTGGTCCCAAACCGCTGCTCCTTCACCTCCATATTACGTAAAAACTCGATAATACCAACCTGCACATCCCGTACATTGACTAACGACGAATTGAGCTCCGTAAACCGACGCATCAGCTCCTCCGTCACCGTGTGAGTGAATACACTCGTGACCGAGTCGATATAATGTTTACTCGCGCCATCCCCAGCATCCTTTGGCATACCCACACGCTTTAAAAGTTTTCTGCCCAAATCGTAATTCCCATCAAGATCGCGAGATATACACGAGTCAAGCTGACGTTTCAGAGGAGCACCTCCAAACTTTGATACGCTGTAGGACATCCTTCAATGACTCGCAACAATAAAATGATCAAAACCACAACGATACCTGCCATTAAGTAAAGGATAATCCTTTACGATAACAAGAAAACCATGTTCATTTTTCCAACACAAGAAGCACATATCCTTAAACGTGCGAAACTCCATATCACTGTTTACATGATCATCGTAGGCATGTCGCAAATTAAGCATATCCATACGGAAAAGCACGATAACATTCGCATTATCACGAAGCAAATGTTTAGGTATTCTGCCATAAGTTTGACCTAGGTAAAAACAATCAACATGTGTGTGTCGACCCATAGAAAAATACTGTTGTATGATTCCTTGTTTCTCACACATTATATCGTCAAACACAAACACTGAATTCGCCCTGGCCTCGCTAGGAGGTATCACATCAGCATTTTTCGTATACGGGAAAAATCCCAAACCTTCCACTGCTCTAAGAACCGTAGCTAACCGTTTATACTTTGGTTGGTGCAGCGATTTTGAATATAGATAAACATTCTCCAACCGAAGACCGTTCGGTTCCTCGAGTAAACTAAGTAGGACACACGTTTTTCCGCATTCGGATGAACCGACAATCAAACATCTTATTGTCGAAGGTAATAAAGAACCATGCCGCGACTCGCGAGCACTGGCTTCATCAGCCTGTGTAATCTGCACAGGCAGCGACTCGCGCTGTGGCACTACTTCCATTACACAACTAAACAGAAAACTATAAAAACAGCATAGTTATACCAACTCGAATCAGTATAGTGTTATGCGTTGTACACGAAAGAAGGTACAAAGAGGTGGAGGAATAATAAACTCTGTTATTAACAAGCTGCCAGTAGAAGTACATCTGCCAGGATATAATTTCTGCGGTCCGAGAACGAAACTCGCCAAGAGGCTAGCACGCGGCGATACAGGAGTCAATTCCCTTGACGAGGCGTGTCGTCTCCACGATATTAGCTATTCTAAAAGTAATAACCTAAGTTACAGACATATAGCCGATGGTATATTAGCGAACCAAGCCGCACAAATAGCAAAGAATCCCGCAACGAAATTCGGTGAAAAGATTGCAGCGTGGGGAGTCAATAAGATAATGAGAGTAAAACGTAAGATTGGCGGCGGTGTCTCAACAAAGAAAAACCGCGTGAAAAAAGGCGGGCTACTACCTTTCATTTTCCCAGCGCTGGCAGCGCTAGGTAGTCTGATTGGCGGAGCGGCGAGTATAGCCAAGACCGTAAACAACGCACAGCACAATAGTAAAATGCGGGCGCTTGCAAAAAACGATTCGGGCCTATACCTGCGTCCCTACCCAAAGTCAGGGGGAGGGGTCAAGCGGAGAAGAAGGAAGAGGGGCGGGAAAAGGAAATGAGGATACTGAGTAACCTGCCAAAGCGAGCCCTTACCACCACAGACTTAAAGACAGCAATTAGGAAATTAAAAATTCCACATTTTAGAAATGTGTTTATGAAGGATAAATTACCCACAAAACCATATCACAACGAGAGCGGTATTATTAATTTAGATACAAGTAAGGGGCCCGGAACGCATTGGGTAGCGTATGCCAAGGCCGGTCGTACGGCTCTGTATTACGATAGTTTTGGAGACCTGCCGCCCCCTTTAGAAATGCAGCGATACCTGAGAGGCTGCAAAATAACATATAATAACGATAGACAGCAAAAGTTAAACTCATTCAACTGCGGACACTTGTGCATAAAGTTTCTCATCTCGGTATATAAGAGAACCGGCTTCGAAAGAACATGTCCATCACGCTAATACTAAGTGGAAACACGTCGGAACTGTGTTCAACACACTTCCCACCGATCGACGTAAGTGACGGGTTATGGCAGCTCGCTGTCGTGGATTTTACCGTATACAATTCCATCCCGAACGTGGACGAAAACAACCGGATGTTTAGGTACAAGCTGAAGAACGAAGAGATGACGCGAGAAATTAAATTACCTATAGGTTCCTACGAAGTCTTAGACATTGAAACGTATATTAAACAACACCTACCCACAGACGTAATGTTTTCGTTGAAAGGTAATCCAAACACTCTACAATGCGTATTGCACAGCAATGCACAAATCGACTGCACCGGCGACTGTTCCCTAGCCCCGATGCTTGGATTCGAACCGGAAGTCTACTAGGCGAATAAAATACACGAGTCGACCCAGCCGGTAAACGTGATGCCGGTAAATGTGATTAGAATCACGGCGAATATTATTGGCCACAGCTTCCTTAATGGAAAACCAAACAGTACGATACACGAATTTTCCCCGAACGTTCCTCCAGGATATAAGCTCAGTGATACGCCTCAAACACTCATTTACAGTCCGGTTACCGTGCAACAAATACGAGAGTTGGTTATTAGAGTGGTAGACCAGAACGGTAAATTAATCAACTTTAGAAACGAGGTGATTACACTACGCTTACATTTGAAAAAAGTATGGGGTAAGATACTTTGGTTTGCATAAAGGGGCGGGGGTGAGCAAGCATAGAGCCAGTACGAAAGCAAACATCAAGCCGTTAACACCTGCCAACGTGAGGTTCCTAGAAAAATTAGGTTTCAAAGTATTTCCAAATGGAATATAGTATACTCGATGTGCAACAATCACCGCAGTTTGACGATGCAGTCTCAAAATGTGAAATGCACACGTACAAACCATACATTGCGGGACCGTACGAGCCAAACTCCGAGATAGTTATAGCAATACAAAACTCTGACGTGTATACGCACATTGCTAAATCGTTTCTGCGAATTCGCGGTGCATTCACGAAACCAAACGGGCAGAAACCAGACAATGCAAAAATCGTAAACAATGGTATACTACATATGATAAATCGAATATCATTCGAACTTAACGGCGTGACAATCGACGAGGTACGCGAAGTTGGAATTGTGACAACTGTGAAAAACTATTTATCGCGCACGCGTGATGAAAAATCTGTAAGTAAGATGGCGGGATGGTGTCCGGACGGTGATTACAGTTCACCACTTACAGCGCAAGGCGAGTTTGAAATATGCGTTCCGTTGAACCAGTTGCTAGGCTTTGCAGAAGACTATAAACAAATATTAATAAATTGTAAACAAACGCTCGTTATAATCACCGCAAACAGTTATATTAACACTATAATGGACACAAGCGATCAGCCACAGCAAGTGACATTAAGTTTGCAATCTATCGACTGGCTTGTTCCGCATGTAACGGTAAGCCCCGCCCAGCGCACACAGCTGTTGAAAATGGTTGAAAAAGGCAGCGACATAGATATGGCTTTCAGATCGTGGGGAGTAGAAGTTTACCCGAGTTTACCACTATCACAGAGCGTCAGTTGGGCTGTAAAATCTAGCTTCTCCAGCGAACGCCCTCATTATATAATAGTGGCATTTCAAACCGGCAGGCATAATGTTCTAGCCGCAAACAAATCTAAATTCGACCATTGTAATTTACAAAATATCAAGGACTATCTTAATTCCGAGGCCTATCCATATTCGGACCTAGCAATAAACTTTACGAATGGTTACTACCTACTTGCATATAATATGTATTCGGACTTTCAAGCGAACTACTACGGTAGACAAAATACGCCACTACTTGACCCGGAGGGATTTAAAGATAAGGCCCCTCTCTTTGTATTCGACGTGTCACATCAAAACGAAAAACAAACCTCAACCATCATAGATTGTAAAATAGACATTACCGCAGCAAACATTATACTGCCGGTAACACAGGCATACACAATTATTCTAAACGATAGATTAGTATCGTACAACCCGAGGGATCAAAGTATTAAAA
This sequence comes from Bacillus rossius redtenbacheri, assembly GCF_032445375.1. Classification (NCBI taxonomy): domain Eukaryota; kingdom Metazoa; phylum Arthropoda; class Insecta; order Phasmatodea; family Bacillidae; genus Bacillus; species Bacillus rossius. The sequence continues at coordinate 81,122,847 of NC_086331.1, read as the reverse complement.
TAATGAGCTAAACGCAATGTATGTTCAGTATGTCTCAGCCGCCATGGCGAAGTGTGTTAACCTCCAAGGCTTCTTCTCACAGCATGGGTTTATCGTTAAGGAAGTTAGCATCGCAGACTTTGAAGGGAACGTGATTACGCACTCGTTTCACCACCATTTGCGTGGGAACATTTAATTAGAAAACATCAACAAACAAACACGTGGCTCACCAACAACTTCCACAATCTGAAATGGGAAGACGGAATATTTCCCTACACAAGTCTGCCAAACATATTGGCGGCACACCTGAGTGGAACTATAATGGTCGCCGGGGCCGAACAGAAACGTTGGCTAGCTAAACATTGTCGCAAACATGTGCGCATAGTGGACGTTCAAAGTGAATATGGCTGCCCATCATTAAAGTTATTAGATAAAACGTACATCAACAAAAGCAGAGGCACAAGACCGGTATCGTCGCGCCATAACGCAGCGCTGCTCAGAGCATGGATGATTGAAAACATTGCCGAGAGCAATGAGAAAGCGGAAATGTCAGAGGAGGAGGAGGGGTAGGCTCCAAGGTCGCAGCAAGCGGCGAGAACGTAAAAAACAAAACGAGATGTCGGTATAAATATAGCTCGGTGGTCCAGAGCTAACCAGTAAACGGTAGCCCACACCCGTTGGGAATGACGTTCGACCCAACAGCACACTACCTGGAGGTAACGCTCGTACTATTGGTGTTGTTAAGAATGGTGTTGATGGATTGGTTTCTGCATCGACTGTGAGGACTGTTGCTAAGCAGCCCACACCTCAGAGACCGCCTCCTAAAACTTAGACCTTTTGTATATAAAAAGGCTTTATGCTGTATGGTTCTCTTCAGTCATGTCTGCCAAGGCAAACGCTTTAGATCATGTCATACGGAACATACGTGTCAAATATATTTTGGCTAAGCGAGCGCGAATGGAGAGGGATGCGATTAATCAGGAAATGTTCAAGTCTGTTAATTCGCGTTTGGATAAGCTTGGACAGTCGTTTGTGCAGTCTATCCCGCAACATGATATTGTTCCGAAACAAGAGTCTTCGGAGGTGAAGCCGGAACCGGTAATGAGTGATGCTTATGATTCTGACACTAGTATACGTCGCAATGTTATGAATGATTCATTGGGTGAATTACAGTCGTACTTACGGAGCTACAACCTTCGCTCGGGTGATGGGACCTACGGTCTCTATAAACGCAACAACCATTGGTTCTTAGGGGATACGGAAGTACTTTTTCACGATAATAATTTAATTCGCGTCAACGAAGAATTGATACAGCCTGCTCCCGGCTTATTCGAATTATTGTTCCGCCGAGTGCCGCACACCTACTCAGATTCTGCCTTAAAACAATACGGACATTTACTAGATATTACAAATGCTTATAAAAGAAATGATCCTACGACAAAACGTTATAAAAGCGAAACGCATGCAAAGTTTGATATCATTAGGGGATTGTTTCCGAATATTGACTCATCTCAGCGAGGAAGTGGCTTGTTACAAAAAACATTGGATTTTCAACGCACAAAGCAATTTATCTATTGGGACAACCCGAACCAGCTTATTGCTCGCCTCAGATTACTAATGGCCTCGCAAGCTGCTGGCCATACCGGACATAGCAACGAGGTGATATCTATTCTTGAAGAGTTGAAGGAAGCTGGATATATCTCGAAATGAGTGTCGTACAACGTGGGATTTCTAATGAACTGCATCGCGGAGTTCGCAGAATTTTTCCTCGTAGACCTGTGTTGACATATGGGCTTCGCGATTTATTACAGATTGATTTGGTGGAGATGATTCCGTACAGCAGGATAAATAGCGGTTTCAAGTACATCCTTACTGCTATAGATGTTTATAGCAAACGTGCTTATGCGGTTCCAGTTAAACGAAAGACGGGAACATTAGTCACCGCGGCCATGAAGAGTATTTTAAATGAGGCGGGAAGTTTTAAGAATATTCAAAGCGACGCTGGAGCGGAATTTTACAATAAACATTTTCAAGCCTTAATGCAAAAGTACGCAATTAATCATTACTCAAGTTATAGCGAAGTCAAGGCGTCTGTTGTAGAATGTTTTAAAAGGACTTTAAAGGATATGCTTTACCGTGAGTTCTCGGCACAAGGAAACTATAAGTGGCTTACACTTTTACCGAAATTACTTTCTGTCTACAATAATAGGTTCCACCGCACTATAGGTATGGCTCCGAATGCTGTGAGGGATAACTCTTTGCTACAAACAGTTTACAGATATGTTAAGAAAATAGATTCTAGACGGTTAAAGGCTCGCGTGGGTTCGTATGTACGTATATCAAAACACAAGACGATGTTTGAGAAGGGATTCAAACCGAGGTGATCGCACGAAGTTTTCAGAGTGGTCAAAGTTACGAATAATTTTCCATGTGTGTTTTATTTGAGTGATTTGGACGGTAATGAAATTAAAGGCGGTTTTTATGGTCCTGAGATTCAAGTAACTGCATATCCCGATACTTATTTAGTGAATAAAATTCATAAAAAGTGTGGCGAACGTTTCCTTGTGTCGTGGAAAGGTTTTCACGTTTCCGTAAAGACCTGGATTACTTACCGTGACTTTCGACTTTAGGATTTGGGTCGCCCGTCTTTCCCCTCCCGCTTTGTTTTTCGGCCTCGCCGCCTGTGTCGGGCATAACAACTTTCCCCCTCCGGCGTTCGCGAGCGAGTCCGGGTGTTGAGTTTTCACCTTCCCCCCTCCGGCCACACGCCGCATCGGTAAACACTTTCACTAGCGTCAGGCATTTGTGTGAGACCATGCTTGCAGCTCCCTACACAACATTTAATTTATATTTATTTTGTTACATGTCGCCGGGGTGGGTGGGGGTGCGTTCCGGTGAGTTTTTATTTTATGTATGCTTATTTGCTATTTTTTTATATACCTCGGTAACTTATGTCGTTCGTGTCGCATCTACATTTTATTCTTAATTACTTAAGGCTTCGTGTTAACTGTAGGGGTCCCTTAATACATTCCTGGTCGCACGAGCGAGGTTTCCAGCGCGGCGTTTGTACTCGACGTAAAGTAATAGTCACTATGCTTAACACATTGGCAGAGAGCCAATTACTACACAGTGTTTGTACAATATTATAAAATTTAACTATGCTTAATATTATAAATTTTAACTATGCTTATTTTCTATCTTTACAATATTATGAATTTTAAATATGCTTAACACATTGTTTATACATTATTATAAAAAATTAACTATTCTTATTTTCTATATTTATAATATTTCTTTTACTCGACGTAAGGTAATAGTAACTATGCTTAACACATTGTTTGCACAATATTATAAATTTTAACTATGCTTATTACTTAGCATGTTGCACACACACAGTGTTGTTTTTAAAGACATTATTATGCTTATAATATGATGTGGGGATTATAATTACGCAGTTTATGAGTGACGCTCCAGCGGACAACATCTCGCTCTCTCTGCGCGGGATTTTTGAGGTTATGTTTATTTAGTCATAGCTAATATGGCGGGTGGGGGTTTTAAGAATTTTTTGAAATTTAAAAAACATTGCGGTTAAGCATACTCGGAGTGGAGGGGGTTTAGTCATAGCTAATATGGCGGTAATTTATTTTAGCATATTTGTTTTTCAAAATTTAAGCATAGCTAGTATGGTGGTTTTTTTTAATATAAAGACATGGCGGTTAAGCATAATGGCGGGGATTTTAGGCATACTTGGGGTGGGGGGTTTATAGACATATTTTTTTCCCTCGAAATTTAATCATAGCTTCTTTTAAGCATATTTTTTTTTTAAAATTTAAAGACATGGGGGTTGTGGAGTGGTGGGGGTTTGCTTTTCAATATTTAGGCATAGCTAGTATGGCGGGGCCTTTAAGCATATATTTTTTTAAAGACATGGCGGTATTTTCTTTTCCAAATTTAAGTATGGCGGTTGCTTCTTTTAGGGGTGGGGGTGTGTTTATAGACATATATTTTTTTTTTCGAAATTTAAAGAATTGATGGTTGTGGAGTGGTGGGGGTTTGCTTTTCGAAATTTAAATATGACTGTTTAGGCATAACTAGTGTGGTTGCATATTTTTCGAAATTTAAACATTGCTTCTTTTAAGCATATTTGTTTTTCTTTTCCAAATTTAAATATGGTGGTTGCTTCTTTTAGGGGATGGGGTGGGTTTATAGACATATATTTATTTTTTTGAAATTTAGGCATAGCTAGTATTGCTTTTCGAAATTTAAACATAGCTTCTTTTAAGCATAGCTTCTTTAAAGCATATGTGCGTTATTTAATTCCCCATACTTCATCTGGTCCCGTGGTCAAGTGGTCAAGGCGTCCGCCTCCTAACCACGACGTTGGTGCGTCCCAGGGATCGAATCCACCTGCCGCCCGAGATTTTTTGTATACAATTCCCGCCTTCGGAGCGACGGTTGCGTGCTCCGGTAACTAAAGGCTGAACTAAGATGGCGGCCTCCAGCAGACGGTGGCGCGCCCTGGTATCCAATGTCAACAACAATGGCGGCCTATGTGAAACAAGATGGCGGCCCCTACGAAACAAGATGGCGGCCCCCAGGCTGGTACTGGGGCAATGTTTACATTTCAATGTTTACATTGGTCCAGTAACGGTTTGTCACTCCTACTGACCTTCCCTTGTACGTACCGTACATTCGCACAAAATACAGGTGTAATCAACGACTAAAATATTATATAATAAAACTATAAATTGAGACAAACATTTTTTTTACGTTTTATTATTAATGTGATAATCATTACATTGAAAATTATTAGTAACTTTGTGGGCACGACGACAGTGATGTTTCTTTCATATTTTTTTGCGCCAGTAAACATCATCACACCTACCCATTTTATCTTAGACTCTCGCAATCGCTGTTCAATGTTTACATTACTCAATACTGTACAATCTTTTGTCAAAGCATGGTTAAACTATTTCGCTGTTTCGTTATTTGTAAACGTTTTACAGCCATACACGACACAATACTTAACTCAGTGAAAAAATTTCTACCGAATAAGTAAATGACATTATCAGAAGAAAAATATGACGTCGGTATCACACACACTCTCATACAGTCAGTTAAAATTGACCGACAAACTTAGGATGCTAGTTCATGACGAGTTAAAAAATACCCTATACCACTTATGGCCCAAAGTGTTTTCCAAGACTTGTATAGGTACGTCTTTGAAGTTGAAACTGAACAACGTTTTCATTGTAAACTATAGATAATGTTTTAAAGATGAGAGGAGCGTCTGCATTACGTTTGATTTTACGAAGTTGTACAACCACCGCTAGTTTTGTCACAAAAGCAGTAGGTATAATTTCATTTACATAAATGAGAGTAACACTCTTAAATTACACTGGTTTTTTTGTGGCTTATTACTACCTTCAATTACTTCAATGATATAATTTTGCTACAGCGACAATAGTCACGTTGATTATGGAATTTGATTCAAATATGATCTAGACGCTCAGAGTTCTATCGTAAATAATCTGTCTATTATTTGCAATGAAATATATTCTTCATCTCCAACTTCAAAGACGTTAACCAGCCTTGGGAAGCGCACTAGACTGTGAGTCATATGGAAGTTCTCAACTTATTTTGCTGTGATGAACCTGGTGCCGAAGTTTGTAGGTCAGATTCAGGTTCTACACACACACACACACACACACAAACACACACACACACAGATATATATATCCTGACTTAGAGATACACAGTAGTGTATCTGTATAAACGTGAATGTCTTTGTGTACGGAATAATACGAAAATAATCTAGTTTCATAAAAGTGTCTACAAATAAAATAATAACTACTTCGATTTGTATTAACTAACGATAACTCACTATTTTTGAGTAAATACGTAAAAATAGTGACTACATATATTTTCGTTTTTACAGGCCATCTGGAGACAAGTTTTGACCCAAGGATTAGCAGGCGAATGCCTCCGAAACCCAACTATGAAGATGGGAGTCAAAATGATAATGGCCCTTCCCCACCTACCACCACAGCCGGGCGTACCCCATGACACAGTTACTCCAGAAACGGATATAGCAGATGGGATTCGTGCCATCGCATTTTTATTGAAGAGGGCAATATTTTAGGGCTAAATAATCTTGTACAATATGTAGAAAGGTTTTGGATGAGACGCGTAGGAGCAGAGAACTTTACTACCTTCAACCATCCACGTCGGACTAATAACGACTTAGAGGGGTTTCATTATCGTCTGCGCAGTGTCATGGGAATGCACCCCAACATATGGAATTTTGTTGAATTGCTTTTAAAATTAAGTAGGAAGTATTCAGCAGAAGTCAGAAGTGTGGCAGATGGGCGCCTTGTTCGACCCTCATCAAGGGGAAACAAAAACACACTAACTGTTCGGAAGGGCATCCAAAAGTTAGTAACTGGAAAATACAGTTCAATTTCATTTCTACGCTATGTGTCACACACTGTGGACAGACTTTTTGAGATTCTGGGACATCCCCATAACAGACACCAAGACAACGGTGAAGAAGAAAACCCCGACGAACCAGCACCACAGCCTGAATTTCAGGACAATCGGGCTGGCACGGAAGTTAATGAGACTGTACCTGGAGTAGAATCAGATGATACTGAGAATCAGCTGGTCCCAACACAATCAAACGTGAGGGTTTGCAAGGTCTGTTTGTTGGAAATTGCCACCCATATTGTTCTGCCATGTGGGCATCTGGGTGTGTGTCAGCAATGTGGGCTGAGATTGCAGACGATTCACAGTCCCTGCCCATTCTGCAGGGCAGCTGTAGAAAATTTTGTGCAGTTCTTTGACATGTAGCCAGGAATGAAAAATATTACCTTTTAATAAACTTAAACATCTGAACTATTTAAATGGATGTAATCAAAAGCGAAATATTTTTTTTAACGCTTCGATAAATAACACAATTTGAATTTATTTTATTTAATTTAGAGTGTTTGGTTAAAGTGTTCATTCAATTTTTTTTTTAACTTATTCGGAGAGTATTTTCCAGTAACACGAATAAGTTTAGTCCTCAAAAATTTTCATTCAGTTGGTTTCAGATTACAGGCTACGTGCACAATTAGGTCTTGCATATTTATTTCAATATGAAGTGACTGTCCTTTTTTATCCGATGATCATAGAAATACATTTAAGATTGGCCTACAGGCACATGTAAATTTTCTAATAAGGATTTAGTTTGGGACATTTCGAAAACTTTTAGACAATTCTGACATTTCAGTTATCAAAAAAAACATTCAGAGAAAAAATATTTTGGAAATATTTAGAATTTTAAATACTTGGAACGTACACAGTAATATTGTGGTACCTCGTTTCCCAGCAGGAAGGTTCCGTTGTATCTGAAGTTAGTTCACACAAGTTATTCTCATATTAAGGTTTAGAATAACGTTGAATGAATTTTAAACCGAACCTTCTGAGGGAGATATGGATTTTTTCCCCCTTCAAATCCTGTTTCTTCCATCACTTGAGGAGTAGTTTATATGCAATATTTTTCATAATTTGTGTATCAGTCTGGAGATAATTTGCGTAAAATGTCGTCAGTTATTCTTCATTAAAAGTGAAATATATCTTCATCGATAATGTTTTGGAATAAATTCATTATGAAACGAAAAAATATGGCTAATTTTTCCAAACGTCGTCATTTTAAAGGTTTCATTAGGAATTACCTAATGATAAGAAACTAGCATCGTAGGGAAAAATTAAAACTTTGCCTTTCCACTAAAAGACTACTGATAAATATGCGAAAAAAGCTTCTATGGATAAATATTCTCAAGAATTAATATTATACTAGTAATTATTGAGCTGGATGGAAATTAGATATAACTGTAACTTAATCAAGAGTTGAAGTTCATATCTTCGTAATTAGCAAAATATGTCCGAAATATTATTATATTCAAGGAAATCCCGTGTACAGTGAATTCCATATCTATCTAATATCTAATATAAATATTGAATTCATAATTAAGAGTTTTTTCACTCAGGATGTTATTAATATACTTTTTTCCCGGTACATTTCATTAAGTTGGAACAATCTTAAGATAAAAGAGGTTGGAGCTACCTATATGTTGTGCAGTTGTGAAAAAAATGGTGAAGTAATTGATTATGAAATACTAAGTTTAGCTCTGGATGATTGTGTAATAAATCTTGTTCATTTGTGTTGCAATATGTACATAAAATCTGTTCATGTCTAGAATGTTTACGATAATTTTGAAATGAATTTGTATTTTTATAGTCATTTTATAAATTAAAACAATTAAATTTGTAGTACGAAGGACAGATTTCTCTGTCTTTCGGGGATAGGCTACACAATCACGTAAAAATCTTTTTTAAAAGGTATCTAATTGAATAAGTGAATTGCACTTTTCTTTCAGTAAAATAAATGATTTAAATAAGACAATAATGACATTTGTTAAGACTGTGAAAATCCTGCGCCTCAAACTCCAGCTGGGTGGTACAGATATTTGCTGTAAGAAACTATTTCCTCAGCAGTTTCCGTTTTACTTCAAACGAAACAGTAGAGACTGCCCCTGGTCGGAAAAGTTGGAATAATACCGGTGAATTATATTAATAGATTGGATGAATTTTTTGGTTTAGCGACGTAATTTTTTTTCAGTTATTTTAAGAACGTATATAAATAACTCCATTGCTGACGCTGAATATAATTACTTTCTACTGATTCAACAGTCACGAGCAGCTTCTTCCTCAAATTTTCAATAGATAGTTGTTCAATAACTGTCGTATGACTTCGCTTTCGCACATTTCAGGGTAGTCCTCACATGCATAGGTAAATAAAACCAAGCATTTGTTTCACCTCATGAATTCAATGTAAAGAAATACTAAAACACTCGAATCTTTATTTTTGAATTAGACTCTAGAAATCATTTTACTTTACTTCCCAAACCAACAAACATTTCTTCACATTAGAAACATAAAATGTGAAAGAGGTAAACATAGAATAGGGGACTTAAAATTTATGTGAGAATTTGGTGCTCAGTTTCTTACCTCAAACTTAAGTATTGTAGGTAACTCTTCTAAATGTTACTTTACTAAAGTTTCCCCATTTTTATCCCAATGTCGGAAAATGGTACAAAGGATTTAGGAGTTTTCTTACTTCTCGTGCCTTTTATCATTTATTACGCTTGATTTGTTTCAGAGTTATGATTATTTATTGTAAAACCAAACTTATAGATATTCACCTCTTAAAAATCTTTCTTAAAAAAAAACAACTTATAAGATCTATGTATGGTTTATGTGTGTATTTTATATACACCAATTGTCTTATTTTCTGGTTGTTTATTTTTATAGAGATATTTTATTAGTGGTAGAGTTTCGTAAATTTATAAAATACGTTTGTAGTGTTTATTGTTAATGCCCATTACTTAACCTCATTTTATATTATATTCAGAGATATAAATTTTTATTAAAATTTTAAAACCTATTCGCGAAAAATTCAATGAAAAATTCAATGAAAAATTAACTCAGTTTGCATGTTTTCATGTTCAGGTTTTTACCTACAACTCTAGAAGATTCAGTGATATGAAGTATTCTTCATACAAACCCTTATTTTCCCTTTCAAAATTCATAAGAGATCGGATTTCTTAAAATGGTAAAATTTAGGGACATAATTCAGCAAAAATAGTGAAAAGGAATTGGTAGAGCTTGGTATATTATTTATTGATACCCAAAATCTTAACTTAAGAATTATTAACTTCAGAGATAATATTAGTGGCTTTGAAAACAAATTTACCACATAATCACCTTCTTAAGGGTGGTAATATATAACCAAATATACCTGTATTTAAGAAAGAAAAAGTGAAGTTAAAAACAATATATTTAGGTTCTAAATAATTTCTTCCAATGTCCAAACTGTTTTCCAAGAAAAGTTTTATTATTGGTATAAGTTAAATAACAGCATCAGCATATTAAGTATACATATATACAGTAGAACCCCTGTCATACACTTTTCAACGGAGGGCACAAAAATGGTGTATGATGCGGGAAAGTGTATGAAAAGGGAATGGCAATAATAAAAAAAATTTTCAATCTAGCATACAAGCACAATGTCAGATTAAACTCAAATACATAATGTGTAAATAATTGCATTATATGAAAGATATGAATTCATAATTATATATACATATAATAAAACCACCAGAAATGTAAAATACAGTCCATAATCAAGTAAAGCTGACATGAGAAACAGTGGCCTTACAAAATGTTATGAAGTCCTTTCTTGGAGGGCAGGAAAAGTCACCAAGCCTAAATTAGAAATTAAAAAAATTAGGCTATTGTAAAAAGAAAATCAGGAATTTATGCTTGTTTGTTTCTTTTTACAAACAACTGTATGCAACAGAACAATTTTCAATAATATTTTTAACTTGAGAAACGTAAAATACAAAACACCCCGATCGTAAGAAAACAATAACAAACGGGTATATTCAGTTCAAAGATTAATGAATGCACAAAATATGAGATCCGTGCTTTGGTAAAGCGCGTGCACCATTTTCATAATCATTGCTAGTTTGCGCCACTAGTCTCGCTTGGTGCTGGCCATAGATGCTACTAGCGAAGTGCAGTCTTCCTGATACTATCAATATCTATGGTGGGATAAAGTTATTTTCTTACGTTTGCAAATGTAAACAATGAACGTTTTTCAAAATAAAAGCATTAAAACGTAGTTTATCAGGAGGAATATAACAAAAAAATTTGTGAATTTTGGGCTTTAACGCTTCGTAAAAACGTATGAAACGGGAAATTAATGATTTTATAAGTGTATGTTCCGGGAAAGTAAACCATTGTAAACATAGTACTTTCGGCGGGACCAAAATTAATCGGCGTATGACACGGGAAAATGTATGAAACGGGAACGTATCATCGAGGTTCTACTGTATATCTGCTTACCTCACATAAAATGCATTTTTATCCACTTGGAAAATTAAATTTTTTCTGCATGTTCTATGTACGTTTAAACTCTAGCACACTAGCGCACGCTGTAGATTCTTAACGGTTTTACTTAAGTGTTTTAGTAACAATTATAACGATGCAGTTTCAAAAATAGTGATTAAATGAATGTGGGGTTGAAGACAGTTTAATATTAAAACGAATAATTAGCGAAGGTGTATGTTCTAAAATAGCCTAAAATAACCAAGTAAGCTTGCTGGTTGGTGTATTTTTGTACTCACAAGATTTTCCTCCATCTGCAAATGTGTGACCGTTTAGTTATATTTACTTTATGTACAGAGTTGTAAATAAGTTTACATATTTAAATGAATGCACATCCAATAAATATCATTCTTTTGAGAACCAGTGTTTCTTATATCGCCTTTACCTTTTCATTCTTGAAAAAACTTTCACCTGCATGTTTATTTACGTTCCGGAAAGAGCATTAGTATTGAAAAGATTTTGAACATTGTTGATAGTTTGAAGTATGAAAATTAGCCTACAACACTATAGTAATGCTTACAATATACGTGTTAAAGAAAAAAGAGAAGGAGATACAAGATGACCGAAGAACCCTTGGTTATCAAAGCTACTTTCAGATAGTTAAATACTATCCACGAGATAAAATGCTCCACGGGAAAAAAAAGTTTCATTTAATAAAATTAAATAAAATCGCTGTCATCTAGCACTGTGCGCATTTTCAGTGATACGAACAAGGTCTACATCAGTTAACTTTCGGTATGTTATTAAGCATATTTGGCTCCACTACTGTGCATAAATTCAGCTTTGGACACATTTTTCACAGATTGAAACGTTAGTTTCCCGGCCCGTGGGGCGATAAGCACGTTTTCTCTACCTCCCCAGGACTTCTGGCAGTCGGATACTTTCGCAGAGGATGCGACTCAGCGCGTTTAGTGAGTGAGGAACTAACTAACGTCGGGGTCAGACTCCAGTGACATGTGTAAAGAGTGTGTGTGATATATGAGAAATTACGTTATTTTCATATTTTAACAGACATTAATCAGACTGAGATTTTGTGTGTGTGAATCATGGCCTAAATATACAGGCCTGCTTGATCCGTTCCGTTCTGCGCATCTACGTCACGTTGGAGGGACTGCAGACGATATTGGCGCGCGATTAGCATGTAATGGAAATTTGAATGTTTGACGAGCAAAAATGCCGAGTTGTGCCGTATATGGTTGTTGCAATGAAAATAAAAATACAAAAGGAAAGAACATAAAATATTATAGTTTCCCCAAAAATGAGGATTTAGCCAAAATTTGGGTACATGCATGTAAACGCAAGGACAAAATAAATTTGAAAAATGGTAAACGACAGTACATGTTACTTATATAAAGATAAACAGTATTGCAGCCGACTTTTATAATTTAACACAAATATTTTCTATTAAAGATAAAATTTTTATATATAGTTTATTGTAAACTAGTTTAAACATAATAGCCTCTATCAGTTAAAATGTAGATGTACAAGCCTAACCAATGTTTATTTTTATTGATGTTTGTAATGTATTTCTTACAATAGTGCTGCAACTTTTAGGTTATAATCGTGCAATCCCCAAATTAAATGTTTCACAATTGCAATATTTTCAAGACATGCAAAAATTAAGAATGTCAGGATTAATAATTTGGCATGTAGTGGGTACAGAAATTGTTGGGAAAAAACTTGTCTTTTACACATCTAAGTTTGTAACAGATAATGGCTGATTTTTCAGGAGCATATAAGTGGATTTATATAAAGCATGGATTAAGTAAGGACACTTTCAGAAACAAATTTCTGCTTAATATGTTAGCATCTCTGCCTGTGAATAAAAATAACGGGAGCACAGCGACTAAAATGACTCACTCTAAACAAGTATTTGCAACAAGCTAAATTATGCCTTAATGCAAGACTTTGTTGACAGCATTCACAATGACTGATCCAAATTATATTTCTAAGTGTAATTAATGTCAATTAATACTTCTCTATGCTCCTAAGGGGATCCTCAGTGGCAGTGCCCACAAATATATCACATTTATTGGGCAAAAGCAGGTTTTGTATCCCCCCCCCCCCCCCCCCCACATTACCCAATTTCTGGGAATTCATTACCTACCAAATGTCCTGGTGGTTCAGAGCTCACTATTTTTTTTTAAGTGTTTATTTTAAGCCTCTTCACAAACCAAGTTAACTCCTACTTTTACATTCTTCAGTAGATGAATTGGAATAATGAGACTCCCCCTTAATAACATTAAGTGTAAGCTGAAATGTAGGCATATGGGAGTAAATTACAAGCACTCATTTCATCATGATGAGCACAGCTAGGCCCTATCTCAGTTGTAACATAGTCACTTTCAAATTAATAACATAGTACCTATGTGATATACAAAGTCAAAGATAGTTTGGGATTTCTTACTGGGTACTTACGCCTATTGCTTCAACTGATATAAAACCATTTTGGAAGAGAAAAAAACACAAACTAATAGCAATTAATGATGAGAGAAGTTTAGCAGAAAATATAAGGCATCAAAACCTTATTCGTTAAGCTTAGTGAACTCAAGAGAGATTGTTTTCAGATTTAGCGTGGATGCTCTTTTTTTTTATTAATGATGCATCCAGTAGATCTTTATTTACATTTTAGGGACAGAGATTGGGAGTCTCTTAAATATGAGGTAAAAAAAAAATATAATAGAAAACATTTGCAAAATTAAGACGTGTACAAAGCAAACCTGTTTTCACCTCAATGATCAGCTCTTACAGCTCAGTATCAAACATGGTGACATCATGCAGTGGCATGGTGAGGAAGTCTCAGACCATTCAGTTTTCTGATGGCACATTAATTCTGCAATGGTTTACCTTTACCATCCACATAATGGACAACATAACTCAGTCCTTTAACACCGGAAGGCAATTTCCCATTAGGTATTGAACATTTTTAACTTGTAGGTCTTTGTTAAAAGGCAAAAAGTTTAGATGAGATGAGAATGGATGACTGACTAAATGAATGTGTGTAGGACGCATGATAATGTTCGCCGCGGTTCTTACTACACTTTGAAGAGCAAGTAATCTGATTGCTTTATCATGGCCTCCACTATGTAATGCCAGTCTATTTACCTTACATATTACATAGGATTTCAAATGTGCAAAATTTTAATAACTACTGAAGATTTCTTAGTAGTCTCTTACTCAAATCATTGCATAAAATCTTGAAGGATAATTTCTTTAGAATTAAATGGTGCAAACTTACAGACATGGCTTGGGGCTTTTATTCATATGAAAAAAAAAGTGACAATAACCAAAAATAAAATTTGGGAATATTTTGGCATCCAAAATAAACTTGGATCCACATGATCACTTAAAATTTATGTATGTTTAGTGGTTGCAAAAACATTATTTCTTGTTTTGATTGATATATATAATATCTTGACTCTTGACATGGCATTTTATAAAAATGTTTGGCTGTACTTTATGATTTATAACTTTTTTATTGAGCTAAAAAACATTACAGAATAATACTGTATGTATTATATAGTTGCTTTTTCTTTACTCTCAACAATAAATGAAGTATGATCTTATGTACATATTTTATTATCCTAAGATGAATTGTTGAAGCAGTTATTCAATGTAATTTTGCATGATCTATACTAATTACATTTTTTTTTATTTTTTAATGACCAAGACAAAATCCACAATTTTCAATGACAATATTTGCTTTTTTTAACACCACCAAATCTTGGCTCTAGTTATCAGTTATATTTCAAATGTGTACCTACCTGACGTAACCTTTTCATGTTCTGCACACAATGCAAATCCCATTTGCATATTTTATGAAACAAATACTTCATTTAAATGCATTTGTTCTATTAAGCTTAATATAAAATTAGTTTTATTGGGCAAAGTTATTTCTGAAAGTATATAGATTATTACTAAAATGCTCCTCAGTCAGAGAAGATAGATATTTTTGTAAGGGTGTCTTACTGAATGCCAAGGGAGCTATTTCTAGTGTATTCAACCAAAGTACATAGAAATTTTCTGTGTGATGATTCCTTTCAAGTGGGTATGTATTAGCTGCCTCATGAAGGATTGAGTGCTACACCTATGTAGCTATTTTCTTCTTTGATCACTAATTATCAACTTAACCCATCATTAGTCCTGCTTTGATCATTTATCTGACACTGAAAAAAAATATGGTTTTATTTTTGAAGACAAGTCTAAGCACTATTGTATTTTTGTTTAGCTGAGTTTTCAACTTTCAATGGCCAACACCCAAACTGGTTGCAACGAATGATGCATTGTTGTACTTGTGACAGGTCTCTGTTAACTGGTGTGCATACTTAGTATGTGTGAACTTTTCTCATTGCGCAGCCAGTCACGTTTATAAAACCGGAGAAGACGGTTATCAATATTATCGGTATAACACTGCATATTGAGTTTATGTTATGTTTTCTGCACTGGTATTGAAACATATTTCCTTAAGTTAGATACGTTCATTGTGTGAGGCACCCATCTGCCCAACCTGCAAACATAAAAATTCTGTGGGGTTTAAAAAAATTAACTTATAATTATACTTTATTATCTTGTATAATCTAATTTTTTCATGTGCTTAAATCATTACTTGGGTATAATCAAGAAAAGTTAAAAGTAAACCAACTTCTTTTTTAATAGTTTTTGTTGTATTTAAACACATATGTTTATGTATTATAAAATAATTTTAATGCTCAAAATAATTACAGTATAAATAACAAGTAGTCAATATGTATTATTTTATTCACTCAAATATGTTCTTATTATGAAAGAAGCGAATGTGAGAAAAAATTTCACGCACCACTAACAGTGTAACATTGTAACATGACCAATGATAAGTTAATGCAAGGATTTTTGAGTTAAGTCATTAATGCATGTTTAGTCCAGCAACCATATGAGCATGACCAGTAAATACTTGGCCACCAAAGACAAACTTTGAAATATCATTATGTTGAAACACACCCTTAAGCATTTAATATTCTGAATTGTTTAAAATGCTTTTAGGACACACAAGGTTTCCACCCTATTCTTTTTCTAGGCAAACTATGGCATTGAAGAACTTGAGATAATAAAAAATAAGAATTGATTTTAATATATACATTTATAAACATACACGCAAAAATAAATAATTACAATTAACTTAAATTTCAAACACAAAAAATTTGAAAAATTTGTCTGTTATTAAAATACTTTACCATTTATATAATTCGTTCATTTATATTATATATATATAACACAAAACAATATACACATAAAAAAAGTATGAATTAAGTCTAGGTCACATAAATTTACATAATAATTACTAATCTGATTAAATCTAAATTAATGAATTTTGTTTAAGCCATTATCTTCGTTAAAATTTTAAATATAACGCAACCAGTATTCTAGCTATTAGTTGAATCTTTACTATGTATATACAGTAAAATATGATTCTGAGGTAATTATTTTATTGTGATTTTAATAAGTGTGATTATGATTTAATTTCAGCTCGAATATGTTCAGTTCATTTCCATGAGAGATGTTATCAAATTCCAATGCAACGACGACTCTTGAATTACACACCAAGAAATGCAAGAAATTTAAAACCAGATGCCATCCCAACTGAAAATTTGTATAACTGTCACTACAAAACAAATAAGTCTTCTGATATGGAAAGGTCAAGTAGAGTCGAAAGACGGAACCGCAAAACTGAAGTCAAGACTCTCATCATGGAAATGCTGACATCTGAAACTGATTACATGCCTGACACTTGTAACATGTCTGTAAGTCTTGATATTACAACAAGAGACATGTCTGACAACAGTAACACCTCTAGCAACTTCAAAATATTTTAAGTAGAGTTTTCACACCTGGTCAAATAAACAGGCTGCGAAATCCAACAAAAAGTAAAGTGAAATGGAATTCAGATGATATTACATCTGCTATTTCCTTAAGAAGTTTAAGTCCAAAAGCGTATCGTTATTTAAGAGCAAATAATTTCCCTCTGCCAGGACTTTCAACACTACGAGCATGGGCTACAACTTTGGAGTTGAGTCCTGGGCCTCTGAATGAAGTCATCCATCTCATGAAAAGTAAATCACTTGGATCAAACATTTTACAGCGTTTAACCATTTTAACCTTTGATGAGATCTATATTTCAAACAAGATTTGCATTGACAAAAAAAAAATCAAAAATTTTTAGGACCCCATAAATGCTGCCAAACAGTAATGGTTCGCGGATTAATTGGCCAATGGAGACAACCAATTTATTATCAGTTCGACCAACCAATGAATGAGAACATTATCTCAGACTTGACATCAAAATTTTATGATGCAGGTTATGTAGTAGTTGGCATAACATGTGACATGGGGGTAGGAAATATGAGTTTGTGGTCACAACTTGGTATTAAACATACCAGCAAGTGCTATATTTATCATCCAAGAGACAAATGTTTGAAAATCTTCTTCTTTGCTGATGTTCCCCATTTGCTGAAACTGCTAAGAAATCACTTACTTGATCATGGTTTTGTTACTGATGGTACTACTGTTGACAAAAGATGTTTTGAATTTTTACTGACAGCTTCCAGTACTGAGATAACACTGGCACATAAAATAAGCAAGTATCATCTGGATTTAAAGGGAACTGAAAGACAAAAAGTGAAACCTGCTGCCCAGTTACTCTCCAACACTGTCTCAAAAGCAATTGAATACTGTGGAGCTAATGGATTTCTAAAAGAAGTTAACTGGGAAGCAACTTCAAAATTTGTTAAACTCATCAATGACTGGTTTGATCTCTTCAACTCTAAATCAAAATTCGGGAGTCATGTTGGGTGCAATGCTTTTGGAACAGATATAGTTAATCAAACTACCCTTGTGAATGAAGTTACTCAAGTAGTGTCTACCATGACTATGGGTAATCATAAGTCCTTGATTCAGTTTCAAAAAGGAATCATACTCAGCAACACTTCTTTGCTGCAAATGTTTGCCTATTTACAATCTCACTATGGCATTGACTATTTATTAACATACAGACTTAACCAGGACATATTAAAGAATTTCTTTTCCTACATACGAGGTATGGGAGGATCAAATGACCACCCTACTCCACTTGACTTCAAATACAGACTAAAATGGTATATTCTTGGCAAAAACTCTTCTGCTATATTCACACAGAGCACAAAGGATATAGAATCAAATGCAGAAAAATGTTTGGTCGAGCCTTTGCATGAAAACATTGAAATCTGTATAACACAGAAGATGTTGACACCGATCACTAAAGGAACACACCATATGTTGAAAGAAGATACAACTGAAGCAAGTGATTTTTCTTCAGAAGTTTTTGAAAATGATAATCTGGGTACTAGTCAACTCATAAATTTTGAAATAACAACAGAACTGGAAAGTTTGATTGGAAATTTTGAACAAAAAGAAATAGTCAGTAATGAAGGTTTAAAATATATTGCAGGCTACATTGCATATCGATTTAGAGATAAATATACTCATCTTGGGGTAAAATCTGCTAACCAAAGCAGTGAAAACGAAGGAACAGACTGGCTTCATCACACATCACGAGGAAGTTTATTGTATCCATGTGAAGAGCTAATGAAAGTTACAGCACAGCTTGAAACAGAATTCTACAGTATGCATGGAAGCAAACTTTTGAATACAGATCTTTTATTTGACAAACTTGCCAAAAAAACTGTCGCAGAACTCCCTGAACCTGTTAGACTGAAAGTACCTTTTGAAGTTATTTTGTGTTTAGCAAGAGTAAGGACATACATGACTAAGAAAACTAAACAAAGAAATAAGTTTTCAAAACTTTGCAAAAAAATTAAAAGGAAAAATTGCCAAGTACACAAACTGTAAGAAGTAATGAAAGGTATTCAGCCCAAAGACCAGTGCTAGGGTCAGTGTGAATTGAATAAAAAAACTATGGGTTTTACATCACTTATAAATACACATACAATAGATATATATACAAAATTATCTAGAAATTCAACGTAAAATTGGAAGAATCAATTTCATGTCCATGCTACATCAATGTGATTTCCCTGAATTATTATTTTACGTTGAAAGTATTTTTACAATATAATTTAAGTGTAAACAGTGCACTGACCAATATGTCAATCAATATTTCACGTGTCAAATATTTAGTCCTGTGATTTTAAATATGATCTTCAGGAGAGCAGAAGGAAGAATATCTGTGGTTCTGAATGACATTTCCACATGAGTAGATGACTACCTAGGATATTTTGTGTAACACCAATGGCAAATCCACTGTGAATCATGAATAGGTATGTAAAACTTTTATTTATTTTTATTATTTTAATTGTTATAAAATCTCCAGTAATTTACATTTTAATGCCTATGATACAGTTTTTATTTATATAAATGTTTTAAGTTATAATCTAAATCAAGGGTATTAGGTTTCTCAAGCTTAAAATTCCAATTGTTTTGATACCGCTTGCAATAAAGATCCGTGATCTTTTTGGGTTTCACAAAGCATAGGACTTAGCTCTGGCTGCTTTTTGAAGTCGACACCTGTGAACTTGCGTCATTATCTTTATTGTTGAAGATGCTCATGTGAAATAATAAGTTATTTCTTCGCAGCGCTTACACTAGAGTCTGTGGTAAATATGTGGATCTCAACAAGGTGTAGAAGGTCTGGGAAATACGATTTATGCCTTGACATGCCGAACATTGGGGTAAATAGTTCAAAATTATAATTATAGCAAAAATACGAAAAAATTCAAGATGATGTGGCTATTAGAGGGTAATTTAAATGACTCACTATTCAAAGTATTTGAATAATTTATAGATAAAAATAGAACATTAATCAAATGTCACAAGGTCATAATTTTTAAAGTTATTTTAAAAGTTATTATAGCCAATTCAAGCACATGCAAAACTTATAAAGTATGGGATAGTGAACTCACAGATTGCACACATTTACCTAATATAGCTACTGAATTCAATTAGTAAGAAAAAAAATATATATATATATATTTCTGGGCTTTTTATATATCCGCCCCCAACAATTAGATTTCACACATTATTAAACTATCTGAGCTACTCAAAACTGGTTGCATTAATTAAATACTCACAAAATTTGTCACACACAGAGAATAGAATTTGACTCTAGGAAAAGAAATACAAAAATGGAGCACAAATTAAAATTCACAATGTAAATAGTTTTTTCTTCTCACTGCACCTGTAATTTCAGCAACCACACTTCATTTTCTGCAAGAAATCCTTGATGTATGCAGAGTATACTTGTGTTAACTTTTGCCCCATCAGGGAGCCATCTGATATGCACTTGGTGTATCAGGTTCTATTTTGATAGTGTGCTTCGCACAAGCAACTGTGTGGAAGGGCACACAGACCCTACTGAGATACAGTCGCCCGTGTAAGGAACGAGACTTGAACCCCTTTGTAGCATCCTAACACAGACCATGCCAGATCTTAGCAACAAGCACGCTTTCGATGTTACTGAAGTGATTTACACTTGGGCTCTTCAGGCATCCCACACGCCTCACTCCTTCAGCTCCTGATTACACAAAAAAATACACATTGTTTCAGAAGTACATATTTATTAGCACAGTTAGTTACACTATATATATATATATATATATATATATATATATATATATATAATGTGATAGTTAAAAGGCTCTGCTTTGCAAATGGCTGGCGTGATGACCAGACCACGCCGTGTGGTCCACTATTGCCAGAAAAGTGATGGGAGAAAGAGAGCAGCGACACATCTACATTTAAGAGGTTAAAACATGTTTTAAAATATTAAAAATATCTGTTCTCTATGCTAATTTACATATTGTTTGCTTTTATATTTTCTGTTGGTAATAAAAAAAATCCTTCAATATGAGCAGAGCAAACTTCCATCTACCAGTAATGTGTTCATTGCTTATCGCTTGTGCGTTGCACCACTCTAGGGGAGCACACACGGATTCCTGTCACCTAACCACTGTTACAACAAAAGTAACAACAGTAAATATATACAACAGGGATTCAAATCTAAACCCTTCATAATGCAAGTCTAGTGTCTTACTATTGCAACTCTATGCTCCATCGTGGGGTGTGAAAAAGAAATAAAGGGAGACATGGTGCGCTCTAGGTATTAAGTACAGGTAAGGTTTTGAGTCCATAGTTCTGTACCAGTTTTGTTCAAAAAATAATTATCATGCAGAGGTTTTGGGATCAAAAGCATGACCTTTATCACAAAATGTGTATAGTTCTTTTTTGTCTAGTCTTGTTGTTGTCTCTGTAAATGTTATAAAAATGTTTATTGTTAGTAATGTTGTTTATGTGTGTATTTTGGTGGAGGTATCATCTCTTGATGTAATGCCATTATATACCTATTCTTTATTGTATTGTGCCTATTTCTAAGGCTTAATGCTGTTAATAGGCATGGCAAAATGTAAAAAAAAAATTTGTTACAATTTTTCTGGAATCACAATAATGAGTACACAGCGCAAAGTAGGCTATATGATGCAACAAAATATTTTGTTATTATCAGCTTGCTATTTTTATCAGAGCGAGAAACAAAAATCAACAACTTTTTTTTTTAAAATTATACATGCACTACACACACAAAATCAATTTTTTTTACAAGATAAGTTTAAATAACATAATTAACTTTAAAATAACAGATAAAATTCTATAGGTGGACAGGTGTGGCCTTCACTTACACTCTTAGAAGAAATATGAGAAAATTTGGAAAGTGCAAAAGTAAAAAGGTGGAAATTTAAACTTTAAAAGAGAGAGAACGGTAATATTCTTACGTTAGGGATTTTCTGTAAATATAATAATAAAATTGCGAAAATGATTTTTTGGAACATTAAATGAGTTTCTCTACTTACCCTGACAACAGCTTTTCTAAATTAATACTGGTTTCTGAGAAATTACTGTTTACAGGTTGGTATGGGTAGCTTATGCAGCGACACGGCCACCGCAATTGCACTTTAGTGTAGCAACTTAATAAACGTTTCACACCAGTTCATTATGATGCTCGAACAGTTCCAAAGTTCGCTGCTCGTTCGTGCAACTTCAATAGCACATATTATAAGAATTAGAGAATTGTCGAGCTAAAATTAAATTCCTTCAAAAAAATATGGACATTGATTAGGTTAAGTTATATATAAATACTGTGAAATTATGTGTACAGTTGGTTAGGTCAGAATAACTACATCTTAAATTGTTAAATCCAAACTAATCATTAAAATTATTTTCCAGTATGTATTTTAATGTAGCTATACTAACATAATCAACCATTCTCACAATATCACAAATTTGTAATATTTACACCTAAAATGCATAAACGTGGTCTCAGAATGGACTGATGTGAAGAATGTTACATTTGCTCATACAGTTTTCCTAAACACACACACACAGCCCCACCAGGAAAGCCAAAAATGGAGGTGGCCACGTCAATGAATAGCTATTGTAATGTAAGCTGTAAACAGTGATTTCTCAGAAACCAATAAGAATTTATCAACATTGTTTTCAGAGTCAAACAAAGAACACCTGTAGTACTGAAAAAAAAAATCATTATTTTATTTACAGAGAAGATGCGACGTATGAATATTACCGAGCTAACCAAAATGTTTAGTCCTTTTACTTTTTTTTCTAAAGAAAAGCATGTAGCTTCACACATTTGCAGTAGGTATAATAAAAAAAACTGTAACGATTTTTCAGTCTATTATTTGTTTTAATACCATGAACTTCATAACCACTTTTCTTCTTAATAAATGAATATACCTATATTGAAGGTTAGTTTTGGGAAATTATTTTCAAGGTTAAGTTTTCAGGTGAAAGTTGTAAGAACTCATTTTAATGAATCCTACAGTAAAACCGACTTTCATAGGCTTCACCTTCATAAAAGCCACACTTACACATTAAAACAAATGGTAACTTTTACTACCTTACTGTAATGTAACAATCTTTAAAACGTTAGTCCAATGTGACTGCATGAAAATATCAACATATTTATATTTCTCTCTTCACCTAGTAAACCAAATTTTATGCATTTTTATAACTACTTGTTATTAACAAAACAATATTTTTATCTATGCTACAAACATATGGCAATTATTACCTTAACTTGCAAACCAATTGCTACAAACTGACATTCCACGTTCTCGTAACCGTGGTCAAGTAAATGCGCTGGACAGCAACAGCAAAACATGGCGCCATTCTGTATGGGAGGGAATTCTACTACACACGCTGAAAACATCCCTTTTTTAACATAATTTAACGAAAATAAAAGCATATAAAAGAAAGAAAAATGTATGAAATATACAACATAACAAAATATATGTACCATAATATAAACAAAAAAAGTTTTAAACAATAAAAAACTTAAATTGTTGAAATATCAAGATAAACACAGCCCATATATTTTACAAATTTCTTTATATTTAAACGTCTCCAGGACTCATGCCATGTATTGGCCGAACATCAGCCATGTACCAAATGAAAGCTGTCACCTTACTTAACAAAATATACTCATCAGAATTTTAGTCTGGGCCGACACTTTTAATGCCGACGGACAGCAACAAGATCGCGCGCCCAGTTTCACTTGCAGGCAATAGCTTCACCCGCCCATTACAGGCCTTGAAAAAACCATTTTACTTCTCCGTTAAAAAGTGAAATATGAAAATTCAACAACGAGGTCCTAAGCACAAGATATAAGGCTTTTTATTTAACCTAAAAAATTTGTCATTTAAAAACATTTTTTAAAATTATTTAAGGTCAAACAAAGTTCATATTTCAGAAAATGGCATTATATTATAACGACTCCAGGACTCATACCATGTATTGGCCGAACATCAGCCATATACCAACTGAAAGCTATCACCTTACTTAACAAAATATACTGTTCAGAATTTTTGTCTGGGCCGACACTTTTAATGCCGACGGACAGCAACAAGATCGCGCGCCCAGTTTTACTTGCAGGCAATAGCTTCACCCGCCCATTACAGGCCTTGAAAAAACCATTTTACTTCTCCGTTAAAAAGTGAAATATGAAAATTCAACAACGAGGTCCTAAACACAAGATATAAGGCTTTTTATTTAACCTAAAAAATTTGTAATTTAAAAACATTTTTTAAAATTATTTAAGGTCAAACAAAGTTCATATTTCAGAAAATGGCATTATATTATAACGACTCCAGGACTCATTCCATGTATTGGCCGAACATCAGCCATATACCAACTGAAAGCTGTCACCTTACTTAACAAAATATACTGTTCAGAATTTTTGTCTGGGCCGACACTTTTAATGCCGACGGACAGCAACAAGATCGCGCGCCCAGTTTTACTTGCAGGCAATAGCTTCACCCGCCCATTACAGGCCTTGAAAAACCCATTTTACTTCTCTGTTAAAATGTGAAAAATGAAAATCCAACAACGAGGTCCTAAACACAAGATATAAGGCTTTTTATTTAACCTAAAAAATTTGTAATTTAAAAACATTTTTTAAAATTATTTAAGGTCAAACAAAGTTCATATTTCAGAAAATGGCATTATATTATAACGACTCCAGGACTCATTCCATGTATTGGCCGAACATCAGCCATATACCAACTGAAAGCTGTCACCTTACTTAACAAAATATACTGTTCAGAATTTTTGTCTGGGCCGACACTTTTAATGCCGACGGACAGCAACAAGATCGCGCGCCCAGTTTTACTTGCAGGCAATAGCTTCACCCGCCCATTACAGGCCTTGAAAAAACCATTTTACTTCTCTGTTAAAATGTGAAAATTGAAAATCCAACAACGAGGTCCTAAACACAAGATGTGAGGCTTTTTATTTAAACTAAAAAATTTGTATTTTTAAAAACATTATTTAAAGTTATTTAAGGTAAAACAAAGTACATATTTCAAAAACTTGCATTATATTAAAACGACTCCAGGACTCGTACCAAGTATTGGCCGAACATCAGCCATATACCAAATGACAGCTGTCACCTTACTTAACAAAATATACTGTTCAGAATTTTTGTCTGGGCCGACACTTTTAATGACGACGGACAGCAACAAGATCGCGCGCCCAGTTTTACTTGCAGGCAATAGCTTCATGCGCCCATTACAGGACCTGAAAAAAAACATTTTATTTCTCTGTTTTAAACTGAAATATAAAAATCCACCTACAAGGTCCTAAACGCAAGATATGGCGCTTTGTATTTAATTTAAAAACTTAGTATTTGTTAATAGTATTATTAAAATTATTTAAGGTCAAATAAGGTACATATTTCAAATACTTGCATTATATTAAAACGACTCCAGTACTCATACCAAGTATTGGCCGAACATCAGCCATATACCAAATGAAAGCTGTCACCTTACTTAACAAAATATACTGTTCAGAATTTTTGTCTGGGCCGACAGTTTTAATGCCGACGGACAGCAACAAGATCGCGCGCCCAGTTTTACTTGCAGGCAATAGCTTCATGCGCCCATTACAGGACCTGAAAAAACCATTTTATTTCTCTGTTTTAAACTGAAATATAAACATCCACCTACAAGGTCCTAAACGCAAGATATGGCGCTTTGTATTTAATTTAAAAACTTAGTATTTGTTAATAGTATTATTAAAATTATTTAAGGTCAAATAAGGTACATATTTCAAATACTTGCATTATATTAAAACGACTCCAGTACTCATACCAAGTATTGGCCGAACATCAGCCATATACCAACTGAAAGCTGTCACCTTACTTAACAAAATATACTGTTCAGAATTTTTGTCTGGGCCGACACTTTTAATGCCGACGGACAGCAACAAGATCGCGCGCCCAGTTTCACTTGCAGGCAATAGCTTCACCCACCCATTACAGGCCTTGAAAAGACCATTTTACTTCTCCGTTAAAAAGTGAAATATGAAAATTCAACAACGAGGTCCTAAACACAAGATATAAGGTTATTTAACCTAAAAAATTTGTAATTTAAAAACATTTTTTAAAATTATTTAAGGTCAAACAAAGTTCATATTTCAGAAAATGGCATTATATTATAACGACTCCAGGACTCATACCATGTATTAGCCGAACATCAGCCATATACCAACTGAAAGCTGTCACCTTACTTAACAAAATATACTGTTCAGAATTTTTGTCTGGGCCGACACTTTTAATGCCGACGGACAGCAACAAGATCGCGCGCCCAGTTTTACTTGCAGGCAATAGCTTCACCCGCCCATTACAGGCCTTGTAAAAACCATTTTACTTCTCTGTTAAAATGTGAAAAATGAAAATCCAACAACGAGATCCTAAACACAAGATGTGAGGCTTTTTATTTAAACTAAAAAATTTGTATTTTTAAAAACATTATTTAAAGTTATTTAAGGTAAAACAAAGTACATATTTCAAAAACTTGCATTATATTAAAACGACTCCAGTACTCATACCAAGTATTGGCCGAACATCAGCCATATACCAACTGAAAGCTGTCACCTTACTTAACAAAATATACTGTTCAGAATTTTTGTCTGGGCCGACACTTTTAATGCCGACGGACAGCAACAAGATCGCGCGCCCAGTTTTACTTGCAGGCAATAGCTTCACCCGCCCATTACAGGCCTTGAAAAAACCATTTTACTTCTCTGTTAAAATGTGAAAATTGAAAATCCAACAACGAGGTCCTAAACACAAGATGTGAGGCTTTTTATTTAAACTAAAAAATTTGTATTTTTAAAAACATTATTTAAAGTTATTTAAGGTAAAACAAAGTACATATTTCAAAAACTTGCATTATATTAAAACGACTCCAGGACTCGTACCAAGTATTGGCCGAACATCAGCCATATACCAAATGAAAGCTGTCACCTTACTTAACAAAATATACTGTTCAGAATTTTTGTCTGGGCCGACACTTTTAATGCCGACGGACAGCAACAAGATCGCGCGCCCAGTTTCACTTGCAGGCAATAGCTTCACCCGCCCATTACAGGCCTCTAAAAAACCATTTTACTTCTCCGTTAAAAAGTGAAATATGAAAATTCAACAACGAGGTCCTAAACACAAAATATAAGGCTTTTTATTTAACCTAAAAAATTTGTAATTTAAAAACATTTTTTAAAATTATTATAGGTCAAACAAAGTTCATATTTCAGAAAATGGCGTTATATTATAACGACTCCAGGACTCATACCAAGTATTGGCCGAACATCAGCCATATACCAAATGAAAGCTGTCACCTTACTTAACAAAATATACTGTTCAGAATTTTAGTCTGGGCCGACACTTTTAATGCTGATGGACAGCAACAAGATCGCGCGCCCAGTTTCACTTGCAGGCAATAGCTTCACCCGCCCATTACAGGACCTGAAAAAACCATTTTATTTCTCTGTTTTAAACTGAATTATAAAAATCCACCTACAAGGTCCTAAACGCAAGATATGGCGCATTGTATTTAATTTAAAAACTTAGTATTTGTTAATAGTATTATTAAAATTATTTAAGGTCAAAAAAGGTACATATTTCAAAAACTTGCATTATATTAAAACGACTCCAGTACTCATACCAAGTATTGGCCGAACATCAGCCATATACCAAATGAAAGCTGTCACCTTACTTAACAAAATATACTGTTCAGAATTTTTGTCTGGGTCGACACTTTTAATGCCGACGGACAGCAACAAGATTGCGCGCCCAGTTTTATTTGCAGGCAATAGCTTCACCCGCCCATTACAGGCCTTGAAAAAACCAGTTTACTTCTCTGTTAAAATGTGAAAAATGAAAATCCAACAACGAGGTCCTAAACACAATATGTGAGGCTTTTTATTTAAACTAAAAAATTTGTATTTTTAAAAACATTATTTAAAGTTATTTAAGGTAAAACAAAGTACATATTTCAAAAACTTGCATTATATTAAAACGACTCCAGTACTCGTACCAAGTATTGGCCGAACATCAGCCATATACCAAATGAAAGCTGTCACCTTACTTAACAAAATATACTGTTCAGAATTTTTGTCTGGGCCGACACTTTTAATGCCGACGGACAGTAACAAGATCGCGCGCCCAGTTTTACTTGCAGGCAATAGCTTCATGCGCCCATTACAGGACCTGAAAAAACCATTTTATTTCTCTGTTTTAAACTGAAATATAAAAATCCACCTACAAGGTCCTAAACGCAAGATGTGAGGCTTTTTATTAAACTAAAAAATTTGTATTTTTAAAAACATTATTTAAAGTTATTTAAGGTAAAACAAAGTACATATTTCAGAAAATGGCATTATATTATAACGACTCCAGGACTCATACCATGTATTGGCCGAACATCAGCCATATACCAACTGAAAGCTGTCACCTTACTTAACAAAATATACTGTTCAGAATTTTTGTCTGGGCCGACAGTTTTAATGCCGACGGACAGCAACAAGATCGCGCGCCCAGTTTTACTTGCAGGCAATAGCTTCATGCGCCCATTACAGGACCTGAAAAAACCATTTTATTTCTCTGTTTTAAACTGAAATATAAAAACCTTCCTACAAGGTCCTAAACGCAAGATATGGCGCTTTGTATTTAATTTAAAAACTTAGTATTTGTTAATAGTATTATTAAAATTATTTAAGGTCAAATAAGGTACATATTTCAAATACTTGCATTATATTAAAACGACTCCAGGACTCATACCATGTATTGGCCGAACATCAGCCATATACCAACTGAAAGCTGTCACCTTACTTAACAAAATATACTGTTCAGAATTTTTGTCTGGGCCGACAGTTTTAATGCCGACGGACAGCAACAAGATCGCGCGCCCAGTTTTACTTGCAGGCAATAGCTTCATGCGCCCATTACAGGACCTGAAAAAACCATTTTATTTCTCTGTTTTAAACTGAAATATAAAAACCTTCCTACAAGGTCCTAAACGCAAGATATGGCGCTTTGTATTTAATTTAAAAACTTAGTATTTGTTAATAGTATTATTAAAATTATTTAAGGTCAAATAAGGTACATATTTCAAATACTTGCATTATATTAAAACGACTCCAGTACTCATACCAAGTATTGGCCGAACATCAGCCATATACCAAATGAAAGCTGTCACCTTACTTAACAAAATATTCTGTTCAGAATTTTTGTCTGGGCCGACAGTTTTAATGCCGACGGACAGCAACAAGATCGCGCGCCCAGTTTTACTTGCAGGCAATAGCTTCACCCGCCCATTACAGGACCTGAAAAAACCATTTTTTTCTCCGTTCAGAAACTGAAATAAAAAATTCCAACTACGGGATCCTAAACTAAATGTGTAAGGCTTGTTATTTAACTAATTGTATTAGTATCCTTAACAGTATTTTTTTATATATTTAAGGTCTAACAAGGTACATATTTCAAAAACTGGCATTATATGATAACGAGTCTAGGACTGATAGCAAGTATTGGTCGAACATCAGCCATGTATCAAATGAATGCTGAAATCTTTCTTAACAAAATATTCCTATCATAATTTTTTACTTGGCCGACACTTTTAATGCCGACGGTCCTCAACAAGTTCTTACGCCCTGTTTTCCTTGCAGGCAATAGCTTCACCCGACAAATATGTTGATATTTTTATTTATTTCATTATATTTGAACCACTATTATAGATTTTATTATTTATTGCATACTTAATTATTGTATATAAGTTTTTGATATGTCTTACTAATACTGCAAGGGGTGGAAAATTTTCAATCTGCGCTGCCATCGGAAGAGGACGTGTTGTGGAGCTGCTCCAAGGGTTTATGACGAGCGCAACGACCCGACCTTTCAAAGTATAAAGAAAGGTTTCCTTTCTGCTAAGACGCTCAGGCTATAAAAGTGTCAACTCATCTATAAACTTATAGTCACCCGACTTGGCTACACCCGGGAAGCTAACATCCCTATAGCCTTCTTGTCGTCGGGCGTACATTCGCTAGCTCCGCTCGCGCGTGCTGTCGGCCGGGAGTGCCCTGCGTCCTTTGGGAATCACCTAAGGCGTGCAGTTCACCGAAGGGGAGTTGATGCGGGAACCGTAGCGTTTACTCACGGCATGCGCGGGGTGTGTCGCCCTGCCCAGGCCCTTGTCTAGGAAATACAAAAAGAATCACAAATCTGTGAAAAATTTGTCCATAGCTGAATTTCTGCCAATTGTTAGAGTTGACTATGCTTAATAACATACCTGAAGTTTACCGTTGTAGACCTTATGCGTATCACCGAAAACGTGCAGTTAAGTCCTAGAAGTTAGAGTCTTACAGCAGTCCATTAAAATGATTCCCGTTTACGCAGTTAATAACGTAGACTCTCTGTAAGTGCATAAAAATAATCCAGATACACTATTCAACACGATCACGTTAAAAAAATTCAATGTTGAATAAAAAGTTGAAACAAAGTCGATAACGTTATTGATTATGTTTTTTTTTTAAACATTCATTGAAATAAAAGTATGATTTACATACAAAACAAGGGTCGGCGTGTGTGCCGTCCTGCGGCGGTGCTTTGGTCGCAGCAAGCCGGCGCGACGAGCGTTGCACGCGACCTTCATGGCCAAGTTTCAAAGTTCCGAAGATTTAGTTTAGGGATTGCTGCAGATATGTTACGTTTATTCAATTTAACAAAAAATCAGTTAAATTATCGCAAATAAGATAATAATCTAATATTTTTTCTTAAGTTATGATGGCTCCATAAAGTTGCAATAAACAATTTTGTTAGAACTTGTCAACAGGAACACCCAAAAATACCAAGTTTAACAATTATGTATACAAATATCTAAAAAAAATTGGGAAAGCTTTCCTTCTCATAAAGAACGATTTAAGCTTTTATTTTTTATTTGACTAAATCTGTTTGAAATGGGAAAATCGAAACACTAATGAACTTTAAAGTAATAACTCTAGGCATCGGACGCATGACGTCACATTTGAGATGAGGCACAATATCAATATTTGAGAGCATGTTTTCAGTTCGTAAACTTAAAAAAAAATGCTTTAGTAAAGACTGAAAAACCAGATTAGAAAAACTAAGTAAAGAATTCAAAATTAATACCAATACTAATCAACAAATAAATATATGATAGTTATTGTCTTATTCTATTACTTCAGTAACGTAATCTATTTTTTATCCAGGCTTCATGGTCTATTAGAAACAAAACATTTACAGTTTTCATAGCGCCCATAAAGGTTTGTGGTTTTTATCTTAGGTAAATATTTTCATTCTGATGTATTGTAATAAAATCAAATAAACTTTTGCATCTACTTACATTAGTTAATTGGAGGAATTTACTAGCGAT
The DNA here is from genome assembly GCF_032445375.1 of Bacillus rossius redtenbacheri. Taxonomy (NCBI): domain Eukaryota; kingdom Metazoa; phylum Arthropoda; class Insecta; order Phasmatodea; family Bacillidae; genus Bacillus; species Bacillus rossius. Next base: position 81,091,615 of record NC_086331.1, on the reverse strand, counting down.
TTTTATCTTTATTTTTAATATCTTTGTTGCCTGTGACTAAAACACTCCAACACAAACGACTTTAGCATGAAGCCTAGAGCAGTACACATTGCGACGCTCTAACGGCTCTAGCGACCCAATAGGTTATTGTAGACAACTAAATATATACCATTTAAAAACTAATAAATATCAAGAAACTTAATTTAAAAGACTTTCAAGTTCCTGTAGTTTATATATATATATATATATATATATATATATATATATTAATTCCTGCGATTTTGTAAAAAAAAAAACATTTCGCAAAATTTTGTTGATACAACTTTCTTATTTTGCATTATATATATATATATATATATATTAATTCCTGCGATTTTGTAAAAATTTGTGTATATATATATATACACACACACTTCTAAACTTTCAAAAGTATAAAAGATTTTGAAAACTAATTTTATGTGATAACTGAGAAGATACAATAATAAAAACGTTTGTAGAATTCATATTTGTAGAGCGCAACAAGGAGCTAAGATTTAGGACATAACCGCTAGTTTTCTGAGTGATGCACAAGGTATGGGGCGATAAACTGTTGATATGTTACTACAGAACGTTGATTCTAACTCTACTAAATAAATTCAGCGTTTATGTTTTTTTTATATTAAAAGTGTTAGTTTCCTAAGAGCTAAATTCACCGCAGCCCAAGTGACTTCAGCACCTCCCGCAGTAGAATAGGCCTACACATTACGCCGCTCGGAACGCTTCAGCGCCAGCGGGCAGATCAATGGAGTCACACTCTTAAGCAATATACCATTTGTTAAAGCTTAAAAAATATGCAACTTCGTTGGTTTAAATGAATTTTACGTGGGGCCTTTCATGTTTATGTAATTGTATTTTTATTTTCTTAAATTAAAAAAAAATTGGTTGTCTGTAAAGTCGGTTTATGGACGATAGTTTAACGTGACGTCATAACAAAATATTGATGAAATGATTGCATACTTTTATGAATAAAATTGAATCAATTTTATTGAATTATCACTATTTTGTATTGATACAAAGAAGGAGTGAAATGAAATCTACTACCTATTTAATGAAAATATATTTAATCTTTATAAATGTGTTTGTTTTTAACAATTGAAGTTAAGTTCCTAGAACATTTTGGGCTTCATTATGAGATTATACTATAGAAATTGCATTTACAAAATTTATTTTTGTGGGTCAATGCAAGAAATTGTAACTTAGGCCTTAACTGCACGATTTTGGTACAACGCACAGGGTTTGCAGCGGTAAACTTTTGATATGTTACTAAGAAATATTGATACTGCTGCTGTACAAAATTTCAGGTTTTATGTAATTTTCCATATGTTAAAAAACTTTGTTTCCTAAGACCAAAATTTGTTCCAACCCGAGCGACTTAAGTACCCACACGGTAGGATACACACTACGACGCTCGGAACCTTTCAGAGGCCCGGTCAGTTGAGTCAGAGAATTAACCAATATACCATTTTAAAGCTTTAAAAATATGCAACAACGTTTGTAAAAGTGATTATTACGGCGGACCATATATCTTTATGTTAATCGTGTTTTTAATTCTTTCGTTGTGAATAAAAGACACTTCTTATTACTTCATCGATTAATATCGTACCTTTAGTATTAACATTTTGAAAATGTTTTAACATAAATGTGTAAAATGGTGTTTCTAGATTATTTGGATGCATTTACGGAGAGTCTACGTTAATAACTGCGTATACGCGAATCATTTTAATGAACTGCTGTAAGTCGCTGCCATCTAGGACTTAACTGCACGTTTTCGGTGATACGTACAAGGTCTACAGCAGTAAACTTTCGGTATGTTATTAAGCATAGTAGGCTCTACCACTGTGCAAAAATTCAGCTTTGGGCAAATTTTTCACAGATTGAAAGCTTTGTTTCGTGGACGACTCGGGGTGCTCGCCTCGCAACAAGAACCGGGGGCGACAGCTGCAGGCACTCTGGAGCCGGGGCGCCCGCCCGGGCTGTGTGCCTGCGGGGAGGGCGTAGAGGCAGTCAGTCACGCCCTGGAGGTTTCCAATACAGGAGCTCTTTGTTGGGAATATAGTGAATACCAACTCGCGGACAATTCGGCGGAAGTCGCTGTTGTATCGTCGGCCCTGAGAAGATCAGTGGAAGCCGATTTTTCAAGTCGATAATGGGAAAGGAACGAGAATATTATAATAATACAAATTTGACAAAAAGTTGCGTGTAAAATGTTACACTACCAAAGCGTTGTGCTCTTATTTATGACAACTTGGTATTGTTCTACGTGGTGAGAACAAAACATGCAACACGCTTTGTTGCTGGTAAGACGAGAGTCGTAGCGCCAAGGTGCCATCCTTAAGGACGCGGTTCAGGTGTATAATACATTTTCTGCCATTGCGATAGTTCACTGTTATTCTATTTGAAAACGGGAAAACTTCTATTGCTGCCTATTCGAAGACTTAACTTTGCTATTGCAATTAAAGCTAACGATAATTAGATAAAATAACTTTTAACTCTAAAAATAGGAGCTAGAGTATGAGTCAAAATGCTGTCAATCAGTGTTGTTATGTAACAGATACCTAACATTTTATTCATACATGATAATCAAAATATGTAGTTTCATTGTTTTTCTAAAGTATTATCCCTAAAGTCTCCTACAGATACAATTGGATCATAGTGCTCCATTAATGAGGAAATAATTATTTTCTTTATTTTGGTGAATACATGTGATGACAAAATTAAAATTTTTAAGTGAAATAAGTATAAATACTGCTAAGAGTAAAAGAAGTTTTATGGATTACTTAGATGCTTTGTGCGTTTCCTTTTTTTTCTTAACCTAACTAAAACCAAATGTATTTGGGAGGGGTCTGGGTTAGGGAGAGACCTAGGTCCGTCTCAGGCCGAAGCCTATACGCTCTAATCATGCAGGGGTTAGCCATGCAGGAGAGGTCGCATGCATCATGTGCTAGGAGGGAATTGGTCAGCCATGGCCACCATTAGTGCCATGACAAACTCCCCTCACTGACTACTCTAGACTAACACTAGATAAGGTGGGCCCAGGTGAAGCCTCTATTGACAGAGGGAAAACCCTGGGTTCATTCATGCTGGATGCAAAATTAATGTATTAATTAACAAGCAGGTTGGTTACGGGAACAGAAGGGTTGTTCTGGAAGAAGAGTTGGACAGAGTAAAAAAGCACTACTAAGCGAAGGTGGTGAGCTTGGACTGTTTGGTCCGTGTTCCCGCCATGATGCCAGCCAGCACACATTCTTAAACTAGAAATATCAGTATGAATGTGTACATGTGTATGGGATTATTCTTGGGCGCTTCGCCATTCAAGGTCTCAGGAGACCAAAAAAGTGGAAAATCAGACGATAATTCGAGCCCTGCTGGGCCGAAACACGACAGTATTTTTCGCCTACACGGAAGGACCTACAGGGAGGGCTGCGTCGGTGTTGGGCGTTGTATGTCAATTAGAACCATATTATACTTAATAATACTTAATACTATGAGCTGCCAGCTTAGGATTGCAAGAACTGTGCTTTTTCGCTCCGCGCGCATTGGCTGGCAGTCTGCGCGGCCAATCACGCGCGACTATGGCGGCCGGTGGGCAAGGAGCGATTTCGGCCGCTTATATTTTTGTCTTACGTCCGGATAAAAATTTCCGAGCGATAAAACATGTGGGTTTTAACTATTTACGCATTTATCGTAAAATGTTTCTGGGGTTCGAATGTAAAAGTCTTGCAAAGTTTCCGTGTCCGTTTCACAATGCAAGGCTTCTGTAGGGTAATACATTGGAGCGTCTGTAGCTATTCGAATACATTTATTCTGAATTCGCTGCAGCTTTAATAAATGTGTTTTCGCAGTGGTTGCCCAGACTGGGGCTGCGTACGTAATAATAGGGTGAATCAGTGTTTTGTAGAGCACAGTAAACCGTTCGTTACTGTGCCTCCACATCGCCTGCTCATTACTGGATATAGTGAGCTTAGTCTAACCTCAGCTTGAATTCTCTAGGCATCTATATGATGGTGCCAGAGAAGCTTCCTGTCCATGTGGACGCCTAGATATTTTACGACGTCCTTGTGTGGGATTTGTTCGCCAAACAAACGTATTTATGGCCTGTGTTCTACAGGTGGAAGATTTCCGCGAGTAAACACAATAGCTTCGGACATCGTTGTGTTCACTTTGCTAAGCCAGGTCGTACACCATTGCTAGCACACAGCTAATGCATCCGTTTTTTTTCCTAGCCTAATTTAATCTAAGCTAATGCAGTCTGGTAGTGGCTAGGTGAAGTGTGTATGATCTGCTATACAGAAACGTGTCGTTTGCATAGCACATAGCAGCCTAACTTCACTAGGCGGTGTTCGGGGCGTGGAAAATCTCTAGAAGGCTATATATGTTAAATAGAACAGGGCCTAGAATACTGCCCTGTGGTACGCCTGCTCTTATTTGTTTGATGTCAGACATAGTTCTTTAAGTTGATACTGTAAACGTTCTGTCTTCTAGGTAGGACGCGACTAGCTTGGTATAGCAGACCAGGAAATTTGTTTGATATAGTTTGTATAGATTAGCCCCGCGTTATAAACTCTGTCGAAGGCTTTTTCTACGTCTAAAAACGTCGCAACTACATAATCTTTTACGTTGAAGGCGCTTGTTATCTCTTCAGTGAGGCGTATGAGTTGGTGCACTGTCAAGTGATTACTGCGAAAAATCGAATGGCCTAAGTGTACAGGCCTGCCCGATCCGCGGACGAATATTTTCACGTTCTGCGCGCATACTTTTCGTTGGTGATACTGCCTACGAGCGCGGGTTTGAATGGTAGTTTGATGATATGAATTGACAAACTGCTAGACTGTGTGTAATATAGTTACCCAAATAACACTAAAACAACAAAAATGAATTAAATAATAAATAACCATCTCTTTTAAAACTATAACGTGTCAGAACTGAGTGTTATTGTGCAAACAAAGACTAATTTTAGCAAAGATTATTGCACGAAGTAAGGGAGGTAGGGTTATATGAATGGTCAAAATAAGTTTTTATAGCAACTGATCTTGAGAAAATGATTTTTTTGTTTGTGTAGGCCTCAACTTTGACAGCTGAGTAAAGTTTATTTAAACAAAGGCACAGCATTTCAATAAGTGTTTTATTTTTTAATGAATTTCTGAATTATAACCTTGTCACAAATTTTTATGTAGGATACATACAGATGCAAGTTTATTATAAACTGAACTATTAGTATTAATGTTTATACGTTTCATTTAGAAAATAAATTTAGCTCATATTGTTACATGAATTAATATATCTGATACGCTTACTTGCGTTATTAAAATAACTTGCATTAACTTCGGAACAATTGTAACGTGTCCCAAATTTTCGGTTGTAAACGCAAACCAAATATTTTCATTTAATTATATTATTAATTGATGTCATGTTATGTTGATAGAACTAACAAAAAACGGCGAAATATAAATTCAAATTTTTGATATTCGTGCTTTATTGTTTGGCTATTTATTTTGGCAATTTTTCATAGTTTAAGCACTTATGAAAATATTTACATAAAATTCTTATAAATGTTTTTTGAGATTCTTTAATTATGTGTGATGATTCTGCTAATATTTGTTGAGATAATTGAGGTAGATTACCGGTATTTTACCATTGGTTTTGTATTTTGTATTACGTTAGCTACTTTTAAAATACTTTTAAGTCATTTGGATGGTTGGTTAAGTTTTGTTAGCTTAATTTAAAACATTGTTTAATCGTGTGAATGGCTGGAGGGATAAGGTAATTTAATTTCGAACACTGTTCAATTATTTGAATGATTGGTTGTATACAATATTCATTTAAAATACTGTATATTGGTGTAAATGTTTGGGTAAGTTACGTTAGCCACATTAAAAATACTTAACGGCGTTCTTCGGGATAGGTGTTATTCAAAAAACCATTAAATGTTCTTAATGGAGAACCTTCTCTAGAAAATTAGCATTACTTGAAATAGGGATAACAATCTGCAGGTAGAGAAGTAAAGATTGTGTTAGGTAAGTTCCGGGAAGAGGAGTGGCAGATTTAGCATTTAAAACTGCAGAATAAAAAGTACGAATTTTTGAAAAATTTAAATATTTAAGCTTTGTGAAACGATTAATAACCATGCAACATTTTTAAATAATCAATATTAATATTACAAGAGTGACATATTTTTAATTATATAATCTTGATTTTTGAAATAAATGCTTTTTTTTTCGGATGAGGTTGTACTAACCAGCGAAATGATTTTTTTTCCGTATCTAAACTACCGCGTTATTATTTTCCTGCCTAGTATTTTGTTAGTACAATATATAGTACACAATATATAGTGCACAAAATAATTTATTACGGTTGTGGCAAACAACAGTTAACTGGTGTCACTGCTACAAAAGTTTAACATTATTTAGCCAAACTTGTGTTGTGAATGTATTACACTGAAATAAATAATAAAATCACTTCAGGCTATATAAAAAAAAAGATTGTCAAAATTAAATGATATCGTAGCTTTCGTCCATTCGAAACCTAAATTGGGCGGAGACAAAACAAAATACAGAAAAAAACTTATTTTGTAATAAATGAGGCAATAAAATTAGTTATAGGTATCTAATTTCTTAATTTATTTACTTGAATGAAAATAAATTTGCCATTAGAATCATCATTTGTTGATAACCACCGTTCTAACAAAATGTAAAACTCAGATTAACGTATATTTCCGTATACATAGCCTACTTTAGCAAAATATCTCCAGAGTGACGTCACAAATTGCTAGCCAGTGAAAGAGAAAGGTGCGCAAAAGGATACATATATAACTTCACGATGATTCACCCGTTATGTTCACAGTTGACAGAACAGAAGAACGAATGAATATCAAGCAATGATTTGTGTAACATTTTCTTAAGTGTTATGAGTACGTAATAAATATTCTCGCAGAAACTGTATGGTGTTATGTAGGCTGAAGTATCTATTTATTCGATTTTTTATTTATTAGAAAACAATTTGATCCGATTTCCGCATAGGTAGTTGAGAAGTGTAATTAGGATAAGAAATTTTAAGCTCAATATTGTGCTAAAACAGATTAAGATAAATTGTAATTGGAACCGAATTAGGGGTTCATATGTAAAAATACAAATGTTTGTTAAGTGACACAATATTTCTGTAAACCTTTGTGTTCTGTACCATTACAAGAAGGAACAACCATATTTCTATACATTTGAGAATAATAACAGTAGTATTACAGAATTATTTTTATTTGGTTTCATATAGAACTTCTATAAGCACTCGAACTATGGTCAATGGACTGGGAATGTTGCGTTTAATGCCGATTATAATTTGTTGTGTTTGTTGCCAGCCAAACTTGTTTAACTATATGATAGAACCTTACACTTAGTACGTGTGGTTTCCAAGTGATGTTATGTTCTCTGGATTATGTAATTACAGTTTCCCTTATACGAATGTACCGAACAAATATAAAGTGTTGTGGTGTATACCACCATTGAAATATAAGAAACCTCTTAGTTAACACTAGGAAAATAACAAATGCAAGTGACAAGTAGCTCATTTGACATTGAACAAGAGGATCGTTCCAAAGAGAGGTTGCACCCTCCTTCCTGAGCGAGCCTTTTGTGACGTTGCAAGTTGTTTCTTGTTTTATTACAAAGAAAAATTGAAAAAGTAAGCCATAAATTGCACCATTTTAAAACATATTTGCAACATTGCAAATAATTGCTTGAATATCTTTCACACTTGGGGTTGGCTAATGACTAAATTTCGAATAAAATTTTCTATTTACTCATTGATATAACGTTACGTTAACCATGCAAGCACATTTGTTGAAATGCAGCATGTACTTTGTATGGTGTATTGTATGGTGTACAATTAACAGCATCTTTCATGTACTTTATTTTAATAATTCTTGGGAATTTTTTTTCCAGAACTAATTGATATGTTCTCGCCCCTTAAATACAGGTAACGAGATGCTGGCCCGTTACCATCACATGCAAGGTCTCAATAGTATATAAACAACATTATTCTAATGTATTGTTATTGTGGTGACTAGCGAATGAATGCAGCAGATTCCAACTCTTCAGAATTGTTTCCAGTAGACGCAGCGTCGCACTGCGTGGCTGCGACTGGTTGATAATCGCTGGCTCCTCTGTGACATTGTGGGCATTGGTGAATCAAGCTTGTCGTGAATGTCAGTGCGCTTGCAAACTGACTCCCCTGCTGCAGCTCATACACCGGTCGTCACTGGATTCTGATGTACTTTGTAATAATTAAGATAGTTTCTGAACCAGAACAGTTGATAAGCTACGGTCCTGAATCAAAAAAGGTAAATTTAAAATGAGTCGTAACTTTATCTTTGAGCCTCATTTAGAAAATGTTAACATACTCACCTTTCATTGTTAGGTACATATTTTTTTACACAATCCCGCATAACCCTGCAAGTTATAAAAATTCTTCCAATGTATGAATTTCCCAATTACATACATATTGATAATGCCGAATGTGGACTTTATATATATATACACATGCATACTTACACATATATGTATAATAATTGAAAGAAAATGTTTGCTTCAATGTCTCCCCTATAAATAATAAATGAATTACCTATATGATTAAATATCCGTGTTCTTAGTGGATATAACTAGGAAAATCTGCATAATTTGTATGTATTTTGGTAGTTATTAAAAAAGTACAATTAAACTTACAATATTATGAATTGTCATACCTCTAATGTTAAATTTTACTCTTGTACCGATAGCACACTGTATCTAAGTAACATAATTAAGATGTCACAGATATAATATTTAATACTTACTAATTTTATTCGACAATGTGTTTCCGATTCATTTGACTTCTTGCAAATGGGTTATAAATTAAGTATAACTCCAGAGACGTACCAAATTAGGTTACCTTGAGAAACTCATGACGTCAGCGTGTATGGTTTATGTGTTAGGGAAAATTTATTCAAATACTGTGTATTAAAAAAGTGCATGACATGGTATATTATTGTTTTATTTTGAAACAATTAACCCCAATTATTGCGAACACCATGGTAATATGCTTAAAAAATGTGTGAACTCTGGAGTGTATGAGAAGTTATTTCCAGGCCGGCCGTCGAATCGTCCGGTTTTAGGATCGAGTATAAATGACAGAACTTCGACTATCATCCCTTTTCTACGTGTGTCTAAAGCCAGTCAGGAGCGTGGAAAACCCCCCCTGAAAAGCCTGACTCGAATGACAATTGAAATGTTTTCCTAACTTAAATTAAACTAAGCTAAAGTGTGTGGGAAAGGGGCCAATTTAAGGTAGGACATAGGCGTGTCTCAGGGCAAACCCTATACACTAGAATAAATACCAATTATTTAAGTTAAATACAAAGCGCCATATATTGCGTTTAGGACCTTGTAGTTGGATTTTTATATTTCAGTTTTAAACGGAGAAATAAAATGGTTTTTTCAGGGCCTGTAATGGGCGAGTGAAGCTATTGCCTGCAAGGAAAACAGGGCACGCGATCTTGTTGCTGTCCGTCGGCATTAAAAGTGTCGGCCCAGACAAAAATTCTGAAAAGTATATTTTGTTAAGAAACGTTACAGCTTTCACTTGGTACATGGCTGATATTCGGCCAATACTTGGTATGAGTCCTGGAGTCGTTTTTATAAAATGCAAGTTTTTGAAATATGTACCTTCTTTGACCTTATATATTTTAAAGAATACTATTAATAAATACTATTTTTTTTAGTTAAATACAAAGCGTCATATCTTGCGTTTAGGACCTTGTAGTTGGATTTTTATATTTCAGTTTTAAACGGAGAAATAAAATGGTTTTTTCAGGTCCTGTAATGGGCGGGTGAAGCTATTGCCTGCAAGGAAAACAGGGCACGCGATCTTGTTGCTGTCCGTCGGCATTAAAAGTGTCGGCCCAGACAAAAATTCTGAAAAGTATATTTTGTTAAGAAACGTTACAGCTTTCACTTGGTACATGGCTTATATTCGGCCAATACTTGGTATGAGTCCTGGAGTCGTTTTAATATAAAGTAAGTTTTTGAAATATGTACCTTTTTCGACCTTAAATAATTTTAATAATACTATTAACAAATACTAAGTTTTTAAATTAAATACAAAGCGCCATATCTTTCGTTTAGTATCTTGTAGGTGGATTTTTAAATTTCAGTTTTAAACAGATAAATAAAATGGTTTTTTCAGGTCCTGTAATGGGCGGGTGAAGTTATTGCCTGCAAGTAAAACTGGGCGCGCGATCTTGTTGCTGTCCGTCGGCATTAAAAGTGTCGGCCCAGACAAAAATTCTGAACAGTATATTTTGTTAAGTAAGGTGACAGCTTTCATTTGGTACATGGCTGATGTTCGGCCAATACTTGGTATGAGTCCTGGAGTCGTTTTTATAAAATGCAGGTTTTTGAAATATGTACCATCTTTGACCTTATATAATTTAAAGAATACTATTGATAAATACTATTTTTTTAGTTAAATACAAAGCATATTATATTTCGTTTAGGACCTTGTAGGTGGATTTTTAAATTTCAGTTTTAAACAGATAAATAAAATGGTTTTTTCAGGTCCTGTAATGGGCGGGTGAAGTTATTGCCTGCAAGTAAATCTAAGCGCGCGAACTTGTTGCTGTCCGTCGGCATTAAAACTGTCGGCACAGACAAAAATTCTGAACAGTATATTTTGTTAAGTAAGGTGACAGCTTTCATTTGGTACATGGCTGATGTTCGGCCAATACTTGGTATGAGTCCTGGAGTCGTTTTTATAAAATGCAGGTTTTTGAAATATGTACCTTCTTTGACCTTATATAATTTAAAGAATACTATTAATAAATACTATTTTTTTTAGTTAAATACAAAGCATCTTATCTTGCGTTTAGGACCTTGTAGGTCGAATTTTATATTTCAGTTTTAAACAGAGAAATAAAATGGTTTTTTCAGGTCCTGTAATGGGCGGGTGAAGCTATTGCCTGCAAGTAAATCTAAGCGCGCGAACTTGTTGCTGTCCGTCGGCATTAAAACTGTCGGCCCAGACAAAAATTCTGAACAGTATATTTTGTTAAGAAATGTTACAGCTTTCATTTGGTATATGGCTGATATTCGGCCAATACTTGGTATGAGTCCTGGAGTCGTGTTTATAAAATGCAAATTTTTGAAATATGTACCTTCTTTGACCTTATATAAATTAAAGAATACTATTGATAAATACTATTTTTTTTAGTTAAATACAAAGCATATTATCTTTCGTTTAGGACCTTGTACTTGTATTTATATATTTCAGTTTTAAACGGAGAAATAAAATGGTTTTTTTAGGTCCTGTAATGGGCGGGTGAAGCTATTGCCTGTAAGTAAAACTGGGCGCGCGAACTTGTTGCTGTCCGTCGGCATTAAAAGTGTCGGCCCAGACAAAAATTCTGAACAGTATATTTTGTTAAGAAATGTTACAGCTTTCATTTGGTATATGGCTGATATTCGGCCAATACTTGGTATGAGTCCTGGAGTCGTTTTTATAAAATGCAAATTTTTGAAATATGTACCTTCTTTGACCTTATATAAATTAAAGAATACTATTGATAAATACTATTTTTTTAGTTAAATACAAAGCATATTATCTTTCGTTTAGGACCTTGTAGTTGTATTTATATATTTCAGTTTTAAACGGAGAAATAAAATGGTTTTTTTTAGGTCCTGTAATGGGCGGGTGAAGCTATTGCCTGTAAGTAAAACTGGGCGCGCGAACTTGTTGCTGTCCGTCGGCATTAAAAGTGTTGGCCCAGAAAAAAATTCTGAACAGTATATTTTGTTAAGTAAGGTGACAGCTTTCATTTGGTACATGGCTGATGTTCGGCCAATACTTGGTATGAGTCCTGGAGTCGTTTTAATATAAAGTAAGTTTTTGAAATATGTACCTTTTTCGACCTTAAATAATTTTAATAATACTATTAACAAATACTAAGTTTTTAAATTAAATACAAAGCGCCATATCTTTCTTTTAGTATCTTGTAGGTGGATTTTTAAATTTCAGTTTTAAACAGATAAATAAAATGGTTTTTTCAGGTCCTGTAATGGGCGGGTGAAGTTATTGCCTGCAAGTAAATCTAAGCGCGCGAACTTGTTGCTGTCCGTCGGCATTAAAACTGTCGGCACAGACAAAAATTCTGAACAGTATATTTTGTTAAGTAAGGTGACAGCTTTCATTTGGTACATGGCTGATGTTCGGCCAATACTTGGTATGAGTCCTGGAGTCGTTTTTATAAAATGCAGGTTTTTGAAATATGTACCTTCTTTGACCTTATATAAATTAAAGAATACTATTAATAAATACTATTTTTTTTAGTTAAATACAAAGCATCTTATCTTGCGTTTAGGACCTTGTAGGTCGAATTTTATATTTCAGTTTTAAACAGAGAAATAAAATTGGTTTTTTCAGGTCCTGTAATGGGCGGGTGAAGCTATTGCCTGCAAGTAAATCTAAGCGCGCGAACTTGTTGCTGTCCGTCGGCATTAAAACTGTCGGCCCAGACAAAAATTCTGAACAGTATATTTTGTTAAGAAATGTTACAGCTTTCATTTGGTATATGGCTGATATTCGGCCAATACTTGGTATGAGTCCTGGAGTCGTTTTTATAAAATGCAAATTTTTGAAATATGTACCTTCTTTGACCTTATATAAATTAAAGAATACTATTGATAAATACTATTTTTTTTAGTTAAATACAAAGCATATTATCTTTCGTTTAGGACCTTGTAGTTGTATTTATATATTTCAGTTTTAAACGGAGAAATAAAATGGTTTTTTTTAGGTCCTGTAATGGGCGGGTGAAGCTATTGCCTGTAAGTAAAACTGGGCGCGCGAACTTGTTGCTGTCCGTCGGCATTAAAAGTGTCGGCCCAGACAAAAATTCTGAACAGTATATTTTGTTAAGTAAGGTGACAGCTTTTATTTGGTACATGGCTGATGTTCGGCCAATACTTGGTATGAGTCCTGGAGTCGTTTTTATAAAATGCAGGTTTTTGAAATATGTACCTTCTTTGACCTTATATAATTTAAAGAATACTATTAATAAATACTATTTTTTTTAGTTAAATACAAAGCATCTTATCTTGCGTTTTGGACCTTGTAGGTCGAATTTTATATTTCAGTTTTAAACAGAGAAATAAAATGGTTTTTTCAGGTCCTGTAATGGGCGGGTGAAGCTATTGCCTGCAAGTAAATCTAAGCGCGCGAACTTGTTGCTGTCCGTCGGTATTAAAACTGTCGGCCCAGACAAAAATTCTGAACAGTATATTTTGTTAAGAAATGTTACAGCTTTCATTTGGTATATGGCTGATATTCGGCCAATACTTGGTATGAGTCCTGGAGTCGTTTTTATAAAATGCAAATTTTTGAAATATGTACCTTCTTTGACCTTATATAAATTAAAGAATACTATTGATAAATACTATTTTTTTTAGTTAAATACAAAGCATATTATCTTTCGTTTAGGACCTTGTAGTTGTATTTATATATTTCAGTTTTAAACGGAGAAATAAAATGGTTTTTTTTAGGTCCTGTAATGGGCGTGTGAAGCTATTGCCTGTAAGTAAAACTGGGCGCGCGAACTTGTTGCTGTCCGTCGGCATTAAAAGTGTCGGCCCAGACAAAAATTCTGAACAGTATATTTTGTTAAGTAAGGTGACAGCTTTTATTTGGTACATGGCTGATGTTCGGCCAATACTTGGTATGAGTCCTGGAGTCGTTTTTATAAAATGCAGGTTTTTGAAATATGTACCTTCTTTGATCTTATATAATTTAAAGAATACTATTAATAAATACTATTTTTTTTAGTTAAATACAAAGCATCTTATCTTGCGTTTCGGACCTTGTAGTTGGATTTATATATTTCAGTTTTAAACGGAGAAATAAAATGGTTTTTTTCAGGTCCTGTAATGGGCGGGTGAAGTTATTGCCTGCAAGGAAAACAGGGCGCGCGATCTTGTTGCTGTCCGTCGGAATTAAAAGTGTCGGCCCAGACAAAAATTCTGAACAGTATATTTTGTTAAGAAATGTTACAGCTTTCATTTGGTATATGGCTGATATTCGGCCAATACTTGGTATGAGTCCTGGAGTCGTTTTTATAAAATGCAAATTTTTGAAATATGTACCTTCTTTGACCTTATATGAATTAAAGAATACTATTGATAAATACTATTTTTTTAGTTAAATACAAAGCATATTATCTTTCGTTTAGGACCTTGTAGTTGTATTTATATATTTCAGTTTTAAACGGAGAAATAAAATGGTTTTTTTTAGGTCCTGTAATGGGCGGGTGAAGCTATTGCCTGTAAGTAAAACTGGGCGCGCGAACTTGTTGCTGTCCGTCGGCATTAAAAGTGTTGGCCCAGAAAAAAATTCTGAACAGTATATTTTGTTAAGTAAGGTGACAGCTTTCATTTGGTACATGGCTGATGTTCGGCCAATACTTGGTATGAGTCCTGGAGTCGTTTTAATATAAAGTAAGTTTTTGAAATATGTACCTTTTTCGACCTTAAATAATTTTAATAATACTATTAACAAATACTAAGTTTTTAAATTAAATACAAAGCGCCATATCTTTCGTTTAGTATATTGTAGGTGGATTTTTAAATTTCAGTTTTAAACAGATAAATAAAATGGTTTTTTCAGGTCCTGTAATGGGCGGGTGAAGTTATTGCCTGCAAGTAAATCTAAGCGCGATCTTGTTGCTGTCCATCGGCATTAAAAGTGTCGGCCCAGACAAAAATTCTGAACAGTATATTTTGTTAAGTAAGGTGACAGCTTTCATTTGGTATATGGCTGATGTTCGGCCAATACTTGGTATGAGTTCTGGAGTCATTTTAATATAATGCAAGTTTTTGAAATATGTAACTTATTTGACCTTAAATAATTTTAATAATATTATTAACAAATACTAAGTTTTTAAATTAAATACAAAGCGACATATCTTGCGTTTTGGACCTTGTAGGTCGAATTTTATATTTCAGTTTTAAACAGAGAAATAAAATGGTTTTTTCAGGTCCTGTAATGGGCGGGTGAAGCTATTGCCTGCAAGTAAAACTAAGCGCGCGAACTTGTTGCTGTCCGTCGGCATTAAAACTGTCGGCCCAGACAAAAATTCTGAACAGTATATTTTGTTAAGTAAGGTGACAGCTTTCATTTGGTACATGGCTGATGTTCGGCCAATACTTGGTATGAGTCCTGGAGTCGTTTTTATAAAATGCAGGTTTTTGAAATATGTACCTTCTTTGATCTTATATAATTTAAAGAATACTATTAATAAATACTATTTTTTTTAGTTAAATACACAGCATCTTATCTTGCGTTTAGGACCTTGTAGTTGGATTTATATATTTCAGTTTTAAACGGAGAAATAAAATGGTTTTTTTCAGGTCCTGTAATGGGCGGGTGAAGTTATTGCCTGCAAGGAAAACAGGGCGCGCGATCTTGTTGCTGTCCGTCGGCATTAAAAGTGTCGGCCCAGACAAAAATTCTGAACAGTATATTTTGTTAAGAAATGTTACAGCTTTCATTTCGTACATGGCTGATGTTCGGCCAATACTTGGTATTGGTCCTGGAGTTGTTATAATATAATGCCAGTTTTTGAAATATATATCATGTTTGACTTTTAAATAATTTTAACATTACGTTTAAAAATGCATTTTTTTAAAATATTATTAACTAGCCTTACGTTTTGCCTTTATAACTTCGTAGTTGTATTTTGGCTTACATTTTGTCTATTTTATTTTTGGGTAAATGTTTTTGAAACGTGAAAACTGTCATGGCCACAATGTATGTGTGTGTATGTTGCTGTTGCTGTCCAAATGCATAATTTTGACTCCGGTACGAGAACACCGGAGTCAAAAGAATGGATTTGGACAGCAACAGCAACAGTTACACAGACACATGGTTGCCATGACACTTTCGCTACAATTTCACTATTTCAAAAACATTATCCCCAAATTACACAAAATAAAATAATATTATAAAAAGAAGCAGAGGAAATAAAGTAAACATAAATGTAACACAAAATAAATAAACCATTATTAATAATTAAAACTATATTAAAAGTACTAATTTATATGCATTATATCACACTTACTAACGATAGAGCTAGGATAGCCTAGACATACCTAAACTACATGACAAAAGAAAGCTATAATCATCCTTAACAACTTGTATATTTTAGAATTACTGATTGGACCAAAACTTTGAATGCTGATGGACAGAAAACAAATTATCGCACCCTTTATTCCTTGAAGGCTATCGAACCACCAGCCTATTACAAGACTCTTAAAAAAATTATTTTAACCATCAAACTTTTAAAATTACATATGTAAACAAACTGATATATATATATATAACAGAAAAGGGTCAAAAATGTATAATAATCTTTATAAGTTATTTTTGTGAGAAATTTTTTTAAGCATGACCAACGAATGACGCCCTTTTTAGAAAATATTTCCTTATAATGAATCCACCACAAGGCTCATACCAAGGATAGTCCCAATATCAGACAATATGCAAATGAAGGCTCTAACCTACCCTAACAATATGTACATTTCAGAATTTCTATCTGGGCCGACACTTTTAATGCCGACGGACAGCAACAAGTTCGCGCGCCCAGTTTTCCTTTCATGCTATAGCTTCTTCACCCGAATGCAGACTTCCAAACAAAAATCTATTTTTGACATTCTATATTTATATTTTGAAGAAAAAACTTGAGAATATTAAAGAGAAAGGCAAATCCTTCAAGAAATATATGTAATTACTTTTTTTCATTTTGTTCATTTTAATTACATGTCCATTGAATAAAGCACTTTTTCGAAAATTATTTATTATATTAAAACCACCACAGGACTCATACCAAGGATAGTCCCAATATCAGACACTATGCAAATGAAAGCTCTAACCTTCCCTAACAATATGTGCATTTCAGAATTTCTATCTGGGCCGACACTTTTAATGCCGACGGTCAGCAACAAGTTCGCGCGCCCTGTTTTCCTTTCATGCTGTAGCTTCTCCAGCCGATTGCAGGCTTCCAAACAAAAATTTATTTATGACATTCTATATTTATGTTTTGAAGAAAAAACTTGAGAATATTAAAGAGAAAGGCAAATTCTTCATTAAATATATGTAATTACTTTTTTTCATTATGAACATTTTAATTACATGTCCATTGAATAAAGTACTTTTTCGAAAATTATTTATTATATTAAAACCACCACAGGACTCATACCAAAGATAGTCCCAATATCAGACACTATGCAAATGAAAGCTCTAACCTTCCCTAACAATATGTGAATTTCAGAATTTCTATCTGGGCCGACACTTTTAATGCCGACGGACAGCAACAAGTTCGCGCGCCCTGTTTTCCTTTCATGCTATAGCTTCTCCCGCCGATTGCAGACCTCCAAACAAAATTTTATTTATGACATTCCGAATTTTTTTTGAAAAAAGAAAATAATTGAGAATCTTAAATAGTAAAGCGAATTCTTCTCAAAGTATACGTAATTAATTCTTTCTTTTTATTTTTTTTAAATTTTATTTGAATGACCATTGTATATAGCAATTTTTTGAAAATTATTTATTATATTATTATATTTATTTTATATTATATTATTATATTATTTTTTATTATATATTATATCCCGCCGATTACAGTCATCTAAACAAATATTGATTTAAAGCATTTAGCTTTTAAAATTACAAATTTTCACTGCTATATACTAAATGTTAAGGTCAGTTCCTTATAATTTACCTTATATATATATGCCTTATTAGTGAGTTATTTTTGAAATTATGTTTAACGAAATAAATCACTTTTTGGAAATGTTACTTTATTTTGAATCCACCAAAGGGCTAATATCAAAGAATGTCTCAATATGAACTACATGCCAAATGAAAGCTTCAACCTTACTTAACAACATGTACTCTCCAGATTTTCTGTCTGCCTCGTCTTTTTAATGCCGTATGCCATACTTAATTGAAGTCTTCAGCCTTGAGAATTCATCACAGTTGCTAAAACTGTGTACTGCAAGGTCTCGGGATTCTCTCAATAGTTTACGTAATGGTGGCAAGGAGCGCTCGTATCTCCGTCTCTCTCGCGCGTGGGACCTCTCTTTCTATTAGGTTTGGGCATTCCCTGGTAAGATAATCTCCCAAGTCCCGTGACAGAAAGGGGGTGGGCTGCCTTGTTGCCAAACTAAAATGCTAGCAGGTAGAGGCATTCTTGGAAGTGAGGTCATTCATTCCTGCCTTTCTGTTCGAAGACTTCAGCCACCTAACTTACTCTTCGCTGCTAGACCTGCCAGACTCTGGCTTTCAGTGTGAACCGCAACACTTGTGTGAAGAGTTTTAAAACCTAAATAAGAAAATGGTGTTACTCTCTAATATAATTTTTTTCGGAAAGGCACAACATTTCAAAGAATGCAAATTAGGGACAAATCGCCCAGAAATCAAATATAGTAGCAAAGACGCATTAATTTACTAAATTGCTTTTGGTGAGATATTTAAAGATAATGATTTGATTTTACCTAACAGAATACTATTCAAGAAATTACCCTTAATTTCGATCAAACAAAATTTTAAAATGTTTTATTGAGATACCATAGTTCTTCGAAAGGACTATAGTAGGAATACAGATGCACAGCAGTAATTTTCAAATAATATTTATTTCAGAAATAATGTTTCTGTACATAATTGAACATCTGAAAGTTGTTATATGTTTTTATTAATATATATCGATAAATCATATGCACATGCTAAAAATATTAGTTTAAAATAGATTTAAAAAAAAAAATAGTTACAGTGAAGTGATTTTTTTTGTGATGGCATACCGTACATTTACGCTTAACTGAACACTTTATAAAATTCACCCTCGAAAACATCTCTGCCAAAACTGCGTATAATGTAATATTGTATAGTAAACATCCGATTTAGTTGGCAGTGAAAGCGCAAAAGTATAGTTCAGTGTATTAACGTCTGGTAAAATGTGTAATGTTTCAGTTGCCGGCTTCTGTAATTGTTGAACTAGAGTAGTACCTAATTAGTATGTTAGCAGCATTTTGAAGTTTGTTATAATTTCACATTTCTCCGTGATGTATGAACATAATCACTATGTCAAGTACAACGTACGTTTCATCGTTTAGCACAATTATATAAAACAAGATAAAGAAGATAGTACCCAAGCAAGGTTTTTTTAAAAGTTTTTAGCTAAGCCATAACACACAATTTTAAACTTATTACTAAGTAGCCGCCAGAAAATACACAGAATGACACACTAAGAAAATATTATGTGGTGACAAAATAACTCTTGTTACATTGTGTTTTCTTTAGTCCAAATAAGTTATGGATATTATATGTACTTGTGTACATATTTGTAGGAAAGAAACATGCTACAAAGATTTTTAGTTCTTAAAGTATTTTCCAGTTTACACATTTATTTTACCAATTCTGAGGGCCATAATCTATACCCAAAACACCTAAAACCAATAGCAAAACAAAAAAAAATATGATGACTCACTACACTGTAGTTTATAATGCGTAGTTGCTGCAACAACAAGCGATGCTTATTCTTTGAGGTAACTAAAGAAAGTACGTTTATTTTCGTATTTGACTATCAATGTTAATTTTATACTAAATATTATATTTTTTTGGTAAAAGGCAGATTTAATGGCGTATAAGTCGCTATAAGCGCCAACATGGAAATATAATAAGCTGAAAAAGACATCTTGTATTTGTTGCAAACTGTATTTTAATTCCATAAAATAATTTTTGTTGTGAAATTCTGAGACAAAGAATAGCCTCCGAGACTTATTTGAATACCTTGTAATCTCATCAATAGCCTAGAGCAGTGTTTTTTAATCTTTTTGATTTCGCGATCCCTGTACAAGTCAGGGGCGGATTCAAAGGGGGGGAAATGGGGGAAATTCCCCCCCCCCCCCCCCCAAAAGCCAGTGGCAAAAAAAAATGGAAGGCTGTTTTTTTTTTTATCACCGTACATTCATTTGTCGAAGGATCTGAAAATATTTTTTGTATCAAATATTACTATTTTATGATTTTGTCGAGGAATTTATTACAACTAAATTGGGAACATTGCTTGGTAACAACTGTATAATGATAGCATGTATCTTGAATGGGAAATTTGTCCCTTTTTTTTGGAAGGATTTCTCAATTCGGATGTGGCAACTCTGTTTGATAACTGTAGTGTCTGAGATTGTATCGCGCGCTTTAAAAGAAAACTAGCAGAAAGACAGTGATAGAAAATGTAATAGTGAGTGTTCAGTAAATCATGTTTTTGTGAGGTGTATGGTGGCAAGGATTACTCGAGCATGGTGAGAGTCTCTTAGACTAGCCTACTGTAGCTACACGAATGCCTTTCAGTGAAGTCAACACAAGTTTTTGCGAGATAACAGGCGCAAGCATCTCATCACTAAGTATAGTTTGTTACACCATGACCAGTGTCTCACTTCATGACTTCATCAGCGAACAACTCTGGCTCTCTGGCCCCACAGTCCCAAACAGTAAACTTTCTAAAATTTATGAAAAATTATTTATTCAAATACTCTAACTTTCGAAAATTA
The DNA here is from genome assembly GCF_032445375.1 of Bacillus rossius redtenbacheri. Taxonomy (NCBI): domain Eukaryota; kingdom Metazoa; phylum Arthropoda; class Insecta; order Phasmatodea; family Bacillidae; genus Bacillus; species Bacillus rossius. The sequence goes on along the minus strand of NC_086331.1, from coordinate 81,070,985 downwards.
TAAAAAATCAAAAACAATAAGCAGAAGCAAACCTAACTGTTATGAAAAGATTTGAATTAATTAAAACAAAAAAAAAATAACATCTGAAGTTAATAATATTTTTACCAGTATGTTTAATACACCAACCACAGTTACAAACTGTTTAAAAAGTCTCATCTGGCGAATATTAAATTGTAACCTAGCTAAGAAATCCGCATGCAAATAATTTCTTAGTCAAATGCAAAAAAAAAACTATTAAAAGTGCATTTATAAAGTAATAATTAATAAAAAAAAGGGCAGTCAGCAGAATTAAACTAAACTGTGATACAAAGTCAAAGGTGACCATGTATTTTATAAATATTAAAAATCATTAGAAATATAATAGTTTATATAAAGACCTTAAAACAACTACATCCAAAGCATTACAAATATCAAAACACTCCATCGTTTCATATTCTAACATCAAAGACACATTTAAATTGCTCGCAGTAAGCGACATTTTATAACTGTTTTCTTACTCTTCACAAATTACCACAGTCTAATACTGTCACAAAATTATGTATATGATATGTGCGGATTTATACAGTTAACCCAAACATGTTTAATGCTGTGTCTCGCGCAAGTTCATTAAATTAGGGGCCTACCGCCTACATAAATTTGCGGGTATGTTGTATACTCGAGTGTTCCACCAAACTAAAGATATTATTGTCAGCTGCTGAAGTAATATCCACTAGGTGTTGGTAAAATAATATATCGCAAATACTTAACACCTGTTTAAAATTACACATTACACTCGTGTCCAAGCTAATTTGTCGTGAAGGGGCTAGCTCAAAATAGGCAAGGCAAAAGTGCAACAAATTGCCAAACACTTTCTTGTGTTGGTTTCACTGTTTTACAGAAACTCAAAATGTTGATTTGCAACATTCTTTTGTACTAGTTTATGATTTTTTTTCCAAACAGGCTGTTCAACAAGGAGGAAAACAAATCTTGCTATCTTCTTTCTTTGGGCCACCTCAGAAGAAGTCACGTGTGGAAGTGAATTCTGAGGATGCCTCAGAATCAGTTGAGCAGCCCACTGATTTGAATTGTGGTAAAACACACAATGATATTGTTTTGGAAAATGATTTTACATCGATTATCAATAATGATGAGAAAGTTACGTCATCTTCAAGCTCTTCTGACCAATATCATATCCAAAAGCCTTATCCAGATGAGGTTAACAATGGCATATTACATTCAGCATTACTTAGCTCTTCGTCTTCTGTTGGAAGTGTTTCCAGTGACATTGGCCACTTTATTGGAGGAAATATTGATGACTACACTAAGTCCGTTCTGCTAAAAAAATCCGTGGCAACCACCAGAATCTTATGTGTTTCCACATTCCACCCGTGTTGTCTCTGGAAAGCCTGTGCGGAATTTTGTGAGGCGGAGTCATCTGCAAACCTACAAAGAATGGCTGATTCTATCAGATGTTAAAAAAGGTCTGTTTTGTAAATATTGTCCATGGTTTACAACTAGGAATGAAGGTGGGTACTGCAGAAATGTTCCCCTCAAAACTCTAGTTACAGAACCTCTTACAAATTTTAAAAATTTGATTGGAGCTAAAGGTTACTTGGAACAACATGCAAGCCATCAATACCATATGACTGCAGTTGCCATGGGGAAGAACTTCCTTAAGACATATCATAATCCTTGCTCCGAGGTAGTAAGTCTTGTCAAATAACAACATTTGGAAGAGGCTGAGGAAAATCGGAAAAAAACTACTACCGATTGTGAAAACAGTTATACTACTTGGAAGGCAAAATATTCCTTTCCGTGGTCATCGGGATGATGGTCCACTTACTACCGATGCTCCATCTCATAATGAAGGAAATTTTCGGGCAATGCTTCGTTTTCGAGTGGATGCTGGAGATAAACTACTTGAAAATCACATTAAAACTGCTCATTTTAATGCTACATATATCAGCAAAACTGTGCAAAACGAGCTTATTGACTGCTGTGGACTAGACATATTAGATAAAATTCTCAAGAGAGTAAGATTATCTGGGTTTTATGCTATTATATTTGACGAAACCAGTGACATGTCAAATAAATCCCAAGTGAGTCTTGTCCTTCACTATGTACATCTTGGTCAGAACACGGTTGTAAGGGAAGATTTTGTTTCATTTATAGATGCATTTGGTGATATGTCTGAAACCACAGCTCTCCAAACAAACAACAAATTTTCAATACTTGAGAATGGTATCGAAGATAATTCAACAAACAAACCAGTCAGAACGGCCACTGAAGAACTGTCTCTTACAGGAAAGTCACTAGGTCAAATTATTATCAGGAAAATAAAATCATTGCAGCTTCTTCCCCTCCAGTGTGTAGCAATTGGTACTGATGGCTGCTCTGTCATGTTATCAGAAGATAGAGGTGCAGTAAAGGAAGTGCAGAGTTTGACAACCAATGCTGTGGAAATGACATGTTACAATCACAAACTTAACAATTCTCTATCTCAGTCTTCAAATATACATGTGGTCCAAAATGCAGTGGGTATCATGAAAGAAACTATTTCTTTCTTTTCTTTTCCAAAATGCAGTAAAACTCTTCTTCAATTTCTTGGGGAAAAAACTAGCTCATTTATCAGATACAAGTTGGGTCGAACGACATGACAGTGTACTTCAGTTTGTTTTTGATGTGCCAGAAATAATAGAATCTCTCGAGAAGATTTCTAGCTGGAAAGACAAAACTGTAGCTGGAAAAGTAGCATCACTTATAGCTGCTCTATGTGAAAGTAAATTTTTGGTTGTTGTCTTCTGCCTCAGTAATGTTCTGGCCCTTACACTTCCTTTGAGCAAACTTCTTCAAAAAGAAACACTTGACCTTGTAAATGCTTCTAAGAGCATTACAAATGTTATTTCGGTCTTAGAGACTCGTCGTGCGGATTGTGACAGTTACTTCAAAGAAATTTATGCAGAGACAGAGAAAATGGCAGAGAAACTTAATGTTGAGCTTCGGAAACCCAGGACTGTTGGGCGACAGGTTCATCGCAGTAACTACCCGGTACCAGTAGAGTCGCAATCTGTAAAGGATTATTACAGAATTTCAGTATTCATACCACTTATAGATGGCATATTACAAGATATCAAGACAAGATTTTCTTCTAAAGTCCTTGATATATTTAGACTCCCAGTTCTACTTCCACAGTTGATAGTGAACACAACCTTAGCTGAAATAAACGATTCAATTCGGTTCCTGGTAAACAAGTTTTCTCAATTACTAGAGGGCACCAAAGAAATTCAGCTAATAAAGTTAAAATGTGAAATTTTTCACTGGCAGCAGACATGGAAAACTGAAAAAGCTAGGTGTGCCGAACTTCCCAAAACAGCTATTGATGCACTAGCTGCTTGTGACAAGGACATATACAACATTATTTATACACTGCTTCATGTTCTTTGCACATTTCCAGTCAGCAATGCCAGCGCAGAGAGAACTTTCTCAACGTTACGTCGCACTAAAACGTGGCTCCGAACTACAATGATTGAGAGACGACTTGAGGGTCTCGCTCTTCTCCATATTCATTATGACATACCAGTGGACCCTTTTCACGTGATTGAGCGTTTCTCAAAATCTGGCAAACGCCGTATCTTTCTCTAATTATATATTTTTACTTAATGATGATTCTTAAATTGCAATATGATGCAAAATAATTTATTTCATATGCTTTTATTCAGCATATATTACATGTTCTATGTCATGTCATATTTATACAACGAATATTATTACATTAATATAAAATAATACTCAATAAACAGTGTATATTACATTAATTAAAGTGTTTTTATTCAAAACCAGCTTAATCTATTTTTAAAGATTTACGGAAATTACCAAACATATTTTACAGTCAAAAAACATGGTTTAATTTTTTTTATATATTTTTTTATTGGAAACGAGGAAGGTCTCTAAGAATTTAAAATTGCAGTACTTTCAAATTAGCTAGATTTTGTAAGTAGCCAGTTTTGAAGTAATCCAGTTAGATAACCAATTTTTTTCATGAATAATTTGCAATTCCTCCCACTTCATTTCCCCATGACTTTGTAAATGCCCCAATTATTACATTCTACTTGAGATAAATTGTTCCAGTAATAAAAAATTTTGCTTACTAATTTTGATATTTAATTTTTTAAAATTAATTTTTGATTTTTTTTCTTCTGGTTGGTATTATTATATGCCTATGTTATATTCTATAACAATTATTTTATGCCCAGGATTCCATAAGAACCATGTTGTCAATACCGTTCAATGTTCTTCGGGCACCAGTTCCCCCCCCAAAACTGATCACTGGATCCGCCCCTGGTACAAGTTGAAAAATTCCGGCGACCCCCTTATGTCACAGAAAGACAAAGAAATTATTTAATTAAAAGACTACGATAATGGTATTTTATATTTTGGTACAACTATCTATTATTCGGATCTACACTCTGCAGGAAGCCGCGAGAGTTTTGAAAGTAAGTACGAGGTAAGTTGGTAAGACTACGTGCGACTTAACTTGGACGCCAACTCGCGCGGGTCAAACTGCGTCGGCGATGGCCACGTTGCCACGCCGCATTGTCGTTGCGGCGACAGGAAGCGACCCGCGCGCGCCACCCGCCGCCGCCCGCAATGTTCTTTTGTTTCATCTCTCATCTCACCCAGTTAAGAGTAGTGACGTAATTCTTTTGTTTTTCACTTGCTCGGCGCGTTTGTAAAATGGATAAGTTTCTCAAAAGATCGCAGCCTTCAACATCTGGTACGAGTGTCAATAGCGGTGGTGGTGAAACAAACCCAAAAAAAATAGACATTACGATGACAGTTATTTGAAATACGGGTTCACAGTCATAAATAATAAACCTCAATGTGTAATTTGCGGCGATGTTTTATCACGTGAGAGTATGAAACCGTCAAAGCTTATGCGGCATCTCACAACCAAGCATAAAAAAGAAGCTGATAAGCCGTTGGATTTCTTTGAACGAAAGTTGAAAGCTCTTAGTGAGCAGCAAAATACTATGATTCAGGTAGTAAAATAGTGTTTCCCTAGTCTCCACAAAGTGTTGTTAAGACCCTCAAAACGCTAGCGATGAGTTCAAGTCGAGTCTATTCTGTTGCTGTTTTTACTGTTGATGTTTTATGATGTTTATTTCTTTGACTTGATGTAGGCTTTTGGACATACGCCATTGCTTAGCAATGGTGTATGTCCAAAAGCCTACATCAAGTCATGCACTCCCATTGCACAAATCTTTCAAAGATAATAGTTTATTTCTTTGTTGTTTGCATACAACTTTTTATTGTACTTCATTTTGGTGTGCAAATGTTCCGCGTACTTATTTTTTATTGACTATTCACTTTTATATTGTCTGGTTTATTTTCAGGCATCCAGTGTTAACGAGTCAGCATTATTAGCTTCAGCCGGCGACCCCCCGAGTAGGGCTTCGCGACCCCCCTCGGGGTCGCGACCCACAGATTGAAAAACACTGGCCTAGAGAATAGAATGAACTTTCACTATCGCCAGAAGTAATCTCTAACAAAATTATGTGTGATATCCCAAACATATATTGTTTTAATGTGGTTGCATGTTGTGTGTCATTAAAACCTCGAAACTTCGTTGGGTGACCAAAAATGAATGTTATTGTTCTGCGTGTAAATAGTCACTCTGAAAATATTTTTGTGCTATGTATTATCATGTTATGGTTATGTGAAGAATCGCCAGTTTCGTAAAGAATAGACGAAATTCCAGAAATGAAAAATGTAAGGTTTTCGTCGTTGACTTATAGATTAAAATGGCGTGACATTTTTCCCTATTTGTTTCCATGCAAGGATTTAAATCGTTTCGGGAAATAAGTTTTGAAATAACATTTACCCTAAGCAATTTTCTCGTATCGTATCTAAAAATAAAAAGCTTCATCTCAAATACTGCTTGCACATGAATTATTTTATTAGTAAGTCTCCAGCATTGAGTTTACAGGTTTTGAAATAAATCTTTGTGAATATGAAAATTCATTTCACATTACCCCACAACAAAACCAGAAATGCACGGGGTCTCGTACACACACATTTTTAAAATCTCTATTGGGCAATTGCAGGGGTCACGTCTGGCCAGTATTAAAACCACACGAATGTCAAATTAAAAATCTAAAATATTATTTACTCAGAGCATAAAACCAGCTTTTAAACTCATTATTAGGGCAAGCATTTTACGCTACAAGGTAAACCTGCTCCAGCGGTTTCTTCCTCGTGATTGGCGGCCGCCTGCAAGAGAAGACCGAGCTACTGAGGACACGTTTGCTTCCGCACTAGATTACTGTGATTGGTATTGCAACAGACATTTAACATATGTACCATATGTACTACATTTACCATATGCATGCCCCTACTAATTTTTAACAAACAATTAACTACAAAACACAGGTCAGCTGTTCTTAATTATGTCAAGATAGAGGTTTTTTTGTACGAGATTCCATTTGGCAACTTTCGGCAACCTAAGGCGCACAATGGACATAGAAATATATCGCCCCAATAATTTTTTTTAAACATAACTGAAGTGTTTATTTAGTGAGAAAAAGTAATGCCAACAATAATTATAAGACACATAAAACAAATCCTTTCAGATTGTCAGAGTAACAGTTCGAGTAAATTAATTTTTTGGAGCTTCAGAAGTAAGCTGACAAATTATTTTGTGGAAGAAAGCATGTATTTAGCTTAGTATTGTTACGATTTACCGGGTTCGTAAAAGGATAGCGCAATTAAAGATTTTTTAATGATATTAAAATAAAGCTCAGGTTATCTTTCGATTCTGAATTCATAAGGGATGCTGAAAGTAATAAAAGAGTTAATTAGTAGACAATGCACTGTTTTAGAGTCATATCCCATTCGAGGTTTATGGCTGTGTGCCAACTAAATTAAACAACAAAAAAAAAATCATGGTTACAATGCAAGAATTCATGGAAACAAACAAATTTATTTACATAGTATAGTGAGCAATAATTCCTTTTAATTGAATAGTAAAACACCCTTTTTTATGAAATGTATAAAATTATTAAAACACATGATTATCATAGAATTCTTGATAATACCAAATTGGTAAATGTAATGAAGTGCGCCTGAACTTATACGAATACATGTAGCCTACACACATTTATGAACATACATCAGTAGTATACAATAGCCGGAGCTGGGACAGGCGCCAGGTGGTGGTGGTGTCGGCGCCCGCCATCTTGGATTTGTGACGTCACGGCGGCAAAAATTCCTCAAAAGTCCTCAAAAATGACTCAAAATGACTCAAAAATTCCCGTTTTAAGAAAAAATTTCCCGTTTTCGAGGGAAAAATTCCCGTTTCGAGGGAAAATTTCCCGTTTTATTCCTTAAAAATCCCAGCGGCTGAAAATTCCTAAAACTGGCTTAAGCATCCTTAACTCAAGCCAACGTTAAGCCATTTATAGGATTATGACGTCACCGCTGCAGTTTCCGTTACGCCCGCCATCTTTAAATTTACTATCCAATTTTAATGAAATAGAAAATTTTTTTAATATATAAAAAAATTCAATTAATAAAATTTTAATAAAAAATATTTAAAAATCATACGTTAACGACACGGAGCTCGGAGTCCTCGGTTCGAACCCGGTGAGGGCGAAAAAAAATAAAAATGGCGACCGATCCTTCCACCACGGAAGTCACCTACAGACTAACCTACCACCACCAATAACAAGGTCAAATAGTATGATGTCATGTCCGCCATCTTGTCTTCGTCTGCTGGTAGCCATCATCATCTTGTTATAGTCGGCGAGAGTGCGCTGACGCCATGTTAGTTTGATTCTTATCCGCTAGAGTGCAGTAATCATTTATTATTGCTGTGTCACCCGCCATCTTGTCATTTGGCCGCCATCTTGGAATCGTGTAATTATTTAGCTAGAAATTCGGGAAAGATTCCAAAATTCATTAAATAAATCACTCATTAATTTACAGATTGATTCGATCAGTTTCAGTCCTTGGTTCGATACCCGATCGATGCAATAATGTTTAATTTGATGTAAAAAAAATAATAATTTCATTATTCCATGTTCAACATTCTTAAAGAGACATTAAAACCTCTACTGTCATCATCATCCTATAAGCCATCAACACCAACATATTGGTAATTCATAATTTTAATGCTAGAGATTCGGGAAAAAGTTCAGAAATCATTAAATAAATTTCCAATCAATGTACTGATTAATTAGATCGACTTAGGTTCTTGGTACGATTCTGGACGATGAAAAAAAAATAACAATTTAACATAATAGTGACAGGTTCGAGAAAAAAACAAAAACAACACAAGTTCTTTCACAAACATAATATTTATTACATAATATATATTCTACTACAGGATCAGTTGCTAAAGCCAGCAATCTTATAATCATTTAGTTCCGCAGCGGTGTGAAATGACTAATTCTTAGCTCCAATCGGTTTATACTAGACAGAGTCCAGCCAGAACCTTTACAGACATAGTCCACCTCTTCTTGACAGAGTTTCTGGATACCGTATTTAACAGTTTGCTTCACATCGTTAGAACTGTAAATTACTGCAGCCGATGTCTTGAATGCACACTTCTTCACTTTGTCATCGAACGGATATGGCTTTCCATATATACAGTCCAACCACAAGTTATATATCAAAGGTCCGTTTGTTGCTACATCATCAGTAAGCTGATAGATTATCTTCTGTCTGATATCGTCAAGAAAATTACAAATGTCCTTTGACTCACCGAACGTAAGTAGTATAGGAATGTATGTCCGGAAACACGGCGCTGGCGCGTGGTGTGTGGCCGGTGGTGTTTTCCGCCATCTTGGATTGTGACGTCACGGCGGCCATCTTGGATGGTTGTGACCTTGACCTTTGACCTTGACATTTGACCTTCAAAATGTGTCAAAATCCGCCAAAATTGGGCAAAATTTGCCCAAAATTCCTCAAAAATCGCCAAAATTTCCATTTCTGTGGAAAAAAGTTCCGCCAAAAATTCGCAAAAAATTCCTCAATTCGAAAATCAGGATTTCGAAAATCCTCAAAAGTCGTTTTGCCCTAGAAAGAACCCTAATTCCTAAAACTGGCTTAAAACTCCTAAGAGATAGCCGCTTATAAGCCATTTCTAGGAATAAGGATACCATGACCGCCATCTTGGATTATGTCGTCACCGATGCATTTTTCGTTACGGCCACCATCTTTAACTTTTTTATTTATTATCCGATTTTAATAAAATATTTTTTAAAAATTATAAAAAAAATTAAATAATAAAATTTTAATAAAATAATTACAAAAAACAAACATGTACGACACGGAGTTCGGAGTCCTCGGTTCGAACCCGGTGAGGGCAAAAAAAATTAAAAATGGCGACAGGCTCCTTCCTTAATGGTGGCTGCAGGCAGACTGACTCCCACCACTTTTCTTAAAGCAGATATATCGTCACCTAGTATGACGTCATGTCCGCCATCTTGTCTTCGTTGCTGGAGACCACCATCTTGTTTTCGTCGGCGAGAGTGCGCTAACGCCATGTTAGTTTAGTTCTTATCCGCTAGAGTGCAGTAATCATTTATTACTAAGGTGCCCGCCATCTTGAAATTTGGACGCCATATTGAAAATCCGTAATTATTTAGCTAGAAATTCGGGAAAAATTTCTAAATTCGTTAAATAAATCACTCATTAATTTACATATTGATTCGATCCGCTCCTGTCCTTGGTTCGATACTTGATCGATGCAATAATGTTTAATTTTATGTAAAAAATAATAATTCCAATAAACCATGTTCAACATTCATAAAGAGACTTTAAATCCTCTACTACCATCATCCTATCAGACGTCAAGACTACCATATTGAAAATTCGTAATTGTAATGCTAGAGATTCGGGAAAAAGTTCAAAACTCATTAAATAAATTTGTAATCTATATACTGATTGATTAGATCGACTAAGGTCCTTGGTTAGATCCCTTGTCGATACAAAACAACTTTAATTTTAAAAAAGTACCAGAAAAGTGTAAGGTTCGAGGAATAAAACACCTAAAAGTCTTTTACAAACATAATATTTATTACACAATTTCTATCCTACTACAGAATCACTTGCGAAAGCCAGCAATCTTATAAAAATTTAGCCCTGCATAGACGTACAACGACTACTTCTTAGCTCCAAATGGCTCCAAATGCTCCAAACGGCCTCCAAATGGCTCCAAAAGCTCCAACAGCCTCCAAATGCTTAACACAGTTCCAAATGGCTCCAAATGCTCCAAACGGCCTCCAAATGCTTGACAGCTCCAAATGTTTCCAGCAGCTCCAAATGCTCCAAATTCTTGACAGCTCCAAATGCTTCAAAAGGCTCCAAATGCTCCAAATGACTCCAAAAGGCTCCAAATGCTCCAACAGCTCCAAAAAAAATGCTCCAAATGCTCAAACAGCCTCCAATGCATAACACAGCTCTAAATGGCTCCAAATGTTCCAAACGGCCTCCAAATGGCTCCAACAGCCTCCAAATGCTTAACACAGTTCCAAATGGCTCCAAATGCTCCAAACGGCCTCCAAATGCTTGACAGCTCCAAATGTTTCCAGCAGCTCCAAATGCTCCAAATTCTTGACAGCTCCAAATGCTTCAAAAGGCTCCAAATGCTCCAAATGACTCCAAAAGGCTCCAAATGCTCCAACAGCTCCAAAAATAAAGGCTCCAAATGCTCAAACAGCCTCCAATGCATAACACAGCTCCAAATGGCTCCAAATGTTCCAAACGGCCTCCAAATGGCTCCAACAGCCTCCAAATGCTTAACACAGCTCTAAATGGCTCCAAATGCTCCAAACGGCCTCCAAATGCTTGACAGCTCCAAATGTCTCCAGCAGCTCCAAATGCTCCAACAGCTCCAAAAAAAGGCTCCAAATGCTCCAACAGCCTCCAAATGCTTAACACAGCTCCAAATGGCTCCAAATTCTTGACAGCTCCAAATGCATAACACAGCTCCAAATGGCTCCAAATGCTCCAAACGGCCTCCAAATGCTTGACAGCTCCAAATGTCTCCAGCAGCTCCAAATGCTCCAACAGCTCCAAAAAAAGGCTCCAAATGCTCCAACAGCCTCCAAATGCTTAACACAGCTCCAAATGGCTCCAAATGCTTGGCAGCTCCAAATGCTTCAAAAGGCTCCAAATGCTCCAAATGGCTCCAACAGCTCCAAAAGACTCCAAATGCTTCAAAAGGCTCCAATTGCTCCAATAGCTCCATCTTCAATTGGTTCCAACTGATTCCTATTACTTTTATCGAACTTGGCATGATTACTAACATGTCTTTATCAGTATACATTTTGACTGGCAGTGGTAACGTTTTTTACACCTTTAAGTAATAAGTTTTATTTAGAAATCAGATTTCGATAAATGATAGCTTCCATCTGGAAAGAAAATATATTAATTTATCTTCAAGTTTATACACATACATTTAATTTAATCCATTATTGTATGTAGCCAGCTTCCCTCAGTTCTTTGAGTATGAAGGATATTTCTTTAATGTTCGAATAGTTTCCTGCACAAAGCGATCCATGTAGTAGTCGTAGCCTGTTAACCAATATGTTAGGATCTTCCCATGAGGTATAATCAATCTCTTCTGCTGCCTTCATCATCCTTGCATGTTTATAATAAATATTATCTCTGGTGTCTATCGTTTTAACACCAACCACAAGGTCACTCTCGTCATCTTGCCAGTGATTATCACAAGCTTGATCAGGATAATTTATTTTATTACGTCGTTTCCATCGTTTTGGTCTCAAACCACCATCACAGTCTTCGCTCTTGCATGCTTTTGGTGCTTCAGTACAGTACTCAATCATGCCAGCTTCTGATGTGTCACCACAGTCTTCAATCATGTCAGCACCACAAACTTGATCAGGATAATTTATTTTATTACGTCGTTTCCATCGTTTTGGTCTCAGACTGCCATCACAGTCTTCGATCTTGCCTGCTTTAGGTGTTTCAGTACAGTACTCAATCATGTCAGCCTCAGATGTGTCACCACAATCTTCAATCATGCCAGCCTCAGATGATTCATCAAAGTCTTCGACCTTGTAAGCTTCAGGTGGTTCTCCATCTTTCACATTTTCATGGAGACGACTAGATATTGGAGTAAATATATTTTCATTTCTAATGTGGTTACAACTTCCTTCGTTTGTTTTAAATTTTAAATTATTATCTTGATCTAGATCAGTAATTTTAGCATTAGCTTTTTCGCCTTCGTTCCTCTTCAGCGATGTTGTAGCCCAGTCTTCGTTATCTTTATTCATCTTAATTGTACAGGTCTTGTAATGTCTATCCAAGTAATATCTTCTACCAAAGGATTTCTGACACTGACTGCAATGAAATGGTTTTTGACAAGGACCCAAATTACACTCGCTTCTCTCATGTCGTTTAGCATTCTTTCTCAAGGTAAACACCTTGCTACAGTATCTACAGTGATGACGTTTTGATACAGCAACAAATCCCGTTTCAGGATTCATATTAGTTATTGAGACTAATGCCAGATGCAAACTAAGAGTTTTAAATTAGATATATTACTTAAATAGAATTTTTTAATTATTTCATCAGCGAGAATTAATTTATCTCATTCAAAGGTACTTGTTGCAAGTAGTTCTGCTTTTCAACAACAGATGTCGCCACATGTTACTTGCAGGTAAATAATATTTAGTTCTTTTATGCGGGATGCGGGATGCTCACTAACGATCGCAAAAGAAGGATGGCTTCGCTAGACTCCAAGGAGAAGGAAGTTCGTCCATCCTGTTAGTGCTTCTTAGATTTCTCAGAGATTATTTGACTGAGTAATGATATTTTTTTTTTAAATTTCCACCTGATAAAAATATTACAAGTGCTGATTTATTGACAGAATTTCAATAATTAAATGCAACCTTGAATAAAAAAATGACATGACTCATTAAGTAAAAAATTCTTCATGCAGAGATCAACTCCTCATCAGTAACCAGAAGCACTCGGAGAAAACCATCAGATGTCTAGTCAGGAATAATCAGAAGCACCCAGAGAAAACCATCATAATATTGTCAAGAATAAACGGGAGCACACGGAGAAATCCACCATAATATTGACAAGAATAATCAGGAGCACACGGAGAAAACCACCGCAAGTTTTCTTTGATATCATAAAATTTCAGGAAAAAAAATAATAATAAATAAAAATAAATTAATAAAAAATTTAAAAAAAATAAAATAAAAAGTACATAAATATATTCTGGCTTGTACTAGAACTCTATATTTGTTCAACAATGAGAAGTTCACAAGCTAGCAGAATATATTTATGTATTTTTTATTTTATTTTTTTTAAATTTTTTATTAATTTATTTTTATTTTTTATTATTTTTTTTCCTGAAATTTTATGATATCAAAGAAAACTTGCGGTGGTTTTCTCCGTGTGCTCCTGATTATTCTTGTCAATATTATGGTGGATTTCTCCGTGTGCTCCCGTTTATTCTTGACAATATTATGATGGTTTTCTCTGGGTGCTTCTGATTATTCCTGACTAGACATCTGATGGTTTTCTCCGAGTGCTTCTGGTTACTGATGAGGAGTTGATCTCTGCATGAAGAATTTTTTACTTAATGAGTCATGTCATTTTTTTATTCAAGGTTGCATTTAATTATTGAAATTCTGTCAATAAATCAGCACTTGTAATATTTTTATCAGGTGGAAATTTAAAAAAAAAATATCATTACTCAGTCAAATAATCTCTGAGAAATCTAAGAAGCACTAACAGGATGGACGAACTTCCTTCTCCTTGGAGTCTAGCGAAGCCATCCTTCTTTTGCGATCGTTAGTGAGCATCCCGCATCCCGCATAAAAGAACTAAATATTATTTACCTGCAAGTAACATGTGGCGACATCTGTTGTTGAAAAGCAGAACTACTTGCAACAAGTACCTTTGAATGAGATAAATTAATTCTCGCTGATGAAATAATTAAAAAATTCTATTTAAGTAATATATCTAATTTAAAACTCTTAGTTTGCATCTGGCATTAGTCTCAATAACTAATATGAATCCTGAAACGGGATTTGTTGCTGTATCAAAACGTCATCACTGTAGATACTGTAGCAAGGTGTTTACCTTGAGAAAGAATGCTAAACGACATGAGAGAAGCGAGTGTAATTTGGGTCCTTGTCAAAAACCATTTCATTGCAGTCAGTGTCAGAAATCCTTTGGTAGAAGATATTACTTGGATAGACATTACAAGACCTGTACAATTAAGATGAATAAAGATAACGAAGACTGGGCTACAACATCGCTGAAGAGGAACGAAGGCGAAAAAGCTAATGCTAAAATTACTGATCTAGATCAAGATAATAATTTAAAATTTAAAACAAACGAAGGAAGTTGTAACCACATTAGAAATGAAAATATATTTACTCCAATATCTAGTCGTCTCCATGAAAATGTGAAAGATGGAGAACCACCTGAAGCTTACAAGGTCGAAGACTTTGATGAATCATCTGAGGCTGGCATGATTGAAGATTGTGGTGACACATCTGAGGCTGACATGATTGAGTACTGTACTGAAACACCTAAAGCAGGCAAGATCGAAGACTGTGATGGCAGTCTGAGACCAAAACGATGGAAACGACGTAATAAAATAAATTATCCTGATCAAGTTTGTGGTGCTGACATGATTGAAGACTGTGGTGACACATCAGAAGCTGGCATGATTGAGTACTGTACTGAAGCACCAAAAGCATGCAAGAGCGAAGACTGTGATGGTGGTTTGAGACCAAAACGATGGAAACGACGTAATAAAATAAATTATCCTGATCAAGCTTGTGATAATCACTGGCAAGATGACGAGAGTGACCTTGTGGTTGGTGTTAAAACGATAGACACCAGAGATAATATTTATTATAAACATGCAAGGATGATGAAGGCAGCAGAAGAGATTGATTATACCTCATGGGAAGATCCTAACATATTGGTTAACAGGCTACGACTACTACATGGATCGCTTTGTGCAGGAAACTATTCGAACATTAAAGAAATATCCTTCATACTCAAAGAACTGAGGGAAGCTGGCTACATACAATAATGGATTAAATTAAATGTATGTGTATAAACTTGAAGATAAATTAATATATTTTCTTTCCAGATGGAAGCTATCATTTATCGAAATCTGATTTCTAAATAAAACTTATTACTTAAAGGTGTAAAAAACGTTACCACTGCCAGTCAAAATGTATACTGATAAAGACATGTTAGTAATCATGCCAAGTTCGATAAAAGTAATAGGAATCAGTTGGAACCAATTGAAGATGGAGCTATTGGAGCAATTGGAGCCTTTTGAAGCATTTGGAGTCTTTTGGAGCTGTTGGAGCCATTTGGAGCATTTGGAGCCTTTTGAAGCATTTGGAGCTGCCAAGCATTTGGAGCCATTTGGAGCTGTGTTAAGCATTTGGAGGCTGTTGGAGCATTTGGAGCCTTTTTTTGGAGCTGTTGGAGCATTTGGAGCTGCTGGAGACATTTGGAGCTGTCAAGCATTTGGAGGCCGTTTGGAGCATTTGGAGCCATTTGGAGCTGTGTTATGCATTTGGAGCTGTCAAGAATTTGGAGCCATTTGGAGCTGTGTTAAGCATTTGGAGGCTGTTGGAGCATTTGGAGCCTTTTTTTGGAGCTGTTGGAGCATTTGGAGCTGCTGGAGACATTTGGAGCTGTCAAGCATTTGGAGGCCGTTTGGAGCATTTGGAGCCATTTAGAGCTGTGTTAAGCATTTGGAGGCTGTTGGAGCCATTTGGAGGCCGTTTGGAACATTTGGAGCCATTTGGAGCTGTGTTATGCATTGGAGGCTGTTTGAGCATTTGGAGCCTTTATTTTTGGAGCTGTTGGAGCATTTGGAGCCTTTTGGAGTCATTTGGAGCATTTGGAGCCTTTTGAAGCATTTGGAGCTGTCAAGAATTTGGAGCATTTGGAGCTGCTGGAAACATTTGGAGCTGTCAAGCATTTGGAGGCCGTTTGGAGCATTTGGAGCCATTTGGAACTGTGTTAAGCATTTGGAGGCTGTTGGAGCCATTTGGAGGCCGTTTGGAACATTTGGAGCCATTTAGAGCTGTGTTATGCATTGGAGGCTGTTTGAGCATTTGGAGCCTTTTTTTGGAGCTGTTGGAGCATTTGGAGCCTTTTGGAGTCATTTGGAGCATTTGGAGCCTTTTGAAGCATTTGGAGCTGTCAAGAATTTGGAGCATTTGGAGCTGCTGGAAACATTTGAAGCTGTCAAGCATTTGGAGGCCGTTTGGAGCATTTGGAGCCATTTGGAACTGTGTTAAGCATTTGGAGGCTGTTGGAGCTTTTGGAGCCATTTGGAGGCCGTTTGGAGCATTTGGAGCCATTTGGAGCTAAGAAATAGTCGTTGTACGTCTATGCAGGGCTAAATTTTTATAAGATTGCTGGCTTTCGCAAGTGATTCTGTAGTAGGATAGAAATTGTGTAATAAATATTATGTTTGTAAAAGACTTTTAGGTGTTTTATTCCTCGAACCTTACACTTTTCTGGTACTTTTTTAAAATTAAAGTTGTTTTGTATCGACAAGGGATCTAACCAAGGACCTTAGTCGATCTAATCAATCAGTATATAGATTACAAATTTATTTAATGAGTTTTGAACTTTTTCCCGAATCTCTAGCATTACAATTACGAATTTTCAATATGGTAGTCTTGACGTCTGATAGGATGATGGTAGTAGAGGATTTAAAGTCTCTTTATGAATGTTGAACATGGTTTATTGGAATTATTATTTTTTACATAAAATTAAACATTATTGCATCGATCAAGTATCGAACCAAGGACAGGAGCGGATCGAATCAATATGTTAATTAATGAGTGATTTATTTAACGAATTTAGAAATTTTTCCCGAATTTCTAGCTAAATAATTACAGATTTTCAATATGGCGTCCAAATTTCAAGATGGCGGGCACCTTAGTAATAAATGATTACTGCACTCTAGCGGATAAGAACTAAACTAACATGGCGTCAGCGCACTCTCGCCGACGAAAACAAGATGGTGGTCTCCAGCAACGAAGACAAGATGGCGGACATGACGTCATACTAGGTGACGATATATCTGCTTTAAGAAAAGTGGTGGGAGTCAGTCTGCCTGCAGCCACCATTAAGGAAGGAGCCTGTCGCCATTTTTAATTTTTTTTGCCCTCACCGGGTTCGAACCGAGGACTCCGAACTCCGTGTCGTACATGTTTGTTTTTTGTAATTATTTTATTAAAATTTTATTATTTAATTTTTTTTATAATTTTTAAAAAATATTTTATTAAAATCGGATAATAAATAAAAAAGTTAAAGATGGTGGCCGTAACGAAAAATGCATCGGTGACGACATAATCCAAGATGGCGGTCATGGTATCCTTATTCCTAGAAATGGCTTATAAGCGGCTATCTCTTAGGAGTTTAAGCCAGTTTTAGGAATTAGGGTTCTTTCTAGGGCAAAACGACTTTTGAGGATTTTCTAAATCCTGATTTTCGAATTGAGGAATTTTTTGCGAATTTTTGGCGGAACTTTTTTCCACAGAAATGGAAATTTTGGCGATTTTTGAGGAATTTTGGGCAAATTTTGCCCAATTTTGGCGGATTTTGACACATTTTGAAGGTCAAATGTCAAGGTCAAAGGTCAAGGTCACAACCATCCAAGATGGCCGCCGTGACGTCACAATCCAAGATGGCGGAAAACACCACCGGCCACACACCACGCGCCAGCGCCGTGTTTCCGGACATACATTCCTATACTACTAACGTATATAGATAATAGTAGTCTTACAAAGTTCCACGAAATGCAGACTGCGCCAAGTAGAAGCCATTATCGTTCACATGTAGTGCACCAATCACTGTCTTAGGTTTAGTTCCATGTTCAGACGTCATAACAATCGGTTGCTGGGCATCTGTTTTTTTGGTTGTACGCTTTCGTGTCTCCAATCTAAAGCGAGGAGTCGAAATGTCGGCAGGTAGTTCAGCAGTAGGAGCACAGACTCCACCTTTACATTTTTTCGCATGATGTCGCAAACTGTCAATTCGAGTAAACCATTTAAGGCACTCATCACATCGAAACTTCATGCGAGAAGGATTCTTCGTGCATTTGCTCCGCTCATGTCTTCGTGCATCATGGGAAAATGCGAACGACGTATCACAGTAGCTGCAAGGATACCGTGGTGATGAAGACGATCCTTTCAGACCCGATCCAGATACAGGCGTTGCAACAGTAGCACCATTTACAGGCATTCTCTTATGCACATCGATGCATCGTTGTTTTGACGAAATCTTTACTTTCTGCCGCACAGCAGGTCTTTGCATGCCTTCATGTGCGTTTTCATATTATCTTTTCTGGCAAACGGCTTATGACATTTCTCACAAACAAACATTTTACGATATAGGTTCTTGACACATTCGCTCCTCTCGTGTCGCCGAGCATTGCTGTTGTTTGAGAAAATCTTGTCGCAGTAACAGCACCGATGTTCGCTAGTTGTCAAATCAGCATCCATTGAAGTCTCCATCGAGGTCGTATCGTCGATCGTCGTGGTTTCCTGCACATCCAGCTCAGTAGTCATTAAGCTATCTTCTGCTGGTGGTATCGCATCTGTTGAAATCTCCTCCAATGTTGACGTCGTCGTCGTTGCCAACGTGATCTGCTCCACCATTGTCGTCGCTGACGTCCCCGTAGACGATGGTACAACGTTCATCGAGTTCGGCGTTAAAGTCGGTAAAGATGCCATCGAGTTCTCAAGAACAGGTAATTACGCGACTTATGCACCAGATGAAATAATCTAGGTGATCCTTACACCGTCGTCGACAGTAACAAACTGAGCGTCCTGCTGTATAGGACTCGCTTATACACATGCACCGGATGGAATAATACGCTAGTCAAATCAAGAATCATTTACAATAATACTAGAGTCAAAACAACATTAAAAATAGAAGGACCATCAACGAAAAGGCAGCACATTTGGAAGCACCGACAACGAAAAGGCAGCACATTTGGAAGCACCGACAACGAAAAGGCAGCACCGTCATCGTAAAGGCACGGACCGCAAGACCGGGTCATGTCAATATCAGACTTATAGACCAAGAACTCAGTACACACAGGAAAAAGGAATGTACACGCAGGAAAACGGAACGTACACGCTAGAAAACGGAATTTACACTCAGGAAAACGGAACGTACACGCTGGAAAATGGAATTTACACTCAGGAAAACGGAACGTACACGCAGGAAAAACGGAACGTACACGCAGGAAAACGGAAGGTACACGCAGGAAAACGGAACGTACACGCAGGAAAACAGAACGTACACGCAGGAAAAACGGAACGTACACGCAGGAAAACGGAAGGTACACGCAGGAAAACGGAATGTACACGCAGGAAAACGGAACGTACACGCAGGAACACGGATCGTACACGCAGGAAAACGGAACGTACACGCAGGAAAACGGAATTTACACACAGGAAAACAGAAAGTACACGCAGGAAAAACGGAACGTACACGCAGGAAAACGGAACGTACACGCAGGAAAACGGAACGTACACGCAGGAAAACGGAATTTACACACAGGAAAACAGAAAGTACACGCAGGAAAACGGAACGTACACGCAGGAAAACGGAACGTACACGCAGGAAAAACGAAACGTACACACAGGAAACGGAACGTACACGCAGGAAACGGAATGATCACAGGCTCCAAAATTCATTGGCTCCAATATTCATTTACTCCAATATACATTGACTCCAATATTCATTGGCTTCAATATTCATTGGCTCCATCAGTCATTGTCACCAACAGTCTTTTGGTTCCAAAAGTCTTTTGGCTCTAAATATATTTGGCTAGAATTCTTCCAGTCTAAGAGACTATGAGGCCACATGTCTACGAGTCTAAAATGATCTAGATATTTACGAGTTATACACGGCTTGCGAGGCTAGAGCTACGAAGCTTCTAGTTCACAAGTTTACGTGACTGCGAGGATACAGGACTACTAGTCTACATGAGTACTTGACTACGAAGCTACTCGTCTACAAGGCTCCAATTGCAGCACCTGTCTTCGTCAGAATTTTCTCTCTTGCTCCAACTGCACCACCACCATTATGTTATAAGATTACATGGATACTTGCTTACGTAGCTTCAAGTCTACGTGGCTCCAATGTATCATGACTACGCGACTTCAAGCAATGAGGTTACGAGACTACGTGAATACAAATCTTCAAGTTTACGAGACTGCGAGGCTACAGAGCTACGAAGCCTCTAGAAAAAGAGTTTACGTGACTGCGAGGATAGAGGTCATCAAGTCTACATGAGTACTTGACTACGAAGCTACTCATCTACAAGGCTCCAGTTGCCGTATCTGTCTTCGGCGGAATTTTCTCTTTTGTTCCATCTGCACCACCAGCATTATGTTATAAGATTACATGGATACTTGCCTACGTAGCTTCAAGTCTACGAGGCTCCATTACATCATGTCTACGCGACTACGAGCCATGAGGTTACGAGACTACGTGACTACGAATCTTCAAGTTGACGAGACTGCGAGGCTACAGATCTACGAAGCCTCTAGAAAACGAGTTTACGTGTCTGCATGGATACAGGAATACAAGTCTACAAGGCTACAATTACTACATTTGTCTTCGACGGAATTTTCTCTTTTACTACATCTGCTCCATCACCATTATGTTATAAGATTACAAGGCTACTTGCTTACGTAGCTTCAAGTCTACGAGGCTCCAATGCATCATGACTACGAGACTACGTGCCATGAGGTTACGAGACTATGCGATTGCAAGTCTTCAAGGTTACGTCATCGCGAGGCTATAGGACTACGAAGCTTCCAGAACGTATGGTTACGAGACTGCATGACTAATTGGCCGCATGGCTACGAAACTTCATGCCTCTAACTGACTACAATAGCACTATTCAGTGGTGAGAGTTAATTTATTTCATGCAAAGGTACTTGCTGCAAGCAGTTCCGCTTTTCAACATCAGATGACGTCACGTTTTGCTTGCAGGTAAAATAATATTTATTTATTTTATGCGGGATGCGGGTTGTTCACTATCGATCGCATAAGAAGAATGGCATCGATAGTCTTCAAGGAGAAGGAAGTTCGTCCTTCCTGCTAGTGCTTCTCAGATTTCTCACGGTCCGCCATCTTGGATTGCGACGTCACGGCTGTCATCTTGGATGGGTGTGACTTTGACCTTTGACCGAAACCGCAGGAATGATCGCAAGCACTCGGATTAATCATCAAAATATTGATAAGAATAATCAGGAGCACACGGAGAAAACGATCATAATATTGGCAAGAATAATCAGGAGCACACAGAGAAAAACGACACACGTTTTCTTTGATATCATAAAATTACAGAAAAAAATATTTAAAAATAAAAATTAATTAATAAAAAATTTAAAATAAAAACAAAAAATACATAAAATTCTGGCTTGTACTAGTACTCTATCTTTGCTCAACAATGATAAGTTTACAAGCTAGCAGAATCTGTTTATGTATTTTTTGTTTTTATTTTAAATTTTTTATTAATTTATTTTTATTTTTTAATATTTTTTTCTGTAATTTTATGAAATCAAAGAAAACATGTGTCATTTTTCTCCGTGTGCTCCTGATTATTCTTGCCAATATTATGATGGTTTTCTCCGTGTGCACCTGATTATTCTTATCAATATTTTGATGGTTAATCCGTGTGCTTGCGATCATTCCTGCGGTTTCGGTCAAAGGTCAAAGTCACACCCATCCAAGATGACAGCCGTGACGTCGCAATCCAAGATGGCGGACCGTGAGAAATCTGAGAAGCACTAGCAGGAAGGACGAACTTCCTTCTCCTTGAAGACTATCGATGCCATTCTTCTTATGCGATCGATAGTGAACAACCCGCATCCCGCATAAAATAAATAAATATTATTTTACCTGCAAGCAAAACGTGACGTCATCTGATGTTGAAAAGCGGAACTGCTTGCAGCAAGTACCTTTGCATGAAATAAATTAACTCTCACCACTGAATAGTGCTATTGTAGTCAGTTAGAGGCATGAAGTTTCGTAGCCATGCGGCCAATTAGTCATGCAGTCTCGTAACCATACGTTCTGGAAGCTTCGTAGTCCTATAGCCTCGCGATGACGTAACCTTGAAGACTTGCAATCGCATAGTCTCGTAACCTCATGGCACGTAGTCTCGTAGTCATGATGCATTGGAGCCTCGTAGACTTGAAGCTACGTAAGCAAGTAGCCTTGTAATCTTATAACATAATGGTGATGGAGCAGATGTAGTAAAAGAGAAAATTCCGTCGAAGACAAATGTAGTAATTGTAGCCTTGTATACTTGTATTCCTGTATCCATGCAGACACGTAAACTCGTTTTCTAGAGGCTTCGTAGATCTGTAGCCTCGCAGTCTCGTCAACTTGAAGATTCGTAGTCACGTAGTCTCGTAACTTCATGGCTCGTAGTCGCGTAGACGATGTAATGGAGCCTCGTAGACTTGAAGCTACGTAGGCAAGTATCCATGTAATCTTATAACATAATGCTGGTGGTGCAGATGGAACAAAAGAGAAAATTCCGCCGAAGACAGATACGGCAACTGGAGCCTTGTAGATGAGTAGCTTCGTAGTCAAGTACTCATGTAGACTTGATGACCTCTATCCTCGCAGTCACGTAAACTCTTTTTCTAGAGGCTTCGTAGCTCTGTAGCCTCGCAGTCTCGTAAACTTGAAGATTTGTATTCACGTAGTCTCGTAACCTCATTGCTTGAAGTCGCGTAGTCATGATACATTGGAGCCACGTAGACTTGAAGCTACGTAAGCAAGTATCCATGTAATCTTATAACATAATGGTGGTGGTGCAGTTGGAGCAAGAGAGAAAATTCTGACGAAGACAGATGCTGCAATTGGAGCCTTGTAGACGAGTAGCTTCGTAGTCAAGTACTCATGTAGACTAGTAGTCCTGTATCCTCGCAGTCACGTAAACTTGTGAACTAGAAGCTTCGTAGCTCTAGCCTCGCAAGCCGTGTATAACTCGTAAATATCTAGATCATTTTAGACTCGTAGCCATGTGGCCTCATAGTCTCTTAGACTGGAAGAATTCTAGCCAAATATATTTAGAGCCAAAAGACTTTTGGAACCAAAAGACTGTTGGTGACAATGACTGATGGAGCCAATGAATATTGAAGCCAATGAATATTGGAGTCAATGTATATTGGAGTAAATGAATATTGGAGCCAATGAATTTTGGAGCCTGTGATCATTCCGTTTCCTGCGTGTACGTTCCGTTTCCTGTGTGTACGTTTCGTTTTTCCTGCGTGTACGTTCCGTTTTCCTGCGTGTACGTTCCGCTTTCCTCCGTGTACGTTCCGTTTTCCTGTGTGTACGTTCCGTTTTCCTGCGTGTACATTCCGTTTTCCTGCGTGTACGTTCCGTTTTCCTGCGTGTACGTTCCGTTTTCCTGCGTGTACCTTCCGTTTTCCTGCGTGTACGTTCCGTTTTTCCTGCGTGTACGTTCCGTTTTCCTGCGTGTATATTCCGTTTTCCTGCGTGTAAATTCCCTTTTCCTGCGTGTACGTTCCGTTTTCCTGCGTGTACGTTCCGTTTTCCTGCGTGTACATTCCATTTTCCTGCGTGTACATTCCGTTTTCCTGCGTGTACGTTCCGTTTTCCTGCGTGTACATTCCATTTTCCTGCGTGTACATTCCGTTTTCCTGCGTGTACGTTCCGTTTTCCTGCGTGTACGTTCCGTTTTCCTGCGTGTACCTTCCGTTTTCCTGCGTGTACGTTCCGTTTTTCCTGCGTGTACGTTCCGTTTTTCCTGCGTGTACGTTCCGTTTTCCTGCGTGTACGTTCCGTTTTCCTGCGTGTACATTCCGTTTTCCTGCGTGTAAATTCCCTTTTCCTGCGTGTACGTTCCGTTTTCCTGCGTGTACGTTCCGTTTTCCTGCGTGTACATTCCATTTTCCTGCGTGTACATTCCGTTTTCCTGCGTGTACGTTCCGTTTTCCTGCGTGTACGTTCCGTTTTCCTGCGTGTACAATCCGTTTTCCTGCGTGTACGTTCCGTTTTTCCTGCGTGTACGTTCCGTTTTCCTGCGTGTACATTCCGTTTTCCTGCGTGTACGTTCTGTTTTTCCTGCGTGTACGTTCCGTTTCCTGCGTGTACGTTCCGTTTCCTGCGTGTACGTTCCGTTTTTCCTGCGTGTACGTTCCATTTTCCTGCGTGTATGTTCCGTTTACCTGCGTGTACTTTCTGTTTTCCTGTGTGTAAATTCCGTTTTCCTGCGTGTACGTTCCATTTTCCTGCGTGTACGATCCGTGTTCCTGCGTGTACGTTCCGTTTTCCTGCGTGTACGTTCCGTTTTCCTGCGTGTACATTCCGTTTTCCTGCGTGTGCGTTCCGTTTTTCCTGCGTGTACGTTCCATTTTTCCTGCGTGTACGTTCCGTTTTCCTGCGTGTACGTTCCGTTTTCCTGCGTGTACCTTCCGTTTTCCTGCGTGTACGTTCCGTTTTTCCTGCGTGTACGTTCCGTTTTCCTGAGTGTAAATTCCATTTTCCAGCGTGTACGTTCCGTTTTCCTGAGTGTAAATTCCGTTTTCTAGCGTGTACGTTCCGTTTTCCTGCGTGTACATTCCTTTTTCCTGTGTGTACTGAGTTCTTGGTCTATATGTCTGATATTGACATGACCCGGTCTTGCGGTCCGTGCCTTTACGATGACGGTGCTGCCTTTTCGTTGTCGGTGCTTCCAAATGTGCTGCCTTTTCGTTGTCGGTGCTTCCAAATGTGCTGCCTTTTAGTTGATGGTCCTTCTATTTTTAATGTTGTTTTGACTCTAGTATTATTGTAAATGATTCTTGATTTGACTAGCGTATTATTCCATCCGGTGCATGTGTATAAGCGAGTCCTATACAGCAGGACGCTCAGTTTGTTACTGTCGACGACGGTGTAAGGATCACCTAGATTATTTCATCTGGTGCATAAGTCGCGTAATTACCTGTTCTTGAGAACTCGATGGCATCTTTACCGACTTTAACGCCGAACTCGATGAACGTTGTACCATCGTCTACGGGGACGTCAGCGACGACAATGGTGGAGCAGATCACGTTGGCAACGACGACGACGTCAACATTGGAGGAGATTTCAACAGATGCGATACCACCAGCAGAAGATAGCTTAATGACTACTGAGCTGGATGTGCAGGAAACCACGACGATCGACGATACGACCTCGATGGAGACTTCAATGGATGCTGATTTGACAACTAGCGAACATCGGTGCTGTTACTGCGACAAGATTTTCTCAAACAACAGCAATGCTCGGCGACACGAGAGGAGCGAATGTGTCAAGAACCTATATCGTAAAATGTTTGTTTGTGAGAAATGTCATAAGCCGTTTGCCAGAAAAGATAATATGAAAACGCACATGAAGGCATGCAAAGACCTGCTGTGCGGCAGAAAGTAAAGGTTTCGTCACAACAACGATGCATCGATGTGCATAAGAGAATGCCTGTAAATGGTGCTACTGTTGCAACGCCTGTATCTGGATCGGGTCTGAAAGGATCGTCTTCATCACCACGGTATCCTTGCAGCTACTGTGATACGTCGTTCGCATTTTCCCATGATGCACGAAGACATGAGCGGAGCAAATGCACGAAGAATCCTTCTCGCATGAAGTTTCGATGTGATGAGTGCCTTAAATGGTTTACTCGAATTGACAGTTTGCGACATCATGCGAAAAAATGTAAAGGTGGAGTCTGTGCTCCTACTGCTGAACTACCTGCCGACATTTCGACTCCTCGCTTTAGATTGGAGACACGAAAGCGTACAACCAAAAAAACAGATGCCCAGCAACCGATTGTTATGACGTCTGAACATGGAACTAAACCTAAGACAGTGATTGGTGCACTACATGTGAACGATAATGGCTTCTACTTGGCGCAGTCTGCATTTCGTGGAACTTTGTAAGACTACTATTATCTATATACGTTCGGTGAGTCAAAGGACATTTGTAATTTTCTTGACGATATCAGACAGAAGATAATCAATCAGCTTACTGATGATGTAGCAACAAACGGACCTTTGATATATAACTTGTGGTTGGACTGTATATATGGAAAGCCATATCCGTTCGATGACAAAGTGAAGAAGTGTGCATTCAAGACATCGGCTGCAGTAATTTACAGTTCTAACGATGTGAAGCAAACTGTTAAACACGGTATCCAGAAACTCTGTCAAGAAGAGGTGGACTATGTCTGTAAAGGTTCTGGCTGGACTCTGTCTAGTATAAACCGATTGGAGCTAAGAATTAGTCATTTCACACCGCTGCGGAACTAAATGATTATAAGATTGCTGGCTTTAGCAACTGATCCTGTAGTAGAATATATATTATGTAATAAATATTATGTTTGTGAAAGAACTTGTGTTGTTTTTGTTTTTTTCTCGAACCTGTCACTATTATGTTAAATTGTTATTTTTTTTTCATCGTCCAGAATCGTACCAAGAACCTAAGTCGATCTAATTAATCAGTACATTGATTGGAAATTTATTTAATGATTTCTGAACTTTTTCCCGAATCTCTAGCATTAAAATTATGAATTACCAATATGTTGGTGTTGATGGCTTATAGGATGATGATGACAGTAGAGGTTTTAATGTCTCTTTAAGAATGTTGAACATGGAATAATGAAATTATTATTTTTTTTACATCAAATTAAACATTATTGCATCGATCGGGTATCGAACCAAGGACTGAAACTGATCGAATCAATCTGTAAATTAATGAGTGATTTATTTAATGAATTTTGGAATCTTTCCCGAATTTCTAGCTAAATAATTACACGATTCCAAGATGGCGGCCAAATGACAAGATGGCGGGTGACACAGCAATAATAAATGATTACTGCACTCTAGCGGATAAGAATCAAACTAACATGGCGTCAGCGCACTCTCGCCGACTATAACAAGATGATGATGGCTACCAGCAGACGAAGACAAGATGGCGGACATGACATCATACTATTTGACCTTGTTATTGGTGGTGGTAGGTTAGTCTGTAGGTGACTTCCGTGGTGGAAGGATCGGTCGCCATTTTTATTTTTTTTCGCCCTCACCGGGTTCGAACCGAGGACTCCGAGCTCCGTGTCGTTAACGTATGTTTTTTAAATATTTTTTATTAAAATTTTATTAATTGAATTTTTTTATAAATTTTAAAAAATTTTCTATTTCATTAAAATTGGATAGTAAATTTAAAGATGGCGGTCGTAACGGAAACTGCAGCGGTGACGTCATAATCCTATAAATGGCTTAACGTTGGCTTGAGTTAAGGATGCTTAAGCCAGTTTTAGGAATTTTCAGCCGCTGGGATTTTTAAGGAATAAAACGGGAAATTTTCCCTCGAAACGGGAATTTTTCCCTCGAAAACGGGAAATTTTTTCTTGAAACGGGAATTTTTGAGTCATTTTGAGTCATTTTTGAGGACTTTTGAGGAATTTTTGCCGCCGTGACGTCACAAATCCAAGATGGCGGACGCCGACACCACCACCACCGCCTGGCGCCTGTCCCAGCTCCGGCTATTGTATACTACTTACATCCTTTTAGATAACATTTTATGAACACAGGAACAATTCAAAATATTATTCGATTGAATAATCAACAAGGCACACTGATTCACGGTCATAATCTTTTATAATATCTCAAAATAAAAACTATCAGTGACTGTAATTTTTCATACAATAGTAAGTCCTAAGTTGAAAAATCTTTCAAATTATCTGCAGTAAATTGATCAAACGTTTACAGATAATCAAGGATTTTTATAAATTTGGCATGATGCAATTCACTATGTATTGAGTATCTAGTACATATTATGTGTGGAAATACATTTAATTAAATTCAAATTATACAAAGTAATTTCGGTTGAAAAATTTTAAAGCACGACACATATACAACTGATTCACAACATTTACAAATAACCAACATTGTGTGTAACTCCTATGGAAAGCATAAGTTTGTAATGAATTAGGATTAAAAATATTTTTGCGAGATCATTTCAGGACAAGCTCCACTTGAAACACGCCTACATTTTAGTTACTTTTGTTATTGTTTCGCTGTAATCTAGACAGACCCTGAACACCTCTAAGCTAATAACACATTTTTAACGGAATAACCGAGATAAACTATATGATTGTGTGAAAATGGAAAACGCTGAAGCAGTAAATGGAAACTGGCAGAAACTTCAGTATACATACATATTCGCGTGAAGCATAGACGACCGGTCATTGAACCAGCGAATACTACCTCTTAAAATGTCTTAAGCATACAACACTGTATATATGATTTGTAAATAGCTTCGTGATTAATATTTTCCGGGATTCATATATGAGGCACTCAGAATACAAGTGATGTAAGTCCATAAAAACTATATTGATGTAAATTGGTCAAAAAGTATTATGAACATAATCAATTCTGCTGACATTTTGTGTAAAGTATTGTCATCTAGAGGCACAGTAATTCAAATATAGACTTGTTTCATAAATCATCTGAAAAAATAGCTTCCTAGCACCCATATTCAACAAAAATACAGATTTTTTTTTTTATTTTTTGGACTTAACACCACTTGTATTCTGAGCGCCTCATATGTCGAAGTGATGATTTTTTATTCATGTTTACACGCAACATTACATGTCATTTGAGTGTGCTGTAAATCGATGCCAATGCAGCGGATTTCAGTTAAAACATATAGGTTATCTAATTTTTGTTACAGTTTGCCCAAAAATAGACTTAGTTTTAAAGGGAAAATCTATGTTATTTTAACGGTCCTGCTAAAATTCCAGGTTTCAGTCACTTGAACATTAGACTTTATATTCGTTTCCTGAGTTTAATATTAGTTCATAATCCTGTATGTGGTTTTAAATTATCAACTGACCAAATACGAAAGTTATCAAATGCTTATAAGCGTAGCTGCCTTAGATGAGGGGGAGCGAGAGGGAGAGGTTGACATCGCACAGTTTTTCACAGAAAGGCTAAAAGCTATGGGACCTCTTAATTGCTGTAGGTTCTGATCTGCATGCGTCTCTACTCGGTGTTCATATTATACTTGAGCCATGCCATGGGCTGGGATCAAACTTACATACCACGGCACCCCGCAACGTGGACATGACACTGTAGCGATCACAGCCACAAAACACCTATGTCAGTAAAGGAATCTACAAAGTTGACAGGTCTCTAGTTGTTTAGTTAGTAAACTTCCTTAAAAGAGTATTATTTTCGTTTCATCAAATCTTCAAGTTTATGTTCGAAAAACTGATAAGCGTGTACATATTAGGCATACTGATATATTTGTCAAGTCTTCATGTTACGGATTTTAAGTCCTTTGTTTGTTCTTATTCCTACTGTTCTGTGGTTGATTTATGAGAACAATTAATGGCATGTTGCAACTTAGAGAATATATTATAGGATTCACGGAAACACATTATATATACACACGCATAAACAAAATATTCACATATCATCACCATAAATTATTATAACATATAATTTTATTTTACCTTTAAAATTCTCTTCTTTTATAAACATTTTTGACATCATTATGGGTACATTCAGAACTACCATAAGCTCCTCTACTTGTGAGTGACCTATTCCAGTGGCCACAGCTACCCATACTAACGCAGTGTTAATTTCACAATTGAGTACAAATTTTCATCTGTTGTGACATTTTCTTCAGCGCCACATTTTTCACATTCATACGCCCACATACAGAGAAGCCCTGTACGAATCTCATTCTGTATTTTCATTCGACCTGTTGTACATACTGTAAGGTGTTTAGATATGGACTCCACCTGTGGGAGCAAAAATGATGGATTCATAATGCGTCGTCCAGGGACCACTTCGCTGAGTTGCAACGGATATGGATGATATTCAACGGTGAGAGGTGGATTATCCAGTTCGTTTATATCAAATCCACCCTATTCCCATTATTAATTGACATCGTCGTCTTCATCTGTAGTCTGAATAGCACTGATAGTGGGAGAAACTGGTATAAGAACAAATTCATCTGCATCACTGAAAATTAAATTGAAATAATATATTTAACGTTATTATTACTTTTCACAGTCCATACATAAGAGAAAATATGTACCTAACATTTACTGTATAGGGGTGGAAGACGTACGTGATATTTACGATACCGACCAGATTATTTAATCCAAGACTAACTCATGTCACTTTACTCATGGAACAAAATGCGGAAAATACAGGTGTCTGGTGACCTATAGAAAAAATATATATTTTTAAATTAATAAACAAGGTATGGAATTTAATACTATAAAACAGAAGAAATCAGTCACGTGCTTTATTTCTTAAATTTCTGTTACCTACAACGGGTAAAACTTGGAGGAGGATGATCTAACGATTGACATAAAGAAAGTTCAATTTTCCTCTTTTTTCACATTTTTTCACTTTTTAAACAATTTTATTTTACAAAATAAGTTCCATCTAACGAAAATTTTTGTAGATCAAAACTGATCTAACGATTATCCAACAAATGGAATAAAGAAAGTTCTAATTTTTAATTGTAGGGGTGCTAACTATGCACTTTTTTAAACATGATTATTTGGTAAAATATGTTTGATCAAACGCAACTTTTGGTTGATCAAAACTGATCTAACGATTTATATAAAAAAATTGTTAATCTTCCTTTTCCTTCCCCGATTTTTAAATTGGGGGTGCTGACTTCGCACTTTTTTAAACATGATTATTATCAAGATACCACAATTGATCAAATAAAACTTTTGGTTGATCAAAACTGATCTAACGATGATGTAACGATCGACATAAAGAAAGTTTAAATTTTCTTGTTCCTTCCCCGATTTCCAAAAGTGGGGGTGCTAACTTCGCACTTTTTTAAACATGGTTATTTGGGAAAATAACTGATTTGATCTAACGAAACTTTTTGTTGATCAAAACTGATATAACGATGATCTAACGATTGACATATAGAAAAGTGTGGTTTTCAAAAGGGGGGGTGTTAACTTCGCACCGGTGCTAGCGGAGTGGCTAGAAACACCACTTCGGCCCCCACTATCGTCCTGTAACAGTAGAATTAAAATTTGAAAGAGTGATGATTTTTCAGACGTGAACCACGCCCTTAAGAGGAAAAATTAACACCAAGAAATAAACCTTAGGTCCATCCGAATGCAAGTGGAGCGCATAACCATGGCACCGCGCCAGCTTTTTTCGGAAACTATAATCAAGTTGGAGAAATGTTAATAGCCTAAAATAAATTATAGTCTGACTGTATAGCCGCAAACAATGTTGTATTGTTAAAATAACATGGGGCGTAATTACGATTGAACGATGGGCTACAAGTTTATTTTATTTACTTTTTTTTTAAAAACTTCAAACAATGTTCTCAACTGGTCACGCATTTACAGTGAGTAGTTACATTTTGTCCTCTTTTACAAATCCTTGATAACGGATAAACCAGCAACATTATCAGATTTCCGTGAAATTAACTTACGTCAAATATGTTCATGTTCGATTGTGATTCAGATTAACGTTACGTCTATAACTATATGAGAGGCAAAGGATTTATTAATGTGTTTTATTTTTGTACTTTTACGAATCAAAAACATTTTAGTTAATTATCTGGCATTATACCAGCAGTGTTGATGATTATAATCCTGACATTTTGGTAGAGCCTCAGTGCCGTGTACCGAGACTGTGGTCTGCGACGTGGCAATTTCAGCTCTGTATTTCTTCATTGCTTTGGAACGTTTAATCATTTTACTTTTGAGTTAACGTCTGCCGTATTTAATATTTACGGTGCCATCGCAACAGCAAAAGTAACTATTGTATAGAAGTTAAATTCATTTAATTACTCTAATACATTGAAGCATTAAACCACTGACCACGACACTTGACAACTTGTTTAAACTGCAGTGGGGAAAGGAAGAAAGCCCGCTGGTCTAGAAGCAGGTAGAGAGGATTGTCACAGACGGGCCGGGTACTCGGCAACGCCGGGACAAGTCCGCGTGCTCTTTCCGGGAGGAGGGAAAGACGAGCCAAACAGTGCGGCACCACTAGAGTGGCGGGTTGCATTCAATATATTTTGGAATTCCAGGGGCTACATTTCTCTCGTAGAGGCTCAGAACTTTGATACAGTGAAAGTCACATTTTTGTTATTTTAGATGAAAGAGTATTCAGATATGTATTTCGTAATTGTATTTTAATATGTTTTAAACAAATATTTTTGGATCTAGAAAAAATTTTAATTTTCTTGTTTTCTGACTCAAGCACACGAATAACTTATTATTTTTAAAAAAATTGGTTGTCTGTAAAGTCGGTTTACGGACGATAGTTTAACGTGCCAACGTCATAACAAAACATTGATGAAATCATTGATCCAGAAGAAAAGGAAATATCATATTCGGCCTGAGACTGAGTCGTAATAGGTTTTTGCAACCAAACCATTTAGGCATTAAAAATATTATTTTCTTTGAGGAAGAATTTTTTTTTTAAATTTTTATATCTTTTGTATGATAAAATCTACCTCTGCATACTTTTATGAATAAAATTGAATCATTTTTATTGAAGTATCACTATTTGGTATGGATACAAAGGAGTGAAATGAAATGTACGATTTAATTAATAAATTTACTTTTATTTGCATTAATTAATTCAAATATATTTATTACTTCTGAAGTGTCGCGCGCGGTATTTATTTTTACAAGTACAAAAAAAATTCGCATCCGAGATACGAACTGTCAACTTTGAAATTTGTATTCTGCGACGCTGACCGCACAGCCACGAGGCCATATTTTAAACTGTTGTTTCAGATAGTATATATATACATATATATATATATATATATATATATATATATATATAAATATTTTGTGTTGTGGGAGTTTAAAAAACCTATGTAGTCCGCCATATTTATTTCTTATAGTGGTAGGCGGGAAATTAAAAATATATTGTCGGCTGCAAATCGGTGGACGATCGTTAAATTACATATTATCAATAATTCAAACGACGAAAATATGATTGAAATGTCAAATCGATTGTTGTTCCAATGGAGTGGAAGAGAGATGCCACACATGCGTACAATGAGCAAAACAGGACACATACGTAGTGGGACATCCGAAGTGGGACAATTTTTCGTGCGTGCAGCCAGCGTTCATCGATTTATTAGACATTGTCACGTCAAATATTTTAAAATACAGTACTCAATAGTATGCATAATGAACTCCTAAATTACTAAAAATTAATAAATTACGTTGATCGGCTACTGAAATAATGTCTACAAGAAATGTCATATTTTAACTTGGAGTGCCAGCTATGAGAAAACTATAACTTATAGCGAAAATCGGTTTTGCACAGAAACATGTATGCATGAGGCCAACATAAAGACAAAATAATATTCTATAAATAATTTTGGGCTTAACACCTTTAAGAGTCAGAAACTGTCCAGAGACGGGCGGTGGTAGGAGGTGATGAGCCACGGAGGCCACAGCATAGCCTCGCAAAACGTTGAAGCATATCCTCATCGAGCGCACTGTCGTAGCTGGGACAATCAACCAGGAATAGCTGCCGCCACTGTGTCTGTCTATAGCGGTTGGGTCCGAGGCTGGAGCTGGTAGCTAGCTACCTTTTCCCGCCGAGGGGGTTTTGGCATGCGCGTGACTACACCTGTTATTCTTCCCACCACGGTTGGGCCGACATGATGTTAAAAAGCGGAAGGAGGAGCGACATCATCATGTGACGTAGCTGGGATGTGTAATGCACAAGGAGTGGGTATGAGCATCCGTTATTTTTGATCGTCACATGCGCCCCAAAAAAGTTGTCAAACTCAACTCGCCATAACTCAAAAACCATTCAGTCAAACGACGTTCAAATTTGTCAGTATAATTGTAAACTGTTCTGCCAACAATACTATCCATTAATCTTCTTAATGTAAGTAATTTAATGGGGAAAATAATTTTTTGGATCTAGGAGGCCTTAAAAAACCTAACCGTGACTTGATGTATCTGATTTCTCATTGCGAAGTATTTTAAAGATAGAACCGAGAATTTTTTATGCATGCATAATTATGCTATATTTATAAAAAGAAAAATTGTAGAGGTTTCAGTGTCTTTTCCAGAATGATGTAATTTAAAACGAAAAATTGTGAACACCATTTCACAGTTAGGTCTTTTGCTGTAGCCGATTTCGATAGAATTTCAAAGAAAATATGCATGTTATATGGCACGCAATCTGCGAAATGAATAAAAATTCACATTTCATATCTGGTTTCAATTTGTATAATATTGATACCATATGTCTTCCAGGCAATGTGAAAACACGTAAAAAAATTTGAATCGTTAAGTGCAGAATGTAATTAAAACAACTTTTTCAAAGTGAATTTCACGCATTTCCCAGTTAAATGTGTTTTTAGTGTGTTTATCATTATACATTAGGAAACGTCTATTTAAAAAAGTCAAAAGATATATTTCGAAAATAATATATTAAAAGTTTGTATTGTTATTACCTTCTGAAACATATTTATTAACAATTGGTAACTTGTCGACACTGGGCAATTCAATTATGTAATTAGCTCGTGTGCATATGTAAATAGATATAAATAACAATCAGTGTAAATTGTGTCAGTAGTAATTAATATGCTATGAAATAAATTTTCTGAAACGTTGCCTATAGAATATAAATACTCATTCTAAAGGTAAAATTGTTTATTCGTCTAGCTCTGCACATTATGTGTAAAACGTTTTGGGGAGCATTGTTTACGTCCTAATTTAAATGATAATATTGCTCAAAAGTAAATTATTAAAATTTTACACTTGTTTAGTTGTCCATAAAATCTTAAAACATCGACAAATGTGCATTTGAAAAAAGAAAGGGAGGAAAGTATTTTCAGCAGTGGCGTAGCCAGGATTTGTGTATGGGGGGGGGGGGGGTGTTAAGAAGTATGGCCCCCGTATTAAAGGGGGTGATGGGGGGGTCCTCCCCCAGGAAAATTTGGATTTTAAGGTGTAAAATAGTGCTATTTTAGCAGTTTTCGGTTCTTAAATTTAAATATTGTAATGGTAAAATTTTTATTAATTTTAATATGCAATTTGTTTGAGTGATGAATAAGAAATTAATTAATGATTTGGTGCTAAGGGGGGGGGGGGGGGGTTGGAACCCCTAAAAACCCCCCCCCCTGGCTACGCCCCTCATTTTCAGTACCTACTCAGTTCGAAATTTTTATTGTAAAAGTAAATACTTAAAGAAAACATTCAAACTTAATCTGTTTGTAAATACGAAACTGAGTTTTCCTTAACTTTGGTTGTAATTGGTGAAGAAAAATGATGTAGCTCGTTGGATCACATATCGTAGAAGCAAATTGATTGTTATCATTAGTTTGCATGAATTTAACACAAAATTACATAAATTAAATATTTTGTATTTGTTAAGTAACATAACCGGTATGCTTACAATATTTTACTGCTCCCTTTATATAGTTTTAAATGGAACATTTCCATTTTATGTTCAGCCATTGTTTTCATATAAAAACGTAATTTTTCAGAGTTGGGCCTATACCATCGTGTTAGATATCATTAATTTGTAATACGTTGACATAGTGTGACATTGTCTGGAGTCTTGTTGTAATCGAAATACGTTAAACAAATTTTCTGGCCACAACATTTCATAAACCGTATTTCAATTTCGATGTTACAAATAAGCACATGGTAAAGAAAAATTAAAAAAATCTAAGGTCTCGTGGCATCCTCAGCTTATCATCCTTTATTTAAATAGTAAAGTAATGTTTCGCCCGCGCGATACACTTGGCTCGTGGCAAAGCACGCCGGCCAGGCCGAGCGCGTACGAGCCATCCGCTGACGTCACGCATACCACAGGCGCCAGGCGGTATTAGTGGGCCCGCTTGTTCCACTCCCCCTCGCCACCTGTTTCAGGTCAATCTTATCCGTCCCCGAGCCGGGGGCGCGGAAAAGTACCATACTGGAAAAGTACCATACTGTATAGTACTTTTCCGTATGGCACAATTCCGCCTCTCTTCGAAAAAGACGGAAAAGTACCATACTGGAAAAGTACCATACTTGAAAAAGGACGAGACGGAATTGTGCCATATTTTTTTACACACTCCATGGAATGACTACAACGCCTCTTTTCTCAGAATAGTGTGGAGAATTCGCCTGTAGACAGCGCTGTCAACTCCAAAAGTGTCTTCGGTTAACTCAAATGATGCCAGATAGCAGCACGTGTCCTTTTTGAAGTATGGCACTTTTCCGGTATGGTACTTTTCCGTCTGTTTCGAAGAGGCGAGGCGGAATTGTGCCATACGGAAAACTACCATATTTTACTACAAGATTCAAAAACATTTGTGGCAGCTATAAATTATATATTTAAGTATGGTACTTTTCCAGTATGGTACTTTTCCGTCTGTTTCGAAGAGGCGAGGCGGAATTGTGCCATACGGAAAACTACCATATTTTACTACAAGTTTCAAAAACATTTGTGGCAGCCATAAATTATATATTTAAGTATGGTACTTTTCCAGTATGGTACTTCTGTTTCAAAGAGGCGAGGCGGAATTGTGCCATACGGAAAACTACCATATTTTACTACCAGATTCAATAACATTCGGACCAGCGATAGATTGGCTATGATTTTTCATTATTTTTTTTAAGGTTTAAAATATATATACAAATATTTACTAGGTATAATCTTTAATACAACATCACTACTGAATTCATACTAAAATTTAAATTTAATATATATTGCTTAAACTAAGAGAAAATTAATGAAATATCTACACCAGAATGTTTTATTTTTATTATACCTCTTCGGATATTATCTTATGACAATGAAAAATTCACTGAGGTGCAATTCATGTAAATAAATATCCACTTTTGTCAGATATATTTATTTTATATTATTGTACTGAAAATGTGTGTAAAACTTCATGTTAGCTTTTATACTATATGTATCCATGGACTAGAAATTCTGTGATTATTCATAACCAGTATGTTTCAATCTTTAAAATTTGAGTAACTTTTATGATTGACTAACGTATTGAAAAATTTAGCTAGGAATATTGAATTAGCATGTTAAAAAAAAAAAAACTGACAGCAAAACACGTATTTTTTTACTTGGTCTGCAAAATCACTTAATATTTCAATATTATGTCAGATTTGTCTCGTAGAAATATATGTCAAGCTTCTAAAAATGTGCATGTCATCCCTGAAGACGTATTTTCACCATAATTTATAATATTTCAGAAATAATGCAACTGTATGTCCAGCAAGCTTCAGTTATGCTTTGTAGCATCTTCTTGCAATTGCACTGGTGAACGATACTATTAAAATTATTATTATTGTTATTAGGTTGGTTGACATTTTGTTCACATACATTAAAACTGAACCTGAGAAATAAATCAAACATTCATAACTCTTCTGTGGTAGTTAACTTAAAGTACAGTGGCATACTCTAGAAATTTAGAGATCTTGTGTGATACCAATCCAAACGTTTTAAAAAAAATGTAACTGTTAAAGAAAGATATTCATGTCAAACTTACAGTGCTCAAACGACATAGATTTAAGTATATTACTACTGTTTTTAACAAAGAACATTTTTTCTACGAGGTGTACATTAACATTAAATGAGAACTTTGATACGTACGTGGTATACTGTCTTGATTGGAACAAGTTTACTTTAAAAAAAAATATTAAGTCACATTAAGTTGTAACTCCAGTTTATGATAATTATAAGGCAAAATGATACTTTTAGTTTAACATAATATGTTTAAAGTTCTTATGAATATTTTTACATCTAACTTAAAAAGAGGAAATATTCTGGATATATATTATCGGTTAAATTAAATTAAATAGTATTAAAATAATGAAGGCCGGGCTTCAGCCAAACTCATTGTGGTGGTGGGATAGTAATTTAAATGTAATACATTTACTCATGCGATTTACATAATTTTTGTGATCAAATTGTGAAACAAAAACTATATTATAGATTTTGAAGACCTTAATGGCGCTATGGTTTCAAACGTTTAAATATTTCCTTAAAGATGGTTATATGATGAGATATAATTTTCAAAGTACATATCATAAATTTCAGGCTATTCATTTAATCACTTAAAGGGTCCGACTGCACTTTTGACTGAGTTGAATTCTTTAAAAAAAGTCCGCGAGTATGATACTCTATCTGAAAACAAAGCGACAGCATCAGTGGTGCCAACAAGGGGGAGGTCAGTACACAGGGGCAGTTGCCCCCTCTGCGAGTTTGACAGGAAAATAGTTTCACATACAATTTGATGAAAAATTAACATTGCATATTAACAACTTTAGTGCTGATTAATGAATATGTGAAGAATACTAATAAACAGACATATTTCCTTAAAAATTGTCTGAATAATTTTTAATTTCTATATTTAGAGTATAAAATTATGAAACAACTGACTTCCCCCCCCCCCCCCCCCCCTCCACGGAAAAAATCCTGTGGGAGCCCCTGGACAGCATCACTTTTTGTAATCGAAACATTGAGGAAGCGAGCTGCCAGCACATGATGTGGGTGGGGGGAAGCAGGAGGGAGCGGATGACGCGCGGGTTGGCGGAGATAGGCTGCTGTTGCCAGCTCCTTCCAGGAAGGTCACTCGCACCCTCTCCCCGCCAATGCCCCAGTGTGCTTGGGAGATGGAAATGAGCTTGTGCCAACCTCTAAGGCTAGGTGCGAGGCAGACAGTTATTCATTTACAGTCTTCAGTTCGTTAAAGGATAGCATACTGGTCTTGTTTCTCTTGTTATTTTATGATTCTGTATTATGTATAATATTAATTGAGCAATGAACACTGTTATTTTAAATTTTTATATGAAATTGCCAAAAATTACATTTTAAAACCAACGTGTTTTATTTAGGTGTAATGTTCATTTAGCCACTTAAGAAGTTTTAACTCTGTAAAAATTATTTGTTACTGATGGAAACTAATTCAGTAATACCCAGTTACTAGTTTTTCTACAAATATTTGTGTTAAATTTATGTACACTTTTCACAAAATCTATTTTATGTGCATAGCCATATCTTCAGACACTTCACAAAAGATTTACTCATATCGCTGTATCTTATAAGACACTTTTTAGACACGTGTCTTCGGAATCCATAAATTTTTAGCCAATATTTTATTACTAAGAAATTATGATAATCTGAAAGAATCATTACTTATTTTTCATATATTAGAAAGAAAGATAACTAAAGAAAATTATGGGTAATATATACCTATACAGTTTTGAAAATTAAGCAAATATATTTTTGTTTTACAAACACATATCCATAGTCTCAAAAAAGTTTGAAAAACTCTCAGCTAACATATTAATGAACTGAAACTAATTAAAAGTATTTGAATTTGGACATTTAATTTTTGTGTAATACTTCAGCTGCGAAGATGTTTATGGATAATTTATTGTTTATTATGAGATTTTTCTCCAAGCAATAGAACATAAAACATGAATCAGTCTGATATGAGAAGCTCCTAAACTTAGTTGAAAAGGATAATAATAACAACAACCATTTAAAAACGTTAATGTGTGATTATTACTTTAACAAATTTCTTTGGCCGGAAAATACTTATCGTTACTAAAACAACCGTTACCAAAGTAAAGCAGTATTTCAGTGAGGTGCATAATCATTTTTTGATGCATTCAACACAGTCGCCCTATTTTTTAATATCTCTGATTGTATAAATATGTTATGCCGTAAATTGTTTCTTCATATGAACGCTTTATAATTATTTACTTGGAAATAGATAGCATATAAACCATAAATATTATATGCAAAAAATAAAAACCATATATGTTTTTATTTTTATTTTACCCATTGTTAGATGTTGCCACGGTCTGACTACTGGAAAATTCTTATATAATGTTATGCTCCATTGTCCATAACCCCAAAATCGTATGTAACTGAAAAGTTTATATATTTATATAGCTATATAAATTCCATTTTCTATGGACACGATAGCTATCGTAATTTTGAACAAATAACTTTCAAACCAATGTATAAAAAATGGCAATGATAGATATCGGTCAAATTAGTTAATTCCACCCAACGGCTATAAATGGGCAACGTTTTTTGAAAAACAGAAAAATGGTTATTTCTTACAACATATGACAAATATTGCTTCTATTTCAACGTAGGAGTAATACCAAAAACTGTGTTCTAAAATAATGTTTAATACAACCAACCCTTACTGAAAAGGAAGGAGGGGGGAGAAACAAGCTTTGAAGGACAAAAGAAATTCATAACTCTCTTAGTAGGCATGTCAACGAATCCGTTTGAATTGTTTGTAAATCTTAGATGTAATTTTTATCTAAGACTATTGTCAGAAATTTTTTTTATAAACCAATTTGCCGCTAGTGGATAAAAAACACGGAGAGAATTAAAAAATTGAAATGATAGTATCTGTACCGTGTTAAAAACTTTATTGTTACTGTAAAACCTCAAAATATCTTCTACAAATTACGCACTATGAACACGATTGAATACTTTCTTAATTTTTTTTCTACCTCATGTTTATATTGCCAACAATTTCTTCAAGGGGTGGAAATAACAAGGGTTGAAAGACAAAAAAAAATGTAGTGGGAATACTCTCAAATCCAGAATAATCTATTAAAGAATCATAAACATGATCCAAAAACTTGAGCTAAAATATTCTTTATGTAAGGAACTATTAGAGTAAGAATGGGAAGTGATGGAACTAAAATATTTTAAGTTTTCTTACTATTAATTGATTAAATGTATTTTAAACATTGTTAATATTATCCAAACCTAAGTCCAAAGTAAAAATTTATAGAAAATTAACAACTAAGGTAGTATGCATAATACGTAAAATCGTTCTAAGTTCTTCAATGCTGGATGCATTAAATTAAAACCATTTGAATAATTTTCACTCTGTGAAAAATGAGAAAATATTAAATCTATCGGTTTGGAGTATTTAATAACATATTATATAATGTTACATAAAGTAATTTTTTAAACGTGCCATAAGTTTATAAAAGTTTCTGGAATATTACAGAATAATCAGGAACTTTGAAATGTACCTACGCCTTTATGCTGTAATTTTTTTTTTTTTTTTTAAATTAGGATTGGATTGCCACTTTTCGATTATGTAGGGAATTAAGTGAAAACTAACCTTCGTGCGCATGTACTGACTTCACATTAGATACTTATATGAAGAGATCCAGAAATATTTCGGATTCATCTGGCGTCTGGGTGGAATTAACAGTCCGACATGTGCTAAAACGAGGTTTGCTTTTCAATTTATTAGCGAGAACAGATTTTTTTATCTTGTTAATCGACACAACTTGATTCGTTTACTTTCTCTACTAGCTTGGCATCATACAGACTGGTATTTGAGTCAAAAATTCAACTTTAATGATAAACATTGGCCTTGGGCCCCGAAACACGAAGATAAATATGACGTAATATATCAGATAATGATTTTTTTATTTTTTATTTATAATTTTTTTAGGTTCTCTGGCTTCATTGATGTATACAAATCAAAAACAACTGCAAGCTATTATAAGATGAAGTGCAGACAGGTTCTTTGATGTAAAGCTCTAAGAATTATAAAAATATATACATTAGCTGAAATTATTAAGTACCCTTCTAAGATATTATCGGATCTTACAAACATCATGAACAGTTTTAAGATTTTTCACAAGCTAAAATGGGCCTTGTGCAACAGTACAGAAAAAAGCTTCTTGAAAAAAAAAAATTGAAAACTGGTTAAATGAAGAAATGGTTTACCTGCTGCCCCAGTCTCTTCATTGAAATGGCGACCGTATAAATAATTCGATGATTTGAGTGATCAATCAAAGCACCGGGAAAAAAATGGAGCTCAGAAAGAAAGTTCCTGTAGATGAACTAACTTACGCAGCGCAATTGGGTCATCGTGCCGCAGGCAATATAGATATGGCTAATAAGTATACTTCCAGACAAAGTCTCCAACCAGAACCACAAAGTTTCGGATGGCCGCTGCCATTGTAGGGCTAGATCTTGAATATATTCTCCGATTTTAAATAATATTGAAAGTGATATCTTTGGGTTTCGATATAAGTGTCGAAAATTTTGGTACGTACACCATAAATATTGCATAATATTATGTAGAATTGTGTGCCTAGCAACCTATGTCATCAATAGTCCACAGTATATTAACTCATGTTCCGAGGATCACATTGCATGCTTTATTTCCGAATAGTCAGTTGTCGGAATAAGCAGCCGAAGCGAGAAATAAACGTTTTATTCAGTACAGAGAAAGTTTCTCCAGAACATTTTCCAGGTTGGACTGTAATGAGGATATTTTAAATCGCACGCGTTACCTTCGGACCCATTTTCACTGGCATGAAATCTAACTTAAATAGAAAAAGGCAGACAATATCAAAGAAAGTCTTAGAGTTTTTTTTAAAAAACAAGCTGGTTCTTTTGATGATAGTTAAAATGATGATGAAATGTAAGTTATATCTTTTGTTAACGAGTGTCTATTTATTTATTAAATATGTACTTTCAAGTTATTTTACGACTTTTTTTTGTTATATATCCAATCCAGTATGTAGGCAGTATAATATTGTTACGATCCTACCAAGTGGGTTCGAGAGGAATAGCCCAATTAAAAGATTAATTGTTTAAATACTGTTTTATTGTTCACTATTTACACTTTGGTCTCCGCACTATATACAAGTCTGTTCCGCTCTATCGAGTCTCGCAGTTCACTCACACACACTCCAGCTCTCGCCACCTTAG
This sequence comes from Bacillus rossius redtenbacheri, assembly GCF_032445375.1. NCBI lineage: Eukaryota > Metazoa > Arthropoda > Insecta > Phasmatodea > Bacillidae > Bacillus > Bacillus rossius. The sequence goes on along the minus strand of NC_086331.1, from coordinate 81,028,185 downwards.
CCGCGCCGCCGGCCCAGTCCCCACTCGCAGAGGGAGGTCGGCTCCAAGTAGTCGCTGCTTGCTCCTGAAGTCGTCGCGCCGCCGCCGCAGCCCTCGCTCGACTCCGCACCACCGCTGTCGCACGCCTCTAACTATCGCACGATTGTCGCCAGTCGCCGGGTCGCCCCAGCACTCAATATTCTTGTCTCGCCGAGACTCTCGCTCGCCAACGCACACTGCTCCAAACTATCGCACGCTGTCGCCCCTATACCAGGGAGAAGGCCCCGGTACCACTCTTGACTCTCGCGACGCCACTCGTCCCTTTTATAGGGACAGTCCTCCGCTGTCACCCTTTCTGGCTTTATCGAAGGTTTTAGACGTCGACGTACCGAGATGCTGCTGGAAAAATGACGTGACACGAAGGAGCCAGGGCGAAGGGGTGCCGCTGCCTAATGGCCCAGAACAAGCGTCGGGCCGCACTGGTATGCGTGACGCGTCAGTAATTTGGGCCGCTTTCAGTCAGCAAGGCGGCTCCTCTGAAGCTGGCCTTGCCAACCCGGCCCTCTGTGTAACTGGGTCTCCGCACTGCCGGGGACGTAGACCAGTGGCGAGGAGGGCGGACTAGACGGTTCTTAACATGTCAAACACGTCGGCAATTCAAGCCACCTGGCCGGCCGCGGACCACAACGCAGTCGTTACTACATATTATGGGTTAAGCTTGAGTAAACAGCTACAGGTATGCATACGTATAACTTTCACGAGTTTGTTGAAAGTGATTGCTTTTATTTGAATAATTAACGCATATCCATACGAAAAGCAAAATATATATATTTTTGGCCAGGTTTGTAACTCAAATACCAATCTATGCTGCATTGTCTCACAATCGCAGAGGGACATGCCCAAATAACTGCCTTTCAATCATTAACACTGTGAAAAAGTATAAATATTTGCATTCTAGCTTGCGACCAAATGAATGCGCGGAATTTCCGTTTGTCTTCGAGCCTATATACGGTCTGATGTAATTGGCTGTGATTGGATAAGCCCTTTTTTTAGAATTTCGTTTCTGGTTCAGGTAAAATAAGGTCAATAAATTTAAGGTTTGGAATCCAACTGGTTTTGTCTAATCTGGCCATCTAGTCTGGCATAGGCTTATAGATTATAAGAAAATATTTATATAGTTTCCATGTTCGCATATTATATAACTGTGCAAAAATATTTTAAGGGTTTGAATGCCGTATATGTGAAATAAGTATCAAAAAAATTTTAAAGTCACAGGTAGTTTGTTTGGAGTTCGTTCAGTGTATGCTTACCTTGATTGTAATCTATATGAAACTTTAATTGGATTGTATACTGGAAAATTGAGGCATTCCACTTTATATTTTATTAAACTTCTTCAGGAGCGGTGGAAGTATTATTTAAAGTCTGAATATTAATGCAGCGTTTTTGTGAAACATTGTTCTGAATTGATAATATTCTTGCTTACTAACCTTTTCAAAGGAAGCGACAGTAGGAACCCGTCTTTTAAAAGTCAATTATCTGTCACCAAATATATTACTAAATCATACACCACATTATAATTATCTATGACCCCAGGAACGAGGAAATATGTTAAGCACAAATTAGAATAAATTATTTTTAAAAAAGTTTAAACAAAAGTTGTGTGTGACATACTTTTTTTACTTTGTAGCAGTATGTTTATAATCTAAGGTTGTAATATTAAATTAACGACTAATTTAATCTTAGTTTTGATATATTAACTAAACAACTTATGGTCTGAGTATTTAAACTGTGACAGATATTTAACTATATTTGTAAATGAGTCATAATATTTTAATTCATGTTTATTGTTCCTACTTTAATAACATTTGTAATAAATGCCGAAATGTTAGAATTATTAAATACTTTAAAAATAAATGAAATTAAATAAAATGTGCACTGTGTTATTTAGTTGATACACTGTATAAATGATTTTGCCAAGTAGTAATAACAAAACATTTTAAATGTGGTTAAGGATACAATTTATAGAAGATGTACATTTTAAAAGGCCTATAAATTATAAATATAATTTTTAATGCTGTAGTTGGGGTCATGAAAATCTAAATATAACATTTAATTGTGTGATTATTTTAGATAATTATCTTCTGTACTTATTAATAGAGGTTAGAATTGCCAAAAAAAATTCTTTTCTATCACGTGTAAGAGTGAGTTACGCGCGATATTTTTCTAATGTAACTGAAATATTCATTTAAAATCACAGATATTTGTAAACTGGTACCTTATGGCAAGCCCACGTTACTGGCGAGGGGTACAGGTGTAGCCCAGGAAACAAAGGTTTCAACCTGTGGAAAATTTGTCCAAAGCTGAATTTTTGCACAGTGGTAGAGTCGACTATGCTTAATAACATACCGAAAGTTTACCGCTGTAGACCTTGTGCGTATCACTAAACATTTGCAGTTAAGTCCTAGATGACAGCGACTTGCAGCAGTTCATTAAAATGCTTCCCATTTTCCCACTTTTTACTGTACACTCTCGATAGCTATATGAAAATAATCTTAAAGCACTACTACTCACATTTATAATAAATAAAGTTCTAAAAGTTAATATTAAAGGTAAGAAAAAAAATGTTAAATTAATGAAATAAGTTTTTTTACATCAGTCAAGGCAATAAAAAGACAATTCACTTAAAAATAAAGGGTCTTACGCAAATATTTCTTTAACAAACGTTGTTGTATAGTTCGTAAGCTTTAGATGGACATATCTCTCAAAAGTCTAGCTTAATTTATAGGATCACTAGAGACTCCCGAGCTTATCAATGTCGTCTACGCACTGCGACAGAGCCTCAGCCGCAAGCGCTGTGGCCACTCTCACTCCCACGAAATCGAAGATTTTTAATCTTTGTAAAATTTGCTCCTAACTGAAATTTAAAACAGTAGTAACATTCAAGTTTTCTAGCAACATTTTAAATGTTTACCTCCGCAAACCTTGCGCGGAACAACGAAAACGAGAAGTTAAGTCTTAAATAATACTTTATTGACCACTCAACAATATGGCACTATAACGTAATTACTATAGTATACTTTCAGAATAGCAAACCAAAACTTACTCAAAACATTATTCTCAATGATAAAATTTAAAAATATTTCACTACGGTTTACTAAATATGATATTTATTCAACAATATTAGAAGAGAGGTGTTCTGAAAAAAAGGGCACAAATGAAAATACGTATTACAAAAACACGTAGAGCCCGATGTGAAAACATTAAATAAAAGTAGTTGCAAAGTTCTTAAACTTTAAATTAGTTTATTTGTTAAGAGCTTGGTACAATGTGTCTGACCGCTAAAGCGATCCGAGCCGCGTAGTGTATACTACTGCGAGGTTGTCGAAGTAGGCTCGGGTCGGGACGAATTTCGCTGTAAAGAAACAAAGGTTTTTAATACAGGGAAAATTATCCCAAAGAAAAAACTTTGTACAATTGCAGAATGAACGTTTCTTAGAAACATATCAAAAGTTTACCGATGCAAACCTTGTGCGTCACACCAAAAACGAGCAGTTAAGCCCAAAATGTCAATTTTTTGCAACGATCCACAATAATGGATATTGCAAATGCAGTTTATGAAGTAGACTGACAGTATGGAACCCAAAATAATCTAGAAACATTGCCCTATCTGAGGATAGTGATAACAAGTACAAAGTTTAAACATCTTTCTATAAAATAGACAATTTAAATCATTAAAGTGAACGAATTCACTATCATTCAATTTTTAGGAAATATAAATACATTTTACATAAACTTAAAGAGCCCAAAATGGAAACCGCTTTCAATAAACGTTGCATATTTATTCTTCTTTAAATTGGTATATTTTATAAGTGTCTCATACAATTACTCTGACCGCTGAAGCGATCCGAGCCGCGTAGTGTATACTACTGCGAGGTTGTCGAAGTAGGCTCGGGTCGGGACGAATTTCGCTGTAAAGAAACAAAGGTTTTTAATACATGGAAAATTATCCCAAAGAAGAAACTTTGTACAATTGTAGAGTGAACGTTTCTTAGTAACATATCAAAAGTTTACCGATGCAAACCTTGTGCGTCACACCAAAAACGAGCAGTTAAGCCCAAAATGTCAATTTTTTGCAACGATCCACAATAATGGATATTGCAAATGCAGTTTATGGAGTAGACTGACAGTATGGAACCCAAAATAATCTTGAAACATTGCCCTATCTGAGGATGGTAATAAAAAGTACACAGTTTTAACATATTTATATAAAATAGACAATTTAAATCATTAAAGTTGAGAAATTCATTTTCATTCAATTTTACGGAAAAGTTAATACATCTTACAAAAATATAAAGAGCCCTACGTGAAAATCGCTTTCAATAAACGTTGTTGCATATTTATTCTTCTTTAAATGGGTATATTTGTTAAGGGTCTCATACAATTTGTTTGACCCCTGAAGCTATCCGAGCCGTGTAGTGTGTACTACTGTGAGGTTGCCGAAGTCGGCTTGGGGTCGGGACGAATTTCGCTGTTAAGAAACATGGAAAATTATCCCAAAGCAGAAACTTTGTACAGTTGTAGAATAAAAGTTTCTTAGTAACATGTCAAAAGTTTACCGATGATCCCTTGTGATCACACCAATAACGAGCAGTTAAGTCCTAAATGATAATGTCCCAAACGATCCACAAAATTGTGTTTCGTAAATAATTTAATAACTCTATAAATACTTTTTTTAAGTAGGCTCCCAGTATACAGCAAACTTGGTTTGTCCTCAAACGCCATATTACTACGGTAATAGGAATATGAAATCACTACAGACAAGATTTTGTTCCGTTTACTATGGTGAAACCAGAGCTAACCGAGAAATGACCGAACGTCCCGGAAAGTTGTGATATTTGACGATATTGCGCGAGTAGCACACCCGTACGTGACTACAGAGAATGGATAGTTTCCTTAACCGTTAGGATTTCTGGTACGAACACCCTCTCACAGGTAGGGTCATAAAATACGGTCAAACTCTTGCAAAAACATCCACCACCGCTCTTTGCTACTAGCAATCCAACGACGTCAGCTAGGCGCAGCACTCAAATACATTAACTTATTTTAAAAAAACTGAATATGTAATGCTACCTATACGTTTTACAACACAACTCGTGTTTTATTTATTTTCTGAAAAAAAAAAACCTTTTATTATAGGAATTATGTTGTAAAAGAGAAAAAAAACTCAAGAGTACATTTACGATGTATCGTTTTATTCAATTTTTATGTAGTAAACTGATTTTAAAGAAGTAAATATATAATTTTTCATTTTGTCGAATACAGGCTACATTAAAATTTTGCATTGTTCTGATCTAAAATAAAACGATGTATCAGAAATAAAAAAAAATTGTTGCTAAAAAAACAATTTTTAATAATAAAATTTTTGAAACTTAATAAATACATGCAGATATAAAACCAGAGGTCCTCTAGAGTTTTTCATTTACAAGTTCCAAGCAGAAATCGTTTATTGTTAATTTTATTGTATCAAAAAACATTCATATAAGAAAAAAAATGCATATCTCATTACATGTAACATACACCCTCTCATATGAATTAGCTATGTTTTAAGTAATCCCTAAATAAGACCCAGTTGAATGAGTGTCGCAGTACGCAGTGTGTCGCAATGCCGCGCTGGAACGGCGCGGCGGTGGCCGTGAGAGATCAGTACGGCCGCAGTACACTGCAACGCTCGGGCCGCTTTAATGAGCCAACTAATTACGTTAGACTCTTTATAAATATACTGTCTTAAAGCTAAAGGTATAACCAAAAACATTTATTTGGACATTTTTCGCATTGGGCTCTTCAAATTGGTGTAAATAGTATTTTTATCTGAGTGGCAAAGATAAAAAATAATATGTCATGAATTAATCGCTTAATATATCATCTTTTATATTAACAATTTATGCTTTTTACAACATTAATGGCTGTATTAGAGTCTCAAGATTATTTTGGTGGTTTTATGGACAGTCTAAATTAAAAACTGTACAAATGGGTAGCATTTTAATGGACTGATGTAAGTCGCTGTCATCTAGGACTTAAATGCAAATTTTCGGTGATACGCACACGGTCTACAGCGGTAAACTTTCGGTATGTTATTAAGCATAGTCAAATCTACAACTGTGCAAAAATTCAGCTTTGGACAAATTTTTCACAGGTTTGTGCCTTTTTAAGTCTTGGTTTCCTGGACTAGTGAGGAGGGTGGCCCGACCCTCGAACAATGTCGCTCTCACAATAGCCAATCCAATTCTTGAAAACCAGCCTGCTCATTGATCCCCGTCGACACCCTTCGGCTCCCAGCGCAGCGGCAGCTCCGAATGGCCCGCGACAATAATTCATCATTTATTTTAAAGTAGGTACTCTATTACGTTTTCCGTGGTATAAAAAATTATGCTTGTACAAAAGTCAGTCTAAACCAGTTAGCGCGACATTAAATATTCACTATTATTTCTGAAAATAAAAAATTACAATAATAATATGTCGTAGTACATATTTATTATAATCTTCTTGTAAATTTACAAAATATTTCTTGGCAACTGGCTTTAAAAGAAATCTTTCCTAGAAGTACGACATATATGAACAAACATTTATGAACGACATAGGTCACTCTAATTCTAATTAACTTGGGACTTTATATAGATTTATGTAATAATACGTTTATATAATTATTCTATTTTAATCTGTTTCACATTCCAGTTCATATTCAATGTCTTGCAATTTTCGGCGTGTATAATGTTTTTTATATTTCTTTCCAAAAATACATATTAAAATATCTTTAATTAATAAGAATACTTTTGCATTTATCTATTAATGTCATATTATTTAATATTACAATAAAAGTCAGGCCCTATAACTTCAATAAGTTAAAAAAAATCATATATATTCTAATAAAATTCATGCTTATAGTCTTTAAAGTGTGTTATTTATATGTGATTGTGAAAGATTCGAATGTGCTGTATTTTATAACTAAAAACGCACGTTAGTGCAATAAATGAAAAGGTAATATATTGTAAATATATCATGTCACGACTGGGAAGAACCCACCACAGATAGAGGACTTGTGTAGCTGGACGCGTAGCTCCATATCATCCTTCATATGTATGCAGGTACTTACCGAGTGAAACACACGTAGGGAAGAGAACCAGTTTAATTAAGAATTGGTTCCAGAATTATTGCTTCACATATGTTAGGTCATTAATGCCTTACTGTATCAATTGATGTAATAAACAATAATAAAATAAGAATACTGCTCTATTGGATGCAAAATGGATTCCGACCGTCCCGGGCTTCCAGGGCTGATACTCTGCTGGATGACAATGAGCCTAATGGCTCTGTTAACAGTTGAAAGCCCTAGCTAGGCACGCGCCTGCTATCTTTAATGAATGAGACAGAGCTGGCAACACTGGATGACCATGTGGTCCCATCGGTAAACAACCCCCCCCCCCCCCTTCAACAAGAACAATACATGCTGTCTCTGTCTTATCTCTGTCCGCGATCTCTCGCTCTCGGCTTCTCCCAAGCGCTACCTGGCGACCATGATTCACAAACGTGTCCTTGAAGCTTGCCCTATTTATATAGGAAAATACAAACCAAACATAACAGTTGTAAATAGCGCAAATGTGGTAGTTCTTAGAGAATTATGACTATAATAATTAGTTATATGTATTAGTTCTGGTACAGATTTAAACAAAAGTGTGCCCCGAAAAAATGAAATTGCACATGCATATTGTTTTCAAAGACAAATTCTGTACTGGTTGACATTACACTGACCATTTGAGACATGCATTAAGTTCATCAGCTAGTTTAGAGCATGGTATAAGGGGGAGAGTTTGTCGAAAATCAGAATACAATAAAATGAGTACACCATCAAATAGCTGTTCATTTTCTCACCAACCTTTAAGATTGCGATAAAGAGCTTGTAGATCTTTTTGTTTGTGAGGCATATGCATTCGTCCCATATAAAGAGCCTATATGATTGTAGTACTTTACCAATTCCAGAATTTTTGCTGAATTGGCATGTTGTTGCCACGATTCCAGATAACGAAATTTCCAGCAAAAATTTTAGCGGCTCATATTTAAACACTCCCATTTAACCTTTGTCAGACCAGTCACCCCAATCTTTCCCTCTACTGGATCTGATTTTTGCCAATGCAATGCATGTCGTGCAGTGTACTCGTCAAACCCCGCTTCTAACGCACATTCACTGGCTGATATTCTCCTCCTCCTCTCCGTGTCAAAGAGTGCTTTCCCCAGCAGACTATCAGATCAGGCAGTTCCTGAGAACCCTTCTTACGTGAGCGAGTTTCGGACACGAACACGAGTCGTCTTGCCCAAGACCTCGGCACGTCCCCAGGCTCGGTAGAGCCTCCTTTCCGACTGAGGTTGCGAGTTTTCACCCCCCCCCCCCCCCCCCTTCATAAAAGGCTTCACAGGGAACATTGGCCAGAGCAATGACCTGGGCCAATAACCCCGACGACTCAAGGCTAAGACCACGGTCTAAGAAGGGGAGGTCTGGACACTCCCCAACCTGGCCAGCATGCAAAAGTGGCACACCTAATGTCTCCGTAGTTCCGCTCCGCTCCACCATCTGACGTGTAGCGCTGGTTGTTCTGCGGTGGTATTTTAAGCTTTGTTGTTATGAACAACTCAACATAATAATCATTTAAATTTTCATTTAAATGTTTAAAATGCATTAATCTCCAGACATCGATACAGTATTAAATTGGATGTGTTTATTTTTTATAAGTTTGGGAATTATTTCATAAATTAGGTCAATTAGGTTACGAAGTATAGTTTCCACATTGGCATTGGCGGAAACTTCATTGTGAGCAAGGAGCATTGATTGTTAGTAAAGAGAATAAGCGTATATTATTTTAATTGTGAAAATGCCTAACCTTTGTGTTGCACCTGGGTGCAAAACAAATTATCAGGCAAAGTCGGACGAGAAAGTTGCAATATTCCGAGTTCCCAATGATGACAATGTTAGGCAATTGTGGCAGAAAGCAATTCCATGAGACAAGTTTGTACTTAAAAGATCCCATTATGTATGCGAAAAACATTTTGTGGAAGACGACATTCTCACAAAAAAAAGGAACACAAAGATCAGTTCGGAAACGTCATTGGAATAGTAAGTTAATTTTTATTATTTGTATGAATTTAGTCTAAAGATTACTTATTTTTGTATAGGCCCAACTTTTTTAAAAATGGAATGTATGATGTCGAATTTTACTAATGACCAGCACAACCCTGATAATACCTGTTTGTAAGTAGTTTGACAATACACCATTTTTTATTAAAATACAAAATTTGCAAAACGAGTGCGATCTCTTCCTTAAAAAAATTATAAAAATCCCAAAATACTTTTATTCAGTGCTTTAAACTTTCCTTTGTTATCTTAAAAGGCGCAGATACGGAATTCAAACTCGTTTAGGAGTAATAGCAGTTTGTAATTTACATTACAATACCTGTGCATTCATGCGGCTATCAATATTATTTTAGCTTGCTGTGTATGTGCGTCTTGTTTGTTTTCGACAACTTATAAAAACGTATATATTTTTTATTTGGATATTGTAAGGCAATGTAAATAAAAAAAATTAAAAAAATACGTCCCTACTATGCACCCAAGCTGAAGCGTCAACACTTGACATGAGACACGAAACATTGACGATGACACTTATTTGTGTAGCAAATAATGTATTGTAAATGCAGGTTTGGTATTGTTATTCAAATATGTAAATCAGCCAAGTTATGTAAGTTGATTCAGCCTTTAATTTTAAATGTTAAAATATAGTGTAATTATATTAAAATTCATTGCAGTGCATCAAATACTGTCGTAACTCTCTACGTTTGTAATTATGGAGTATAGGGCCACCATGGAAATAAAAAAAGTAAAAACACAACTTATTTTACTTCCTTACATGATTCCTGATCATTCTGCAAAACGGCATTGCGATATTTCCAGTAATTTGCATAAAAATTACCTTTTTAAACGAGTGTATTTTTTAAAGTTTTATAGACATTAACAAATTAGGTTGCGGAAATGTAGCCCTATGCCCGATTATCACGTTACTGTGCGTCCTCCGGCGATGATTTTAAACTATCGTTGTATCGTATATTATTTACCTCTTGTTTGTTTTTCACGAGAATTGACAAAATCATCATAACGCCTAATGATATATTTCCACCGCAAGACACCTAGCGCTAGAGTTGAATAGCGGACGTCGAACGAACTATGGAGACAGTAAGTGGTCACTTTTATCTGGCGAGTGTCCAGACCTCCCCTTCTTAGACCGTGGCTAAGACACAGCCTTCCTAAAGTATGGCCGCGCTACACCACTGCCCCCTGGCGACTTCTGTTGTAAGCTATGTCCGCTAGTCCTTTTGCCAGTCGCCAGAGATCAGTACCTGTCCCTCGATTAGCCCCACGTTGTAGCAGACAATTTGAGTGAGTCGATATTTACTCGTTTTGGACACCTCTCAGTAGGTCGCGCGGACATCGGCCAGTACTACCAACTTCGAGATATCGAAGTCAGAGTTTTGTTTATTTACCACTCGGAAAACTACGGACTGAATTATATCATCGGCGAGACGCCCCGCAAGACTCCTGTCCGGCCGTAACTAAAGATGTAGTCAGCTCGGCAAGGGATGCTGTCCCTACAAGTCTTTTCAATTAGTTCTTATCCCATCTACATTCATCGTAGAAGTATTTATGCTTCAGTAGTTATATTTAACATATACATATATATATTATTTAATTATGGAAACATCCGTGACTTCCGTGATTTTGCGATCTTCGGATCCTGGCGAGCTACGCTTTGAACACTAGAAGCCACCTCCCTGTCTGACAGGGTCAAAGGGTCCAAGAGCCATATCCGGACATAGCAGTGCCTCCTTCGCGTCCTCCAGCAATCAGGACGACTAGGGTGCCCTGAAGACATACATAAAATATCTGTTTCGGCCAGCGAGCACCAAACCTCCGGTGCTAAAGTGTTTTTTTTTTTTTTATTTACTTTCCTAACCACTTTTGCATCACGACGTAGACAACATCAAAAACCAGAAATATTTATTTTGGGACTTTATAGCACTTATTGATCACTCTGGGATTGTTTTTTTTTTCTAACGTTTTATTTCTTTATTTTTGTTTACCGACGCTAAATGAAACCTAATATTCCGTTTAGGGCCGGCCTATAATTTCAGATATTTTACAAGCCATATTTTTAATTATGTAATTTTAATGAGCTTTAATGTAAATTTAATAATTCAACGATTTAATAATTTAATATAATTATAATATATGTGAATCAATCAGAGGTTATCAATTTCATGTTATAAGCATTACCAGTCAAATAAACATATAGATACTTATATCTAGACGAAATCACACCTCGTTTCTTTTTTTCTTTTTTTTACTTTTTGAAACTAAAAGAATCACCGTTACAGCAGTGTATGATAAAAGGTTAGCATTGATATGTAATTTAAACTTATTTTCCAACACTGCACAAACGTAACAAATGTCAGCCTCATCCACATAGACCCTGCCTCAGGCGAGGAAACTGTATGCATATTTACATTTCTTACACCAGTACGTAAAAATAATCTTCTGGTATTTTTCACGGTACATGGCTGAAAACAGCCCCAACACGACCAAAACAGAACCACACCAGATTTCAGACCAAGAAAACTGACTGTGAATCCCGACAACCCATCAGATACATAAAGAAGGTTAAATAAAGTTGTAATATATATTTTGTTTTGTAAAATGATCCGCTGAGTTTCACTTTATCGTACTTTTTATGTAACTTAGTTTATTAACCAAAAACAAAACTTAATTGAACTGATACCTCAAGGATGACAATAGGTCATGTCATTTTAAACATAATTTAAATCTTGCAATATTTAATTTATTTTTTATGGGTTGTCAGGGAGTTATGAATTTCGGTCACGTGACTAAGATCAATACAATGGATTGCATTTCAACTAGTGACCTGGAGTTAACATTTGAAATAAAATCGCAAGCATTTGATTGCTGCTTAGTTCTATAGCTTCTTCAGATACCAGCCATAATTTACCCATGTCTTTCGAGTATTCGAACTATGTGATAAGCATTTCATTACTTAAGACCATAGTAGCATTTTTATATTGAAATTCACACATTTATTTGAAAGTAATTGTTATCGTTTAACAGTTAATCAAATTTAAAGCAAAAACAATAAAATTTAATTCGATGTAGCAAGAAAATGATTATTACAATTATTGAACGAATTAACACCTTCTTTATTTGACATGTTTCAAATTTATTTTTAATACACAAACAAATATTATTGAATGTTTTAAACTACAACTGTCAGTATGATACGTGCTGATATCAGGTTTATGGACGAGAAGGACACAGTTTTGCCATAAAAGAAACAAATGATCTCACTACACATTCACCATCTCTCATTTCCAACAAATAACAGATATCTATAGGCTTTTTTTTGTAAAGACAATATCAACATGAATCTTTAAAAAGTATGTTCAAAAACTTTAATTTAAAAGTTGCAACAGCTTAATTCGATGTCTTGGAAATTTCTGGAATTTGCGGTGCCAGTACAAACTTATTGCTTACTGGCTGACGTAATATAGATATTTAGTAAGTAACAACAAAATATTTCGGAGGAAAAAATCTAAAACAAACCTCTGTAGGTATGCTCGCATCCACGATTATTATTGTTTCGAGTTTCAATAAATAAAACTCTTTAAGACCTTTGGATTTTTATTTGTATGTATCAATAAGCGTTACAAGAATTCTGAAAGTATTTAAAATTCTTTCAGATAATTAATATTAACTACATTTATTTCATAAAGACTTTATTTTATAATATAAAATGAAGATTTAACTCATGCCAATGGTAGGCTATGCTATATTTTATTTATTTAGTACAAAGTTATAAATAAGAACAATGATCCACAATACATTACCTAACTATTTTTTATAAAATACAATCATTATCAAAATGTGAGTATCAACAATAGCACTCTAATACTTATAACAAGTATTTAATTCTTATATTAAATATTATTATATTAAAATAATTTAACTTTTATAGCATCTATCCTGAAGCATGTTTGCAAAAATATTTTGTTTATTAAATACATTAATTAATATTGGTTTATAATTTTTCATTAAAATAAATAACAGAATTTTAAAAAATAAGTGTAAATTATAGCCGATCCCTCGCGGGTTAATGCAAGTTTTCGATACACAATATTGTTGCCAAACACATAGGCCTATTCTAACAATCTGTCATCCCATATAGGAAAATTGGATAGTGCGTTTTGTTAAGAAAGCATACAGCAATCGCTGCTTGAGTTGTAAGATTGGCCTAATAAATTATTTGATTACAGTGAGTTATTTAAAATGGATTTTTTTCGGGAGTAGTAATATTTTAAGAAGGTAGTAAGTATGTCTTAGGAGGTATTGTATTTAAGGAACACTGAAACATTGCTTTTGTTTACTTTAGTTATTATTGGTTTATTGTATTTTTTTAAAAAGTTAATAGTTGAAATCATTTAAAAATATTGTAAACTTAAATCTCATTTATCGCTGGCACGAAAGTTATAGAATCTGGTATTAAAATATGGCAGTTTTCCGTATGGCACAATTCCGCCTCACCTCTTCGAAACAGGCGGAAAAGTACCATACCGGTAAGGTGCCATACTTTAAAATCTCATTTATCTATGGCACTAATGTTATTGAATCTAGTAGTAAAATATGGTAGTTTTCCGTATGGCACAATTCCGCCTCGCCTCTTCGAAACAGACGGAAAAGTACCATACTGGAAAAGTACCATACTTAAATATATAATTTATAGCTGCCACAAATGTTTTTGAATCTTGTAGTAAAATATGGTAGTTTTCTGTATGGCACAATTCCGCCTCGCCTCTTCGAAACAGACGGAAAAGTACCATACTTAAATATATAATTTATAGCTGCCACAAATGTTTTTGAATCTTGTAGTAAAATATGGTAGTTTTCCGTATGGCACAATTCCGCCTCGCCTCTTCGAAACAGACGGAAAAGTACCATACCGGAAAAGTGCCATACTTAAAAAGGACACGTGCTGCTATCTGGCATCATTTGAGTTAACCTAAGAAACTGTTGGAGTTGACAGCGCTGTCTACAGACGAATTCTCCACACTATTCTGAGAAAAGAGGCGTTGTAGTCATTCCATGGAGTGTGTAAAAAAATATGGCACAATTCCGTCTCGTCCTTTTCCAAGTATGGTACTTTTCCAGTATGGTACTTTTCCGTCTTTTTCGAAGAAGAGAGACGGAATTGTGCCATACGGAAAAGTACCATACCAGTATGGTACTTTTCCAGTATGGTACTTTTCCATCGCCCCCCCGAGCCGCCAGCCCCCAGCCAACTGGCATGCAGAGCCGAGACTTCACGAAGTTAGCCGAAGCTTGATACAACGGCTAACGAAGCGAGTCACAAAAATTTGAAATTGCGCGCTAAAGCAAAACAACATTTCACCTTCAGCAAGTTGCGATAGGTGCTTAACTAAACAATGTTTCATAGACGCGACCCACTAGTCATTTAAAAAAAAAAATTAGGTTATATTTGCGATTTGAATCCTGTTAATAGGATACGCAAATCTGAATACGTTTTCCGATTAAAATAATTACCACAGGTCTACGCATTGTAATAACATTTACTAAATCCACCCCAAATTGTGCTACTAATAATAAAAAAAAATGTTTTCCTGCTAATTAAGAATGAACTGTATTTTATTAAATAAACGTTACCAAATTTACAACTTTGCAGTAGTTACAGTTAAACCGAAAATATAAATACCTATCCATCACAAGACACAGTGCTACAATAAATAATTTTATAACTGCCTCGAATTAGATCTCTGATTAAGGTAAGTTTTGGAAAACAGATTTAAATTCTACACATTGAAAGTTATAAAAAGAGTCGAAACAAAATATTATCACCACATATATAGCAACGGACCTAAGAAGCTGAACAGTAATGAAAATTGCATGAATAGTTGCACATTTCGCGTACTAGCATTGAAAATAAATAACATTGAAAGATTAGTTGTACATATGTATACGTATCATTTAATGTTATCCACTAGTACTCGGTACACATTAGATATTTGCCGTTCCTGCATTTAAACTTATACTCACATAAATATTAATTTATACAAATAAAAAAAATACATCATGACCTTTGTTTTAAAATTTAATAATTAGTATTAATGATTGTTAGACAACTCAACACTATACTAAAATGATTGTTTTGAGGCCCGCAATCGGTGGGTGGATAAAGCATTTGCCTTCACATAAATATGGCGCGCGGCCTTGTTGCTGTTCATCGACATTTAAAGTGTAGGAGCAAATTAACTTCTAAATATTATATCTTGCTAAGATAGAGGTTACAGTTTTCATGTGGTATGTATCTAATATTCAGACATTCATTGGAATGATATATGTAGTATTTTAAATGTGCCAATTATGTCAATAAACGTGGTAACATATGTCGCTGCATTTTAAATACCCGCAATAAAAAAAGCACATAGAGAAAATTTATTGTAGCCTCAGGGCCGACGCTGCCATATAGGCGAACTAGGCAACCGCCTAGGGTGCCAAGTAGCTGGGGGCGGCGCAGCACGACACACAACAGCTCATATAATATGTTTAACGATTATTGAAACTAGATGAAAATGGATTTTTGTAACAGTATGGAATGTTATATTGATATAAGTAATTATTTAAAGTCCACGGTGACCTGTTTATGATTTGTAATAGGTAAGTGAAAAAGAAAAGAAAAACACAAGCCTGCTTACATTAGATTGTTGACAAAATCTTAGGCTTACGTGATGTATTTTGAGACAAGGAAAATTTTTTTTGTGGTGTCCGGCCTGGGGAAGGGGGGGGGGGGGACATTAAGGTTTTTCGCCTAGGACGCCAATTTACCATGCACCGGCCCTGTGTAGCCTTAAACCTTATCTTTAACATACCGCAGTTGTTTTCAATAATTTAAATAGCTGACGACATTTATTAAACTTTAGTAAGAGTTATAAGCTGTCAAGGAAGAATGGCGCGAAAACATGTTGCTGTACATCGGCATTAAAAGTGTCGGCCCAGATAGAAATTCTGAAATGTACATATTGTTAGGGTAGGTTAGAGCTTTCATTTGCATATTGACTGATATTGGGACTATCCTTGGTATGAGCCCTGTGGTGGTTTTAATATAATAAATAATTTTTGAAAAAGTGCTTTATTCAATGGACATGCAATTAAAAAGTACAAAATGAAAAAAAGTAAGTACATATATTTCAAACAGAATTTGCCTTCCTCTTTAATATTCTCAAGATTTTTCTTCATAATATAAATATAGAATGTGATAAATAAATTTTTGTTTGGGAGCCGGCAATCGGCGGGAGAAGCTATAGCATGAAAGGAAAACAGGGCGCGCGAACTTGTTGCTGTCCGTCGGCATTAAAAGTGTCGGCCCACATACAAATTCTGAAATGAACATATTGTTAGGAAAGGTTAGAGCTTTCATTTGCATAGTGTCTGATATTGGGACTATCCTTGGTATGAGCCCTGTGGTGGTTTTAATATAATAAATAATTTTTGAAAAAGTGCTTTATTCAATGGACATGCAATTAAAAAGTACAAAATGAAAAAAAGTAAGTACATATATTTCAAACATAATTTGCCTTCCTCTTTAATATTCTCAAGATTTTTCTTCAAAATATAAATATAGAATGTCATAAATAAATTTTTGTTTGGAAGCCTGCAAATCGGCGGGAGAAGCTACAGCATGATAGGAAAACAGGGCGCGCGAACTTGTTGCTGTTCGTCGGCATTTAAAGTGTCGGCCCAGATAGAAATTCTGAAACGAACATATTGTTAGGGAAGGTTAGAGCTTTCATTTGCATAGTGTCTGATATTGGGACTATCCTTGGTATGAGCCCTGTGGCGGTTTTAATATAATAAATAATTTTCGAAAAAGTGCTTTATTCAATGGACATGTAATTAAAATGAACAAAATGAAAAAAAGTAATTACATATATTTCTTGAAGGATTTGACTTCCTCTTTAATATTCTCAAGTTATTTCTTCATAATATAAATATAGAATATCATAAATAAAATTTTGTTTGGAAGCCTGCAATCGGCTGGAGAAGCTACAGCATGAAAGGAAAACAGGGCGCGCGTACTTGTTGCTGTCCGTCGGCATTAAAAGTGTCGGCCCAGATAGAAATTCTGAAATGTACATATTGTTAGGAAAGGTTACAGCTTTTATTTGCATCGTGTCTGATATTGGGACTATCCTTGGTATGAGCCCTGAGGTGGTTTTAATATAATAAATAATGTTTGAAAAAGTGCTTTATTCAATGGACATGCAATTAAAAAGTACAAAATGAAAAAAAGTAAGTACATATATTTCATGAAGAATTTGCCTTCCTTTTATATTCTCAAGATTTTTCTTTAAAATATAAATATAGAATGTCATAAAAAAAAATTTGTTTGGAAGCCTGCAATCGGCGGGAGAAGCTACAGCATGAAAGGAAAACAGGGCGCGCGAACTTGTTGCTGTTCGTCGGCATTAAAAGTGTCGGCCCAGATAGAAATTCTGAAATGTACATATTGTTAGGGAAGGTTAGAGCTTTCATTTGCATAGTGTCTGATATTGGGACTATCCTTGGTATGAGCCCTGTGGTAGTTTTAATATAATAATTAATTTTTGAAAAAGTGCTTTATTCAATTGACATGCAATTAAAAAGTACAAAATGAAAAAAAGTAAGTACATATATTTCATGGAGAATTTGCCTTCCTCTTTAATATTCTCAA
Source organism: Bacillus rossius redtenbacheri (assembly GCF_032445375.1). Taxonomy (NCBI): domain Eukaryota; kingdom Metazoa; phylum Arthropoda; class Insecta; order Phasmatodea; family Bacillidae; genus Bacillus; species Bacillus rossius. Next base: position 81,010,315 of record NC_086331.1, on the reverse strand, counting down.
TTTTTTTCTTTAAAATATAAGTATAGAATGTCATAAATAAATTTTTGTTTGGAAGCCGGCAATCGGCGGGAGAAGCTATAGCATGAAAGGTAAACAGGGCGCGCGAACTTGTTGCTGTCCGTCGGCATTAAAAGTTTCGGCCCAGATAGAAATTCTGAAATGTACATATTGTTAGGGAAGGTTAGAGCTTTCATTTGCATAGTGTCTGATATTGGGACAATCCTTGGTATGAGCCCTGTGGTGTTTTTAATATGATGGCATATTTTACTATAAGTTATTTTTATATATCTATAATAGACTCTGGTTAGTTTAAAAAAAACAACTGAGTAATAGGGACTGATTCTGTCAATTTTTATATTTTTTTGTTGAGGTTTAATTCTTCTAAAGGTATTATTTTTATTATATTTCTTGTATGTTTTTAGGTTGGTTAGTATAATGAGCTCCCTCAATGTGAGTCGCCATGTTTTGCTGTTGCGTTTGAGCGCATTATTTTGACTCCGGTTTTCGCTATACCAACTAAAACAAATCCCTCCAAAGTGACGTCACAAGTTGTTAGACAGAGACAGAGATAGGTGCGCAAAAGCACACCGTTATATTTTCACGATGTGTGTGAATTAGGAAAAGTAAATAAGTGAAACTGAAAATGTTAAGGATTTAATGAACATAGACTAAAACAATTGGACTATCCTTCTAACCCTATTTTCCCTTTTATTCTTCAACATTGTAAATACTGTTATATATTATATATATATATATATATATATATATATATATATATATATATATAGTGTGTTCCATTCTTGGTTAATTGGGAATAATGAAACAAAGACGTAATTGCGTTTCTCTGTAAAACGAAAGAAACAACATTTTAAAGCCCTTATTTCAGGTCTTTTCATATCTTTACAAATATAGAAAATATTATCTTCAAGGAAGTATATTGTTCAGAATAATTAAAACCCACTCCCATATTTTATTAAATGTCACCATATTTAGTAGGCTTTGTTTATATCGCGGCAAAGACAAACTAAAAGAAAAGAGCTCCCATGAAATGTTTTTTTTTTACACACACACACACACACACACCTATATATAAATATATATATGTGTGTATGTGTGTGTATAAGACCGATGTAAGTACACCAGTATGTTCGAATGAAACAAATAAATTGTGTGCACATTTCACTTAAATTTGGCAGTATATGTAAAAATAAACATTTGAATGATAGCTTTGGTTGCTTTTCATAGCAAATTCATTGATGAAAAAATCAATTATGTTTTCAGAAACATTAAGATTTTTATTTTCCACAGGCACTCTTGTGTAAATTCACGGTGTAATTTTATTATTTAAGATATGCCTATTCTCTAAATATGCGAAGTATGTTATGCATTGCGATAACACGACATACTGACAATTTAAACACAAACAGAAAATACACCTAAATTTCTTTAAACAACTTTCGCTGGAAATAAAAATATTTGAGATTATTGTTGAGATTTTAAAAAGATTTTGTTTCTTCTATTGAAATTAATGTTAGTTCGATGTACCTTTGATACTCAGGTACTCTTAAGTTATTGTATTTTTTAATATGTTGGTAGTTGGCCCAGTGATCTACCCTATAACTGTGCACGATATCGGTGTTTATTTTCTCATTAAATTAAAAATAATAAAGAATACAGTCAACTAAAACGATAATAAGTGCTGTTTTATTCTAACAAATGATTAAATTTGTTCTTATGTTATTAGTAATGTTCTAATAGAATGTAAACCTTAGGAATATCGTTTATTAAATTTCAAATTTTAGTATAAAACATTAAAATAACAGCTATGGGAGAGAGCCATTTACTTCAAAATTTGGTATGTACTGAAATTTATTGTAATTATTGTTGTGGACGCAATTAATCGTTGTGTTTATGCACTATTGTAATACTGGCAAAATCAAGCCATACCCTAATTGCTGTTGAGGTAGTATTTTATTTTTCGTTTGCTGTTACAAGTAGGGAGAGCGTGCCGACTCTGGAACATAGGCGCGGGGGGAGCGGGGTAATCCGGGGATTATCCTATTTTTTATGCATTTTTTATGGTTTTTTATGTGCAAATCCATTTTTTATGCGCTAATCCAGTGGCTAATCCGCTAATCCAGTGGCTAATCCGCTAATCCGCGAATCCGCAAATTCGCAAATCCGCAAATTCGCAGATCCGCAGATCCGCAAATCGCAAATCCGCAGATCCGCAAATCGCAAATTCGCCATTTTGTATTTCTAGAAATTTCCACCAACTTCGAATCGTGACGTCATGATTCTGTGTCGTCTGCTGGAGGCCGCCATCTTGATTTCTTCTGGCCGCCATCTTGTTTCGTCTGCTGGAGGCCGCCATATTGATTTTTCCTGGTCGCCATCTTGTTTCGTCTGCTGGAGGCCGCCATCTTGATTTTTCCTGGTCGCCATCTTGTTTCGGCTGCTGGAGGCCGCCATCTTGTGTGACGTCATATAGTTCTGTTGGTCGCCACCAGGTAGCAGCAGGTATTATTTTATTTTAACTAAAATATTTTCAGTGCCGAGGCTGGGATTCGATCCATGGGACGTGAAAACGTCCAGGATGTCGTGGTTACGAGGCGGACGCCTTGACCACTAGACCACGAGACCAATTGGAATATGGTGGAATAAATAATCTATATATGCTACGTACTGATGGCAAGTTTTATGATAAAAGGGGGGAGGGTGTTTTTGCCTTCCTTAATGCATACCTAAGGCGCCACATTTGAAATTAAAATTATTATACAGCCGCCATCTTTAATTCCAGCACAGACTACCAGATGGCGCCAAATTCAAAAATTAGTTGCCAGAGGCGCCGCCATCTTGGTTCTCAAGTTGGCTGGTAGATGTCGCTAGTATCGCGCGCCAAATTCAAAAATTAGTTGTCAGAGGTGCCGCCATCTTGGTTCTCAAGTTGGCTGGTAGATGTCGCTAGTATCGCGCGGCAAATTCAAAAATTAGTTGCCAGAGGCGCCGCCATCTTGATTCTCAAGTTAGCTACCAGAGTGTGCCACCGTCGCCATCTTTATTTCATATTTCAGCTGCCAGGGCGCAGCACCATTTGATAGGTCGAATGCTAATCGATATATTTACTTTTATTTCATATTTCAGCTGCCAGGGCGCAGCACCATTCGATAGGTCGAATGCTAATCGATATATTTACTTTTATTTCATATTTCAGCTGCCAGGGCGCAGCACCATTCGATAGGTCGAATGCTAATCGATATATTTAGTAACAAGTGTTGCTACCAGAGGGCGCGATATTTAAATTTAAAAAATATTACAACCTTTAAACAATTCTCCGCCATCTTGGATTCAACAGCCCCACCATCTTGGAAGCACATGATACACCCAAGGACTCGTTCCAATACATGCACAGAGTGCACCGAAAAGATTGTTCCCTTACATGCACAGAGTGCACCATATTGAATGATCATGATATGTGTTCCTTTATATGCATCAGAAGCAGGCATAAGAAATTTTTTCTTATAGGCATACTTTAGTGTTAGCTTTCCTGTAATGCATTTAATAATAGTGTAAGCTCATTATTATTATTTAGTGATAGTGAATTTATAACTATGATGTGTAGTCTCATTCTCTTCATCTCGACGTGGCGGAAGATTCTCTGGAGTGTAAGCTGAAAAAAAAATAAATAAATAAAAACTTGTGTTTGAATTTATAGTGGTATGCTGCTTTCCACATCACCTTAGAGACTATGTCTCAGGAGGTACAGCATTAGATGCGTTAACTCCTTTTTTTTATACATGGCGAGTTTCCCCGAGAGGCCTATTTTCCATGTTTAACAAGGGCGCAAGCATTATGCTTCACCGTCACTCTCTCCGAAGCCGCTGTCCACTCCATCATCTGGCTCCACTTGCTCTTGAGCCTCCATTACAGCTTCAAAGCATGCTATAATACCGTTGTAAAGGTATGTTAGAAACTCGTATTCCTCTGGAAATGCAGCGAACAAATTGATCGCGGAGACCTCTAGATGGTGTACTATCGCATCTATATTCATGCCGATGCAAGCATGAAGCGCATATTCAATGCAATCGCGCATTTCCTCAAAAGCAGCCATGTTCATTATGGAATTGTCAGAGACAGAATGAAGACTATAGTTGACCTGGTCTTGACGGAAAGATGACATGCAACAAAGTTTAACCACATTAGCATTTAAAATCAGGATAGACTCAAATTTACTTTAAATTATTAAACAGACTAGCATTTAAAGAAAACTATCAGATTCACTATCTGAACCGTGTAAATAAGATGAGTGCAATCTCTACATGTTAAACATACCGATGGTTTTATCTCCACATGCGCAGTACAGTAGTGCATGAGTTCTGTCCAACATTCTTAATGTTTTATGGCTGAAGGGGGAGGCAATGAATCGAAGTTGGTTGCCATCTACCCAGTTGGCCACTCCGAGCGGAGGAGGAGTTTGGAGTGCTGTTGTTTTCCTACAACTCGACTCGGAGCAGCAATGCTTATTGAGCGTACCAAGGTATGAGGATAGTACAAAAAAAAAACTGGAAAATTATAAAATAAAAAAAAAAGTTAGAATCTCTTATTATGTGGGGAACTCAGGTTCAGGGATCTAGACGGTAATGTCCCCATGGAAGCGTGCTAATTCCATCATCGGAAATGCTCCGCTTGTCGTCACCTGATGACAACGCCACCTTAGTCACGCGTTCAGTACAAACAATGTGATTTCGTGAACGAAAATGATATTGAGTCCCCCAAACCCGTGAATTTGTTTGCAAGCAATCCAGATATTGCTCAAAAAGTAGCGAGCTGAGTACACTGGCCTTCACACCCTTGGCTTTAAGCGTAAAAGCACCATCGTCCATCTTGTATGCATAAAGTTTGGGGCGAAGACCAACATACTCAGTAATGATGCGTCCAGCGGCTTCATCCTTCATGACACCAGTCATGCCGTGGTTGACTGATGGAAACCTTTGAGCATTATCTGGAGCATAATTCGAAGTGTCGAATCGAGAAGCCAAATCGGGGAGAATCGAAGAATACACATCGCGACACTCGATGTGGTACAGAAGAGAATCGGTATCTGAGTAAAGCAGGTGCAGAGATGGAAAGGGAAACTTAACCTGCATATAGCTATAGTGGAAATCATAGAGATGCAATTTGGATAAATCTAAGATGGCCACACCAGTGTAAAGGGGTTTGTTGAAGGTTACCGAACCTTTGGCTAACTCAATGAGGACCAGATTCTCATCGACGATCCGCCTTGCCTTAAATGACGGACGACCTATCAACTCTGCCGCACCATATATGGTATCGTACCGCGAAACCACACGTATGTCACGCTCCCTACGCGGCGACTGCAAAGATTTGCCAAAAACGGAATTATTCATTAATTTATAGAAGGATTTCTCAAAGGGGTTCGCTGCCTGAGCACGGCAATTCAGATTATACCGTACGTACGACGCCATCCAGGATTTTTGCTCAAAGCGCAAAACACGATGAACATTGTCAAGAACGGCCCCGTACGTAAGGTAGTGCTGCAGTGTTTTTGCATGTAAAACATAGTTCTTTCGCGGTTCAAGTGTCAATAAGAGCTTTGACATATTGCCGTTCACCGGTACGCCATTCACAGGTGCAAGCGGCAGGTCTGATAGCCGGTCATGACATTCACGCGGAAAGGATAGATCCACCTCTATAAAACATGAGCAGTCACCATCGGTGTCCATGGTGCTAAAGTTCCAGTTTGCATATTCGAGTTCCTGCACCCACTGGAAGTTGCCCACCGGAAGCTTACCAAGCATCGTATGACCATAGAGAGAATTTACATCGAAATAACAGATGTAGGAAGACGGCAGGCTGGAGTCATAATCGCTCATGTAAACATTGTTAGCCTTCGCATAGCGCCGACTAACGTTGGTGATCCCACCCCGAACAGCATTCTCCAAGAAAAGATAGATATCTGGATCGGTGACTAATTCCAGACACACCTCAGACTTGCTCAACAAACCGTCCCACGCAAGTGATGGGGCCGTAATATAGTGCGCCGGATCTAAGCCATAGGACTGGCAACAAACTGAACGGAAATTCTCGAACACGTCAGCCAACAAACACGTATCCACCTTCAAATACTGCAACGCGTAATCGTTCAAAGTCTTACAGCGGAAAACATTCCACGCAGATCTAGCATGAGCATAGTCCCCGTCACTCACGTCAGTCCCACTAAGAGCATTATGAAATGCTTCCCTAGGGGGTAGTGAGGTCGTCTGCAGTTCTGCCATACTAGTGACGAAATCGTATGGGAACACCCCTTTCCTCCGAGCTAGATCAAACTGTGCGTCTTCTGGAAACTGGACACGAGTGAGGCTCAGCTGAGCAGGCGAGAGATTACCTGCCAGAGTATCCAGAGATGAAGTTAGGAAGTTAAGGGAGTCAATGAATCTTAAACGCACTGTTCGAGTACCTCCTCTCGCATCATTACCGGTAATCGGTATGTACTTTGTTATGCTCTTGTAACTTTAAAGAGACGTGCCTATAACCCTGACCTCCCCGGGGTTCTCCAAAATGGAGGAACCGTCAGGTTGTGCAATATGACGTGAGACTAATGGTCTCATCAAAAAGTGGGCGTCATAATTCTGAAGATTGTGGAAAATAGCCACCAGTTGGTTCTTCTGCAGTCTAAATGCAATATTACACTTAGAATGCGCATAGCCACGAATCTCACCGGTCAGGTGGCCATGGTCCAACACTGACTTGTCACCTAGTGTCTTATTACATATATGGCAATGTGTCTGACTCGCCAACCGCGCAGCAACAGCAGGAGTCTGGGCTTTCATGGGAACGGTCTTAGCATAAATCGCGCACACCCACTTAGTCATATCAATCAAGGTAGAGACCATGTCGGCAACACAATTCTCCCCTTCAAAGTGCGCATATCTGGTAAGCGAAGCATCGTACGAACAAACTAATAAAATGCTACATGCATAAGGCACGTGCTCGTTCACCGTCGTGGTGCTGGAGGCATCGGTCTCCGGTAAACAGGTGGACATCGGTTTCAAGTAGGTCTCTGTATCGCAATAAGCGACAAAGCCCATACGTTCCTTCTTGGATACATTTGTGAACTCGAGCCATTTAGTCTCCTCAGTCGGGAATACTGACCGAACGGCCGTGTGTTGGCTGCACAAATCAGTGTGGGAGTTCAACTTGTCCACAGTATGGAAATACTGAAGACAGCGCTCGCAAACCCACTTTGTATGTTGATCACGCGAGAGTTGAGAAGAAAGCAAGCGGGACAAATTCTTAATAGTCACGAAATGGAGATGAGCGGGAGCACCAGACGCACGAATAGCCAAAATATTCACATGGCGATCACATCGCATAGAGGTAATGCAAATCGGCTGGATACTTGCATCAGTAGGTTTGTTAAAATCCTCGTCAATAATCGTTCCCTGATCACTCACGCAAGAATAAATGTTCACGGAAATATTATTGAGACTCTCAAAGATCTTAACCTGATGCAGTGTCATGGGGAACGTCATACCGGACGTATCAAAAACCTCGAGAGGATTAGGATACGATCCAGTACGAGTAACCATCCCAGCCGCCGGCGTCACACCTGCCATAACGGCATACAGAAAGCACATCTCACGGTCAGTCTCGATGTTTACACAAGCTTTGCGGTTAGACAAAAATGCAGGCAACTTTGTATGCGCGGCCCCCACCGTGAATGGTCGGTATGCAGAGACATGCATGTCGAGATGTTTTACATGACTCAACATCCATCCAGACCCGCGCAAAGCAAACTCACTTACATGCTCCATAAGCACAGAAACTAATGTGAAACTGAAAATTTCTGCTAGGTCCTCACTTAACAAAACAGGGATACTTTTGGAGGCGAAGTGGAAGCTATCACTGATGGGCCCCTGCACAGGATCCTCCTTAATAAATACCGCGGCCAATGTAAGATAAATTTTGAATGGGCGGAGAACGCCACCCACTACGTCCAGAAAGGGTTCCCTGCACCTGGAGAGAAATCTATTAATGTTGGGGTCGGGCTGGGGAATATCATTCGCGATTCTGGAATCAACAAGTCGACCCTGGAATGCGGAATCTAAAGTGACGGGCTTCAGGCTAGGCAAAGAGGGAGGTGGCGTGTCTTCGATCTCTAGGTTGGATGAATCATCAGCCGACGATAAAATCACTGACTCAAATGATGATGAAGATGAAATCAATGAATCAATAGATGATTCATCGAGCTCAGACATCGAAGGCTCGCTTTCCTCAAATCTAGCACGCTTATTAGAGTATGGAGAAGACATTATTATAAAAGGAATTTAAAAAAAATAAAGAAGGATACGCTCAACAAGTTAGAACCTGAAAAATAAATAAAAGATGCTTGCTCTAATATACTGAAACCAACAGCTGTATCATCACTTATTATTTTCCATAATATGTGTAAAAATTTGTATTGAAAAAATAAGTATAAATATTAAATAATTGTATGTCATGAGAAAACTTCTTGTAATATTTATTTGTGAAGTTTTTCAAGTTGTAAATAATGTAGAAATATAAAATGTTTAAGACATGTAAATAATGTGCAAGAAATTAATTATATGTCGGTATATTCTGAGAATGTAGAGAATTATTATTTACATGGAACATACTGTATTGAAAACAAATGTATATCAACTTCATATCACGCTTAATATTGTTTAAAGTTTGACAAAATTTATTTAACTGTTTGCAAGCAAAGAACGAGCTCCGAATGGTTGTTGTTTTTATAAATCGCGCATAGCGTTCAGTAACAGAATGAAAGATGTATTAAAGAAATATTAAATACACGCATCCCGTTGTAAAAATAATTATGAAAACAAGTTGATTCTCAATCATTAATAAATAAGCGAAAACAGGAATAATATTCAAAGTAATATAATCGCAACAAAAAAAATAGAGTTTAGTAATTTTTCCGTGATAATACACAATTTAAGTAATATAAATACATGGATTTAGTTATTGCTTAATTCGACCGTTTAAACGTGTTTATTTATTTAAAATAGTGGACATATTGTTAAATAAGAACTGTAAACACAGTGCGCGAACATGTTTTAACGAAACGAATGTACTCCATCTCGTGTTGTCAGTCAGAACTGACAGAACACATACCTTATCTGGAGAAGAACGTCTCTCTGCGGAGGAGGTATCGAGGGCTGACGAGGGCTGGCTGCGATCAAATGAGGTTTCCGACCTCTGTGGCAGGTGTATATATATAAATCTGCGTCGGGCGATGACCTGAATTCTCGCGGAATCGCCTACTCTGTGTGTCGGCTTTAGATGACAGTTATAAACTGAAAATTATTAATTTAAGAAAGTTGAGTAGATTATATTTGGTAAAATCATTTAATAATATGGTGATCATGGAAAACTAGTTAAACTATATGTTTTTTTGTTTTAGAAAGTAGATTTTCTACCATTCACTTTTTTCAGAATTAAAATTTAATTAATGTTTTTTTTATTATAGCTTACTGAAAACATTTTTCTGCAATCGTTGTAATGCATTACAACGATTGCAGAAACTGTCAACCAAGTCTGTGACAGCATATAGACACCTCTTAGGTGCGACGACAGTTGTCTGGAAAAACAAATTCCTTTCTCTGAAAATAGAGAGCTTCATCCACGGGCTCTCGCACGTCAACCCGCTGGTCGACCCAGGAAGGCAGGACGTTTCAATGCTAGCTTTTATTTTATATCAGAGGAATAATTAAATCATAACAATAAATCAGAGGTTACACATTAGTTTTATTGTAGTCAACATACATTTCGTGAACGTGCGGGCGCAGAGACTGATGGATAATTTGAATACATTTTTTTTAAATTATACTAAACCAGAAAATTATATAATTGAAAAGAGTATTAATAAAAAATACAGTAACCTACACGTTCTTTACTTAAGTTGCAAACAGTTTCGGTAATAAAATATGCATTATGCTTTTAACAATTTATTTTAAAACTTTATGCAAAACTGAAATATTACAAGAAAATCACACATAATGTTTGCATACAAACCTGAACATTTACATACAAAGAATATTAAAGTGACGATAAAAAAAAAGATTTGAATGCTAACTTGAACATTTCCTTACACACAAAGAATATTATATTTACGTATTCAGCTGAAACATTTACATACACAAAGTGACAAAAATTCAATTATACTTTGCTTAATAATTCTAGAAGTAATGAGCGCACTGCTACCCGGGCCATCTCGTCAGTTCTTTGTATGGAAGCACTAGACTCTGTTTGAACTCCGACATCTTGACTCACCGGTCCTAAATGACTGAGATCTCTGGTTCGACTCTTGCGAGAGGCAGCAGGCTTTCGCTGTCGTCTGGTGGACTTCGGTGTCGCCTCGGTGATTGGCTCAGCTACAGGTATGATGGATGTTGGCGAATCAGGGCTGATTTGAATGCATTCAGGGATAACCTGAACCGATTGGGTAGCTGTCTGGTTGAATGCGTGTGCGTAGACGTCTTCACTCGTGGCAGGCAGCACTGTATCGTGTCGAAGCATGTTAACAATACATTGTCCATAACCCGAGCAGTTAATTAATTCAAATGGTATGTCTTGAGGTCCTGGGTCGAGTATTTGTTTCGAGTGAAACATGCCGTCACAGCTTTCCGATATGTGTTTTAAATTGCCTTGACTCCACTCGCTGTAATCAACACTGCCTAGACCAGGATTTACACTCACGTATTTCTTTCTTGAATGAAAGTTAGACATCTTGCTTGGCACAGATCCTCACACCGACACAGTTTCAGCTCGACTGTCGACCCAGGAAGCGGCGATCCTATTTAAAAATATATTGCCCATCCGAATGAATAAATTTATTACGAAATTCCATAGAGTAGAGCATCTCGTAGAACAGTCCATTATCTATATCCCCATAGTTGCTTGCTTAGATGCGTCGACACCGAGAATTTGTTTTCTCGTAATAAACGACCTCTCGACAAGGAACACAAATGATTACTGCAAGGCGTGTCGTGAGGTGGGTTCCACATGCATGTAGCGGGATTATGGCGATAGTGTTTAATTCCGGTACACCATTCGGAGAAAGTACTTTCATAGTCTCTGTCACGGGATGTCTTGAGCTCATCAATAGTACAGGGAAACTTTGCCATTGGATGACTAAGATTTATTACACAGTCTTTATGCTGACAGTCGAAAACAGTCAAGAGAGTCACGGACTTGTATGGTCTATCAGCGTGCCACCTCAGTCGGAAATGAGTATTTTCGCGACAAAGTTCGAAATAAACGTATCGAAGACTACTCAATCCAATATCAAATTCATAGAACTCTACATGAAATTCAACACAGTTCAGACTTGCACGTTTGTAAAGATATCTATTTTCGGTATTGTCAAACAAAGTCGAAGGCTTCATTTCTTTAGATCGCGGATCAGGAGGATAATTAAAATATCTTGTCGCTTCATCCCATGTTAAGATGCTCGGTGCCCACAATTCATCTATTACGGCATCTTCTTGGCTTTGAGTTATATCATGGAATCGCGGTGATAACATGACTGACATAGGTATTGTCTTAGCTCTCAAACTTAAGCGAATGGGGCGAATCGATAAAGTTTACACTGAAGGAAACTACATGTCTCGTAGCAAACACTGTTTTCATAAGTTGTGTTGTGAACATAACCGTCACACTGCTCCTCCCAATGCACAACTGTCTCTGGGTTCGTGCTGCGTCTCAAATCACACCTTACTGCAGAATAATCTGGTTCTGAGGTTATAGTTTCAGTAGCGGCTGCTGCCTTAAGTTCTTCTAAGGTAGTAGGAAATTTACTGTCGGGTCTCAAGTAGTGCACAACACAATCTACCTGATTGCAGGGCGTCTCAATAAAGTCCGGAGCCTCCAGATCGCAATCGGTGCTCCAGTGATGATTGAAGTTGCAGACTATGAGGTGGAACTCTCCATCTCCGGTAAGGTATGCCACACGACGAAAGCCGGGTGACACGTCTGCGTAGCGTGCCGATGGATCGAACGTCATTTTTCTTGAATATATAGTGAGTCTACGCCCGCACGACCGCGAACTGTACGCTGACTGTCGTACCCCGGGACGATGACCTCAATTTATAGCGCCTCCAGTCCAGACATGTTTACCGTTGCTTCGCTTGTTGTTGATTCCATTTCGAGCGCGTCATCCAACATTCCAGGATCGCTGTGTTCTAGCATCCAAGCCCTAAGCAATGCGACGTTACGGCGAGACGATACAGGTCTTATGCTGTCACGATTTTGAGCATACATTATGTCTAATTTTTTGAAAGCCGGGCAGCCATATTCCTCTTGTGCATCCACTATGTGCATGTGTTTGAGACAGTGTTTACCCAACCATCTTTTCTGTTCGCTTCCAGCAACTATTACAGTTCCACTCAAGTGAGTTGTCAAGATGGTGGAAAGACTGTTGTAGGGAAACAATCCGTGTTCCCATTTTAAACTATGAAAATTTTTAGTGAGCCACGCATTACTTCTCCGGTATTTACGACTAATGTCTCTCCACTCAAACGGTGGTTTGAATGTTCGCGTAATTATGTTCCCCTCAGAATCAGCAATGCTAAGTTCCTTGGTAATAAAGCCATACTGAGAGAAAAATCCTTGCAGATTAACATACTTCATGGTGGCTGAGACACGACTGAGCCTCTACTATGCTTAACTCAGTATTTTAACAGCTTTGTCTCGTGGATTATAGGAGACAAGTCTGTCGTGCAATATTATTGCAAATGCTTGTGTTAAGATCGGTAGGTTGGCTGAGCTTGTGATCTCCAACTTGCAATCTATGATATTCGAAGGTATTTTCTCAGCTTGACGGCTTACATCAAACATGAATAACGTAGCCAGTTCCTTAAACTGATGAGGGTCAAGCAAAGGTGCATTCTGCTTTCCATAGTAAGACTCTTGAAAATTTGAATACATATCATATGCGATTAAGTAAAATCCATTGTCGAAGTTTATGTCCAAATCCGTGTACGGATAACTTTCTGAATTCAAGAATAGTTTTATATTCTTTATGTTGCAGTGGTCAAACCTCGATTTATCGGCAGCCATTACATTATGTTTAGCCGATTGAAAGCCGACTATTATGTATCGTGGTTTTTCCATCGAGAAGCTTGTCTTTACTGACCAGCTGACATTTTGTGCTTGTGGCATGCTGGGATATGTTTCAACAGACCAAGATCTAAATGCTATATCTATATTTCTGCCTTTCTCCACAAGCTTAAGCAGTCGCGTGCGTTCCGCTGGAGACACTTGGATGTGTGGTACGGCCCAATCGATAGAGTTTATGGTTAAATTAACTGCTTGAGGCTGCGCACTCGCATCTACGATCGAGTTAATGTACGTATTTTCTAAAACTATAATTAACTCTTGTTTGGAGTTTAGAAGTATACGGTGATAATCCTCAGCAAAGCCGAGGAGATGGCTTAGCGGAACACAGATTTCGAAAACACCATCGGCTGTTAGAGGCAAGCTATAGTTTTCCTCGAGACACCATCCCTCCATTTTGCTGATGGCGTATTCATCACGAGTTCGTGAAAGATAATTCTTCACTGTAGATACCACTCCTAGTGATCTGGTCTGGTCTATAAGAACGCCGTTTAGTTCAAATCCTATCCGATTGATCATATGTAATACACCATTGTTTATAATCTTTGCATGGTCCGGTTTCCGTCCGTCTGCCTTTACGAGTTTTCCACGTATACGCAAAAAGGATTTTGAGATGTTTGTGTATGCATCATGATTTTGAATCACTATACGGATTTCAGAGTTGGGGGCATAGGGTCCATTTAAGTATGGTTTGTAAATATGCAGTTCAGTTTTTGAAATAGAATCCTCAAATTGTGGTGCTTGCTCTACTTCAAGAACGGTGTTCTCCATGAGGATAAACTCTAAATCCAAGTTTTTTAAGGAATCTCACGTTAACAGATGTTAGCCGCTTGATGTCTCGTCGTCTACTGGATAAGGACACACCTGAACCGCTCCATTTATGCTTAGAAAAATATTTCACTCCCATTGTTTTTTCAAATGCAGTCTTAGAGTTATTTCTTCCTTTCTTAGGTTAACTAAGCGTCCTTCCTGATCGACTATTTGAATGTCGAGCTCCGATATCGATTGAACGGTAACTGGGACATAAATGAGCGTGGTAGGTCGTTCATTTATCTTATATCCCGGAGGTACTATGGGGGAAAATTCATGAATAGTATTGTTTAATTTACCATTCAAGTATGTGTGTCCCACAGCATTGCTTGTAATTCGTATAACATTCACGGGGAATATATTTACAGGATTTGTCGATTCATGCAGCTCACCTGCTTTGTATACTTGAGAAGAAAATCCAAGCATTTCACCTAATGTATTTTTTCCACTAAAATCCACATGTATATTGTTGCTGAACATTATGCACTGTAAGGTGTTGGGGTTGCCTCGTAATAGAAATGTTGAATCTGCAGGTAGGTTCTGTTTTATGTAAGCTTCCATGTCACTTATTTCATATGCACCTGTTGGTAATTTCATTTCATGATGTTCATTGTTTGCGATGTATCGAAAAACTTGATTATTTTCATCAATGTTCGGTATCGAGTTATATGTTGTCAGATCGATCAATGCCATTGTCCACTCTCCATCCAATTGCAAGGGAGGGAAGTAGTAGGTTCTCATAATCGAGCTCTTCCCAGTTAAAATTAATGTTATTGACATTTTGTCTAGTTTACACTGCGTCTCGCGTTGTGTGTGGTCTCTCTATAAACACTCTGTCGCATATGTGGCTTATGATAACACTAATGCTTCTTATATATTGATACTAAAAATCTTAAGCATAAGTGACCGCAATTCCATGAATGCAACTTTTGTTGCCTGTCATAATTATAGGTTATGTTCCACTTGTTTAAATATCGTATCAGTTCCACTGGTGGAGGCAAGTCTCCGAAGCTATCGTAATATTCAACGTTAGGACCGGTCTTGACATAAGCAGTCCAATGCGTTCCCGGTCCTTTGGATGAGTCTAGATTCAAAATAGCACTTTCATTACGCAATGGTTTCTTAGGTAGCGAATCGCGCATGTATATTTGTCTAAAGTATGGTATTTTCAATTCTTTTATCGCCTTCATTAACTCGAGGTTTGTAAGAGCTCGCTTTGGTAAGTTTTTGATTATCGCTTCCTGCTCCCGCGATTTTTCTTTCTTCTTCTTCCTCTTCGCTTTCCCCCACCACCCGACTGTGGATAGGGGCGTAGATAAAGTCCTGAACCGTTTTTTGCTGCACGTGCTATCGCTTGCATACGTGCCTGACTCCGGACATCGGAAACAGTTTTAGCAACACCCGCAGCTCCACCAATTAAGCTGCCTAATGCAGCGAGTGCTGGAAATATAAATGGTAATAGACCACCCTTCTTCCCCAGGGCTTTCCTGACAGATTTACGGTTTCTCTTCTTTGATGATGAAAATCTTAAACCTGCACCAAGCTTACGTTTCACTCTCATAATCTTGTTAACGGTCCACGCGGATACTCTCTGTCCAAATTTAGTTTCGGGAGACTTTCTAATCTTCTCGGCCGTGTCAGCTAATATTTTATCCGCTTTATGTCTTTCAGCCAAGTTATTACTATTCGCATACGCAATATCGTGAAGACGACACGCCTCGTCTAGTGCATTCACACCACGATCACCTCTTGCTAGTCTCTCGGCTAGTCTCGTGCCAGGTCCACAGAAATTGTAGCCCGGAAGATGTGCCTCGAATGGTAGCTTATTTATAACAGAATTAACTAAGCCTGAACCTCTCTTCCGTCTCATACAAGACATATCAAGACACTGAGTGGTTTCACTATAAGGATGACTGTTTTATAGTGTTTAGGTTTAGTATTAAGAATGGAGGTTGTTCAACAACAGCTCGCTTTACCAATTTCACTAATTGATGATGATGTGTTTAGTAAAACTGAAGAACGTCATGGATCTCTGTTACCAAATACCATACGGTGTATAGTGTCAGGTCCTTCGAATTCTGGCAAAACTTGTCTTATTCTTTCACTTCTAGAACACCCCAATGGGATACGTTTTGAGAATGTGTATTTATATAGCAAGTCCCTAGAACAACCAAAATATCAACGTTTAGCCCATGTGTTGGAAAATGTCGGGGGAGTGAAATTTTTTAAATTTCGAGAAAATGCTGATGTTTTAGACCCCAGTCAAGCCCTCCCCAACTCTGTGCTAATCTTCGATGATGTTGCTTGTGATAAACAAAGCATTGTTCAAAAGTATTATTCTATGGGGCGACACCACAAGATCGACTGTTTCTACTTGGTACAAACTTATACCCAAACCCGAAAGCAATTAGTGCGAGATAATTGTAATCTAATAATTTTGTTTAAAATGGACGATCTTAATCTAAAACATGTGTTTTCCGACCATGTCGGTACAGATATGAGCTTTGAGAGATTTAAAACTCTTTGCGGTCACTGTTGGAACAGTCCTAATGAGCATGGTTTCATTGTGATAGCTAAAGATTTTCCTCTACATAAAGGGCGTTACAGATGTGGTTTTGATCAGTTTATTGTGATAGGTTCATGAATCATGATGTCAAAGTTCGGTGGTGGTGGACTTAAACGATCGCACGACTCATGCATGACGTTTACTCGTGAAGGGGACTGCGACTTAAGCTGGAAACATTTGAAGAGAGTTGGTGATCCTAAACAAGATGGTGATGCTGCTAATAAGAAGTATGTTGACGCAGTAAGCGGGGCTTTTACACATGCTTTGCATTCGATGACTGATGGTATGACACGACAAGTTACAGATATCAACAGATCACTTACTGTAACAAGAGATGTGCAAGTGGGGATTATGGAGTTCTTGCGCAATATGGAGGCTAAAGAACAGCATTTAATTGCTCAATTAAATGAAAGTCTTTCAGCTGTGTCGACAAAGTTGGGTGATATGTGCACCTCGTTGGAGAGCAGGTTAGATTTATTCGCACAAACATTTATAGAGGAACTAAATGATGCACTAAATGCTAACATGGTTGAGATGGTATTGAAAATTAATGCTGGAATTGTACAACAGCTTTCACAAATGAATCGCACTGTTGGTGTTTTGACGATTACTCCTGATGAATATTCTCGCGGTGTGTTGTCTAAGAAACCTTCACCTCCAAAACCAGCACCTGCAAAAACAGCATCTTCAAAACCAGCATCTCCAAAACCAACACCTCCAAAACCAGCACCTCCAAAACCAGCACCTCCAAAACCAGCACCTCCAAAACCATCAAGCTCTAGACATGCCTAGATCACTCACGTATTGATGCTAGTTGTATATAAAAGGGTGATATGCTATCGCTAACTCTGCAGTCATGTCTCTTGAGGCTAGTAAGTTGGAGCGCGTCATAGAAAATGTTCGTGCAAAGTATCTACTTGCCAAACGAGCTCGTTTGGAGAGGGATGCAATTAATGAAGAAATATTCAAGTCTGTTAATTCGCGTTTGGATAAACTTGGACCTACTACATCGCTCGCACAGTCTATCGATACTGTGAAGCAGGATTCTGCGGAAGAAGCTACTGTGAAACAATATTTAGAATCAAGCGACAGTGATGACTCGAACGCTATTCCTTTAAAACATCACGGTGTTCCATATGATGATTCTTTAGGTGGAGTGCAGTCTTATTTGCAGAGCTACAACCTTCGCTCTGGTGATGGAACCTATGGTGTATCTAAACGACATAACCGCTGGTTTTTAGGGGACACGGAAGTATTTTTTCACGATAACAATATGATTCGCGTTAAAGATGAACTAATACAACCTGCTCCTGGTTTATTTGAACTTTTATTTCGCAGAGAGCCGCATACGTACTCGGAATCGGCCCTTAAACAATATGGTAATCTACTAGAGCTTACAAATGCTTATTTTAAAAAGAATTATCCTGCAACAAATCTCTATAAAAGCACGTCACATGCGAAATTTGATATCATTAAGCAACTGTTTCCACATATTGGTTCGCAGCAACGAGGAAGTGGATTGTTACATAAAAAATTGGATTTAGGTCGTAAACGAGAGTTCATTTATTGGAATGATCCGAATGAGATAGTAGATCGACTCAGGTTGTTAATGGCCTCGCAGGCTTCTGGCCACACCGGACACAATAACGAAATCCTTTCGATACTTGAAGAGTTACAAGAATCAGGATACATTGCAAAATGAGCGACGCACAGCGTGGGATTGCATACGAGCTTCACCGAGGCAAACGTATTATATTTCCTCGCAGAAGGGTTTTAACATATGGACTCCATGATTTACTACAGATTGATTTGGTAGAAATGATACCATACAGTAAAGTGAACAGTGGTTACAAGTACATCCTGACTGCCATAGATGTGTACAGCAAACGTGCTTATGCAGTTCCAGTTAAACAAAAGACAGGTGTGATGGTTACTGCTGCCATGAGAAGTATTTTGAAAGAAGCAGGAAGTTTTAAAAGTATTCAAAGTGATGCGGGAACAGAATTTTATAACTCAACTTTCAGAGCTCTTATGAAAAGAAAAAATATTAATCATTATTCCACTCACAGTGAGATTAAAGCAAGTGTGGTAGAGCGGTTTAATAGATCTCTAAAATCGCTGCTTTTTCGCGAGTTTTCAGCTCAAGGAAATTATAAGTGGCTTAAAATTTTACCACAAGTTCTACGTGTCTACAATAACAGATTCCACCGCACCATTGGCATGGCTCCGAATCAAGTGAAGGATGACTCTTTGCTACAAAGTGTTTACAAATATGTAAAGACAATTGACCCTAGAAAACCTAAGGCTCGTGTGGGGGATCATGTACGCGTGTCACGAAACAAGAAAGTTTTTGAAAAGGGGTTTACACCGAATTGGTCTCACGAAGTGTTTAAAGTAACAGCTATGAGGTCCAGCTTTCCGTGTGTGTATAACTTGAGTGATATGGATGGAAATGAAATACAAGGTGTTTTTTATGCTTCAGAAATTCAAATTACAAAATACCCCGATACATACTTGGTAAATAAAATTCATCGAAAGTGTGGTGAAAGATTCCAGGTGTCTTGGAAGGGGTTTCCCGATACCGTGAGGACATGGGTAAAGAGAAAGGATATGGGAGTTTAAGATTACATATACACATTTTATTTTACCTTATTGCTTGTTCTCAATCGAAGCATATTCTATGGAATCGTTTGTGTGGGCTGTTGTTGAGATTCTATTCCTGCAATGTATTTATAATGTGTGGACTACTTCCTGAACACGACCCAGCACTCTGCAGCTTGGGATCAACAAGCTGTGACGTCAGCCCGCGCTGGGCGCCTCATTGGAATGTGTAGCGCGACATCGGGGTTGCATGTCATCTTTCCGTCAAGACCAGGTCAACTATAGTCTTCATTCTGTCTCTGACAATTCCATAATGAACATGGCTGCTTTTGAGGAAATGCGCGATTGCATTGAATATGCGCTTCATGCTTGCATCGGCATGAATATAGATGCGATAGTACACCATCTAGAGGTCTCCGCGATCAATTTGTTCGCTGCATTTCCAGAGGAATACGAGTTTCTAACATACCTTTACAACGGTATTATAGCATGCTTTGAAGCTGTAATGGAGGCTCAAGAGCAAGTGGAGCCAGATGATGGAGTGGACAGCGGCTTCGGAGAGAGTGACGGTGAAGCATAATGCTTGCGCCCTTGTTAAACATGGAAAATAGGCCTCTCGGGGAAACTCGCCATGTATAAAAAAAAGGAGTTAACGCATCTAATGCTGTACCTCCTGAGACATAGTCTCTAAGGTGATGTGGAAAGCAGCATACCACTATAAATTCAAACACAAGTTTTTATTTATTTTATTTTTTTTTTCAGCTTACACTCCAGAGAATCTTCCGCCACGTCGAGATGAAGAGAATGAGACTACACATCATAGTTATAAATTCACTATCACTAAATAATAATAATGAGCTTACACTATTATTAAATGCATTACAGGAAAGCTAACACTAAAGTATGCCTACAAGAAAAAATTTCTTATGCCTGCTTCTGATGCATATAAAGGAACACATATCATGATCATTCAATATGGTGCACTCTGTGCATGTAAGGGAACAATCTTTTCGGTGCACTCTGTGCATGTATTGGAACGAGTCCTTGGGTGTATCATGTGCTTCCAAAATGGTGGGGCTGTTGAATCCAAAATGGCGGAGAATTGTTTAAAGTTTGTAATATTTTTTAAATTTAAATATCGCGCCCTCTGGTAGCAACACTTGTTACTAAATTTATCGATTAGCATTCGACCTATCGAATGGTGCTGCGCCCTGGCAGCTGAAATATGAAATAAAAGTAAATATATCGATTAGCATTCGATCTATCGAATGGTGCTGTGCCCTGGCAGCTGAAATATGAAATAAAAGTAAATATATCGATTAGCATTCGACCTATCGAATGGTGCTGTGCCCTGGCAGCTGAAATATGAAATAAAGATGGCGACGGTGGCACACTCTGGTAGCCAACTTGAGAATCAAGATGGCGGCGCCTCTGACAACTAATTTTTGAATTTGCCGCGCGATACTAGCGACATCTACCAGCCAACTTGAGAACCAAGATGGCGGCGCCTCTGCCAACTAATTTTTGAATTTGGCGCCATCTGGTAGTCTGCACTGGAATTAAATATGGCGGCTGTATAATAATTTTTAATTTCAAATGTGGCACCTTAGGTATGCATTAAGGAAGGCAAAAACACCCTCCCCCCATTTATCATAAACTTGCCGTCAGTACATAGCATATATAGATTATTTATTCCACCATATTCCAATTGGTCTTGTGGTCTAGTGGTCAAGGCGTCCGCCTCGTAACCACGACATCCTGGACGTTTTCATGTCCCATGGATCGAATCCCAGCCTCGGCACTGAAAATATTTTAGTTAAAATAAAATAATACCTGCTGCTACCTGGTGGCGACCAACAGAACTATATGACATCACACAAGATGGCGGCCTCCAGCAGACGAAACAAGATGGCGGCCAGAAGAAATCAAGATGGCGGCCTCCAGCAGACGATACAGAATCATGACGTCACGATTCGAAGTTGGTGGAAATTTCTAGAAATACAAAATGGCGGATTTGCGAATTTGCGATTTGCGGATTTGTGAATTTGCGGATTTGCGGATTTGCGAATTTGAGATTTGTGGATTTGCGGATTTGCGAATTTGAGATTTGCGGATTTGCGGATTTGCGAATTTGAGATTTGCGGATTTGCGGATTAGCCACTGGATTAGCGGATTAGCCACTGGATTAGCGCATAAAAAACTGGATTTGCACATAAAAAACCATAAAAAATGCGTAAAAAAACCATAAAAAATGGGATAATCCCCGGATTACCCCGCTCCCCCCTCGCCTATGTTCCAGAGTCGGCACGCTCTCCCTACTGTTACATGAGCATATTTCTAATGAACAGGAAATACATTTATTTCATAATATATTGTTCTAGCGCTCCAAGTAAGCTTCGCCGTTAGTCAATTAAAACTGGTCTTTATTAAATCTACTGCATTGTATTTTCTGCGGGTTTCGTGTTTTATTAAGATGATAAATATGATTAAATTGGTCATATTTATAATTATTACAAATTTTTAAGTGACGTGATTTAATCGTTTATACTAGAAAGGAATATTATCTACATACGCCCATGAAGATCATCTGAATGCGGTAGAAGGCATTGTAATAGTGACATTAACGGACACTTACCTGAACTGCGTTAAAATTACGCCGCTTCAAAGTAAAATATTTATATTTAGTAGGTTACCTAAAAATATTTCGGCCGCTTTAAAATCACGCATTTTTACGCCCTTGCAAAGTTCATCAAAAAAATTTAAATACATATAGACGGTTAAAACATATATACTGCATAATGCCAAGAGTTTTAATTACACGGAGACTTCAGGCTCAAATGAAACTCTATTTTTTAATATATTATTTTTAAGCACAATTTAAAACTAAAATATATTATTACTGAGTTATATGCGAGACCAAAACTATGTCTAACAGCTCAGAGATGCAATATCCAGGGAAGACTCTTGTTACATATAAGTCACTCACACGTCTATAAACATATATTTTAAGCCACGATAGATCCTTATACAATTGTATATATCAAATGTGTAACATTATAGGCTTGTATCATTAACGTGTGTTAAAAATAGTAGTTTTATGAAACACACGTGACAGATTGAGAAGTCCTTGAAATTGTAATTAAAAATATAAAAACATAAAAAATATAAAATATATAAAATATAAAAAAAATAAAAACATACCTAGTACGCAAGATCAGGCCGTATACATCCTACCTCTCGATAATGAATTTCCGAGAAGTTCGGCGTTTCCCTCCTGGGGCCACGGTGACCACTACCTCTCTTTGACTTCTGCTCGCCTGATACTTCTCTCAAAGAAACTGCTCGAAAATACGCTAAAATAACTTTTTCTTATTTATTTTATTTTTATTTTTTTTCTTGACTTTTTCTATTGGCTTGAAATTTTCAGTGCCCGCCATTTTACTTTAACTTCCCCTCACAGCCCTCCCGCCCTTTACCAGAGTGGGGAGAGAGAAAAAAACGGTCGAAGAGCTGACGAGTCGAAGAAATGTCATAGAGCCGCTGCAAACACTAAACTTAGCATTTCCTTCTCTACCTGTGCGTAGTTTTTCTCTGCTTGAGACAAACTCCGAGACGCATAGGCGATGAGTTGATCCCCGCACATCAAACAACACCCCAGGTCATCCTTGGACGCATCACACTGCATCGACAGAGGCTTGTTGGTGTCGAACAGACCTAACACTGGAGTCGTCCTGACCAACTCTTTGACGTACCTCCATGCTTCTTCGTGTACAGGCAGCCATTGGCACTCAACATTAGTTTTCAGTAATTCATGCAGGGGTGCAATGACGGAGGCTAGGTTAGGCAAAAATTTTCGTAGATAGCTTATGAAACCCAGTACCTGTTGAAGTTCTACCTTGTTGGTGGGTGCCTGTAGCGCAAGCACTGCCTGCACCTATTCTGGATTTGGTTGCATACCGTTCTTGGAAAAGACATGTCCAAAATACTTCACTTCAGGTTGTTTGAACTGAATCTTGGCTTTGTTGAATTTTACATTAAGGTCCTTAGCTCTCTGAGATACCTGCAATAAGATCTTGTCATGTTCCTGCTCATCAGCTGCTGCAATCAACAAATCATCAAAATATACTATTACCCCTGGAATGTGACTAAAGTTCTCCACATTCACACGTTGAAATATATCTGGTGCACTGGATAAACCAAATGGGAGTCTTCTAAACCTGTAGCACCCAAATGGTGTGCTAAACGTGCAGCAACGACTTGACTGTTCATCTAGCTCAATTTGATAGAAACCGTCTTTCAGATCCATCACCGTGAAGACTGCCTTATTGCTAAGTTGACAACTTAATTCTTCCAGCATTGGTATATTTTATTCCCTTCTGATTGCTGTTTTTAATTCCACTGGGTCTAAACACAGCCGAAGTGACTTATCTGTCTTCTCCACGATCGTTAATTGACTGACCCACCCAGATTGCTGATCGACCTTTGCAATAATCCCTACGTTTACCAGGACCTCCAACTTCTGCTTCAGTCTGTCTCGAAGTGCCAGAGGCACTCTTTTAGGGGGTTTCGCGACTGGCTGTATTGACTTGTCCAATGTCAAGCTGCACTTCTTAGGCATGCACCCTGTTCCTTCGAACAGACACGCAAACTCTGTTGTAAACTCGGCGTATGAGATACCCGATGCGATACCAGCTGGCCTACTGCTCACACTGTGAACCACACTGCGGGAGACGAGTCCCAACAGGACGCACCCTGGGAGTCCCAGGATTGGCATTTTACAATCATTGTCTTAGATCACAACAAATTCCAACAACACTCGCGCACTGTGTTTCCTCTGTTCTCGTGGGCAACAACGAAATGCAACCATCCCCACTGACTTTATTTTGTGACCACTGAATCCTTCCAGGGTTACGTTAGGTTGCTTTAGCTCAGTTGTGCTGTCAACTTCCTTCACGAGAGACTGTATATTTACTTCCGACTTTGAATATATATACTGTATAGAAGTCGCCAGCCCAGGTTAAAATTTCTAATACGGTTTGAGGTAGTTGGTTAATTCACCGCCGCAATCGCCACCATCTCTAGGGCATCGACTTGTGGTGGTCCCTAGCGGACAAGTGGCGAACTCTTCAAACACCCCTTTCCCACCCTCCCTCAAACATGCGTTGTCCTCCAACCACCCTCTACCCCACCTCTCATCACCTACAGTTTTGTGACGCACAAACTCCCGTTGAACAACCTTGAGCTGCAGTGAATGTTTCGCCAGGGCGAGCATTTCACAGTTCCTTCCTCAGATTTTGGTTTCGGGTGCGATGCGGTTGAGTGTATTCGCGGTGTTCTTAGTTTTCGAGGAACGATGGCAAATTTCAGAATGGGCAAGAAATGTGATTACAGTGGTGGTTTTAATACGAGAAACAGTACCACTATAGGATAATGGATCCCTTCTCTTTCCTCTCTCTATATGTAAGTAATGAATATAAACATCTCCAACAAAAAAGGAAATTTTTGCGGAAAAAGAAAAAAAACTTTCAGGGAAGTTTAGACACGAGGAATGTTAAAAACATAATAGATATTTCAAGTCCATGCCTACTACTATGTTCAGTTTCCCAGTGAAAGACAAGGATCGGTAATTTTTTTACTTACTAGGCTATTTCAGAAGTGTAGTTCAAGGACCAAGAGGTTATGATTATGAAAGTAAAATAGGTTCGCTCAATGATTAAAATGGTTTGTTTTTACTACGACACACGTGCTTCTGTGAGGTTATAGTCTAAGCATATGCAAAAATTTCTTTGGTTTTAGTTTCATTGTCAAGTAGGAAAGGAAAAAAGAAAGGGTGGAAGTTTGGCTATTATTATTATATCCATAGCTTTATGGTAACCAAATAGAGAAAATAACCTGCGGATTAATTGTAATTCTGTAGTTAAGTTTACATAAACATTTTTTCAATTTAAAATAAGAGTCGTAAGTGTTTTTAAACTCTAATTATCGCTGAGCTGTGGTTGTTGTTGAACAGTTTATATTCTCCCACTCATTAACTGAGTTTGTGATTCGTAGCCCTATATTAATCTGTACTCCCAATCATCCGTTTCATCCGTCCGTCACCCATCCGTCCGTCAATTTCGGTCCGTTATTTCACTCGGCAATTATTATCGACTCTCAACCATCCGCCATCCATCCGTCCGTCACTATTCTAAAATATCAGTGCTACAACTTTCCGCCACATACTTTCTCAATTGTAGGTAAACTTTTGGTGAAAATAATTTACTTGGGATAATTAACTTTTGTTTTTATGAATGTGATAATAAGTTGACGGGCGGGAACCGTGCTTTGACAAGTGGATTAAATGGGTACCATCTTAAAAATAACATTAGTCATGCCAGCAATAAATAGAATTATGCTTCTTTTATTACTGCGTCAAAGGAAACAGAAAGAAGCTATTTCTATCCAGGCTTTTTCCCTCAGTTGCTTATCCCGATAGTCTTTGCTATATATATTATAGAAATGCTCCCTTTCCCGGACGTAATTTATCAGAATTTCTTCCGAAAAGCTCATTCTCATAAGCAATCTTTACCGTTATTATGACAATAATAATCGGTAAATACGACACAGCCTTCTATATATTGCAAATTAAAAAAAATTGAACACTGTTTTCGGAAAGTCGTATTGAAGACGATCGACTTAACAAGGCGGTGGACCATCCGTTGGTCCGTCAAAAGCTAAAGCTTGGCAAGGTTTTGACGGACGGGCGGATGGAATTTTTCGGGCCATCTGATTGGCTGCAGGTCACGTGATTGACGGACGGACGGGTGACGGACGGATGAAACGGATGATTGAGAGTCCAGTTTTATTCTTAAAAGTTAATAGCTATGACGTCCGTTATTGAAATATGTAGTCGTCAGTATAATGAGTGCCTGGTTCAGACTTTATCCTTTATCATTGATTTTATATTTTATTAATTCACATTTCATTTCCCGGTCCTTTTAACAGAGCTAACTGAGGTGATCGCTTATTTGTCTCATGCATGATATTTTTGCCGGTGCAGTGTGTATTTTGCATAACTTTCTTACACATCAAAATATTGTGTGTATATGACAAACAACAGGGTGGTTATTAAATACATGTATTTATAATATAATAACAATACCTACCATATGGTTAGTTACTGTTAACTTTAAATAGAATATGCCTTAACAGTTTTATGACTATTTTTTTTTTAAAAGTTAATTACTATATTCCTTTCCTATCATTCGGAATAATTTCACAGGATTAAAAAAAATAATCTACATATTAGTTTCAATGCTTAGTGTAAAACACTATCTTGAAAAGTTAGTAATAAATAACTTTAACTGTTTATTAAAATTCTGAAGAATAACAATGGAGTTTGCTTTTAGCTTATAATTCACTGCCAAGATTATGATAGGTGAAAATATCAATCCCTGCAGGCTGATGCTACAGTTAATTGCTTAAATTGGTAAAAAGAACATTTTTTTTCTTTGAAAAAAGAAATCCCTGAAGAAATTTAGCCTTTGAAACCGTTAAAACTTTTTGGTTTACTAAACTTCATAGGGATATAATGTGAACAACTGATTTACTCGAGCAATAATTTATTAGAGAAAAGTATTACTTTCTGTGATTTCACAAGACAATTATTAACATATTTTATTCTCGTTCACCTCCACGTGAAGTGTGTTATTATGTTGAGGAAATTAAATTCTTGCAAAACAAAACAAAACGACTCTTGTAGACACAACTGTTATGAGTTACGCATGATGACCCTACAGTATGGTGTATTAAAAATTTTTACAATGTAATTTACGTCAAATAACGCAAGGAAATAATTTGTGACACTGAAATTCACGATTAGGTATAAGGTTGAAACAATAAAATTCTACCTTCAACCTTACACATGTAAGAAACACAAAGGTTTATGCGATACTCAAGTTTAACGAACACTTAAGTGTGTGCCCTATCCAACATGAAAATATAAAATATTGTTCGGCGTTTTTCCCATTATGTTGACATACCTTCAAATTTACCAATACACAAAAACACGTAATAGTCAGGATAATAACGTTAGGACCGTAGTAAAAATGGAAAATGATTGTGCTAATTTTGCATTTTAGGATTTTTATTATTAACAATAATATTGAAAGTATTTACATTCTTAGTGTAAATGAAATGATAACAATGGCGTGGTTCAAATATCAACACAAATAAGTTTTTTTTTTCCTTATTTCGTTTGGCACATCAATATATGTGTTTTTCAACACCAAAATCTTGCAAACGTGTAAATGTGTAATTATTTTCGTTTTAATAATATGTGATTATTTTCCTAACCTACTGAAATAATTTCATCACAACCTAGTAATACACTACGCATAAGTAATATTTAATCTTGAATGTTGAGACAATAATATTTTTAGCAGTAATTTACTTTAATGTACGCATTTTTTAATTTATTTATTACTTGAGAAGGTTATTTTAATAATGACATAGTAGGTACACAGTGGTTACTGATATCGATTGATAAAAACAGGTTCTAATGACAATTTTTTTTTTTTAGATATCTTGAATGGATTTTGAAAAGTGGTAACGACAAACTTCTGGAACTATCAGACAACAAACTTAGAAACGGTGTGATATGCGCTGATCATTTTGAAGTGAACTAATTCAAAAATGAACTTAAGAAGTCATTATATTATTTTGCCGTTCCTCGAATGTTCACACCATGCAAATCCCCGCCACTAACTGAACAAAGCATCAACACAGAGGAGACTGTTTCCAGTCCTTGTTCTTTGACACTCCATGAAGAACATATTTCAGAAGCTGACCCCCAAATAAATCAGTCACATGATAAATCTCAGACAAATTAGGTTCCTCTCGGACGAGATTCTGTACAGATAGAAATGGGAGAGAGTTGTAAAGAACCGGCACCATTGGAATCAGGTGACAATACACCGAGAAAAGCCGAACTAAGAGCTAAACTACGCAAGAAAATGCTATTAATAAATAGGTTTTTCAACTAAATATATTTGTATAAGTAGTACGTGTGCGTGGTGGTTTGCAATATGTTCTACGCTGGCATTGACATTTAATATCTTAGTTTTTCTGATAGTGGTTTACTTCAAATATGACAAATTACAGCTGTTAAATTACTCATTCACAGTATTATTAGTTGTTACTGTAATTGTTGGACATAGTAATAGAAATGACCCATTCGATTATAACAAGCGACGAAAATAATTACGTAAGATGTTTGGAGATTCACGTGTCTTAAAAAATAACTCGTACGAAACTTTAGAGTTCACGTGATTCGCGGCGATTTTGTTTTGATATTCACGGTGTGTTTTTGCTACAAACACCACAAAATTCCAACTAGTAGATATTTTATTTACCATGCACTATTTATTGTGTCAACTAGCTGCCCGACCCGGCTTCGCACGGCTATACTAATGGAAAAAAATTAAGCCACATCTCCCATTTACAGTAATGGTAAATAAAAAAAAATTCAGTGAAAATTTATTACAATGCTGTATAATGTACCGGAGAGAAAATGAATAGCACCGATGGTTTCCCGACTCGTGCACGCAACGTACAACTGATGTACCCGTACTTCGCTACGGCAGTCTACAGGCAGATAACTCTTGCGCCGCTCATTATACATGCCCCTCCTTGTTGGTAGGCCACTGCCGCGCGATGCCCGTTGCCATGGAGACGCAGAAGGCATGAACAATGCAAAATCCTGTTCTCATGCAGACAAAGTACCCACTGTTGCCTGGTTTTAACCACCCATGGGATCTAATTTTCGGAAAATGTCATCCTGCGTAACATAAGGAACATTACTGTGAAGTTTCAAGTCTGTAAAATATATATACTTGAAAAAAGGGGAAATTTTTGATATTTAAAGTACCCGCAAAATTTCAACGGTGATGAGGACTGCACTAACAATGAAATAGTCGTTGCCATAGAGACGAATGAAGCATCAACAAAGCAACAGCCGTTGCCATGGTGATTTCCTACCAAAAACTGGAAATTTTGATACATTACGTCCCCGAAATTCCCCTTGGGATCGGATTTCCGCAGAATCCGTTCTTAGTGAGCGTCTACATCACAAAATGAGTAACTATGCTAAATTTCAAGTCAATCGGGTGTATAGTTTTAGAGATCTTGTGATGAGTGAGTCAGTGAGTGGTATTTCGCTTATATATATATATATATTATATATATATATATATATATATACAAGTCCTTGTCAGAATTGTAACGGGAGAGGAAAATTATTGATGGTCCGAAAAATGAAAATTAATTTAAAATAATAAAAATATTTCTAGTAAAAAAAACAAACAAATTAAACACAGAGAGAGGGAAAAAAAACAATAGTTTAGGTTTGCGATTTAAAGTGATAAAAAGTATTTAAATACTAATTGAACTCTTATGAGGGTACTGTTTGCTTCGTTGTTAATATCACACGGTTTTTTTTTTTACTTTTATGGGAAAATTAAGAATGATAAGGCATCTAGTGTGTGGCAACAATGTTAATAGGCAATATGAAATAAACTTCTAGCGCCTGCGGCATTGTCAACTTACACTTCGTACGTGTACTGCATGTTGTATCTAACCCCCTCCAACACATTTGATTCTAAATTGGACTTTTATTAAGGATCCCTAATGTTATTGATAATATAATATAGCCTATAGCCTTCCTCGATAAATGTACTATCCAACACTGAAATAATTTTTCAAATCGGACCAGTGGTTCCTGAGATTAGCGCGTTCAAACAAACAAACAAACTCTTCAGCTTTATAATATTAGTATAGATAACACCCACAAACGTTTTCATGTATCAATGAAATGCCAAAAATAAATAAACAACAGTTTCCCAGAATACCATGGACAGGCATGCTAATTTATTGTGATTGTTTACGCTCGATCAGGTCAGAAAATCAAATAACAATTAAATAACACAAATTCGCCACAGGCGAATCACGTCAGTCACTACGTCATATTCTCGGCCAGCACGAAACTGGAAGCGACAACAGACGTCACACTCCAAATGTTGTATAACTGTTGTCACAAACTGCCGTATACACCTTACACTAAAGAAAAAAAAATAACTTCCTACTTCACATCTATGCTAGCATATTTAATAGTTTCAAAATCTGCTACATGGGCAGAGAAAAATGTACAAATGTACAATGAAAAAATGTAAACAAACAGTCAGCTTGCTGACTTCCGCTATTGTGACCGAATTGTGACGTTACATATTGTTCCCTGGCACCCTAGAATTTTATCTCGATGGTCAAAGCTTGGCGCGTGGAGCGACCGTCCCGTCGGTGTGTTTTCAAATACTTTATAATGGTATGTTATTTCCGTACAGCGTGCGGGGTAGAAACTGGCAGATGTTTGTAAGGCAGCCGGAAAGAAGGGGATCAGGGGAATGAACAAACCGGTTTTCTCGCTGACGCTTGGGTGGGTGGTGCGGGGGAATGACAGCGGGCGACAGTGCTGCACTCTAACGTGCAAATAACAACCTGAGACGATACAGGGCGTTACGGTAGCGCACTGCAGCGGTGAAGTTCCCAAGCTGCTCATCATACCCTCCTGAAAAACATAGAGTAAATCCTATCCACTCGCGACTTCTATAGAGTATATATATTCAAAGCTTCCGACCCCGTGTCCAACTTAAATTGTACACTCTGGTCCCGCACACACACATCCTGGACCCACTCCTTACGATACTGTTTAACACTCTCTATGATAGCACGGGTCATTCCATGCCATTTCACACACCTGTTGACATCACCATCACCGAATTCAATGAAACTTAGGGCTTTAACAGTACAAGTGCAGGAAAGTGAATTCTCAAAGTTACAGCCCCCTGGAATAATACTTTTTATACAGCAGGGTTGCCAACATGTGGAAAAAGTGGAAATTTTGCTGCGCTAGGTCCAATAAAAATATTTGTAACTTCCTTTGTAGTTGAGTGAGAACCTTGATGTAGGGCTCAATAGAAAGCTAGAAAAGTGTACTTTGAGATAAAAATAAGTTTTACCAATTTTAAAAGAAATTTGTTTCAAGGTTATGTTCATGTAACCTGTGACCTTGAAAATTTTGAAAAATGTGAAAAAAATATATGTTATGAAGTGCATTATTGGCTACAAGTGACATAAGTTTCATTTTGGGATGGATCTGGGATCAAACACTAGAACATTGTGAATTAGGCCATGTTCACTAAAACTACTCTAGTAAGGCATTAACACAATTAAAAAATGGCGTAGCTTTAAGTAATTCGTGGATTTAACACTGAATTAATTCCTATATATGATTCATTTACTCATTACCAATACTGCAGGTTACTGTTGCTTCCTTTCCTTTAGTTGGCTTTCCGAGATCTTTGTGTCAAAGGCTGTTAAAACGTATGTCCTTCCAGTTGCTGTTCTTGGATCTACAGTTGTGAGCACATCTTCAATTGAAATATTCATAACATCTGGATGCTGGGGATATACAGAAGATGGGGAGGGACCTTGTGGATGCAGGAAACTAATAAGAACTTCATGAGAACTTTATTTTTCTTTCAGAACACATCCTAACCACCACCCACTTCCGTACATGCATGTCACAAAACCTTTAACTTCATTCACAATGTACATTTAATTTTATTCATGTAGTGAGTTTCACCTTCAGTTTCACTAGAAAATCTTTTCACAATTATTTCCTCAGATGAAACAGACAGGAAGGCATGACGCTTCTGAGTTCCAGGTATTGGTTTAGTATTTGCACATGTTTCAGACAACACCTTTCTTTCATTCTTTACCTCTTCTTGAGTGACATAAGCAAAATTCATGTTATGCAAACTACTTACAGCACATTCAAACAGTTGCCGTAGGGTCATAATTTGGTCTGTGTAAGGACATTGCAAACTTGCTCTGGCTGCCAGTCGCTTCAGTGTTCCCCCTAGACCATCACCCTATTCTTGCCATGAGAGGTGGCAAAAAAGTGTCACTCAGCTCCAACTCCAAAATCATTTACATGATACATCAAATTTGAGAAGTTACTTTTATTCTTGTATTGAGCAGCACAACCATCAGAGAAGTAATATATTTTACATAAAGTGACTTTTTCTTTCAAAAATGGAATAAGATGTGTAAGAAAAGTATGTACTGCAATGACATGTTGGAGACAATCAGAAATTATTTGTTAGGTTGGTAGAAATTATTTCCTCTGTTGACTCATCACGGTAGTATATTGCAAATGGATGAACTGTAGCCTGTGCATTGTTCCAATGGAATCCCTGAACTTCATCTTGCATAATGAAAGAATAATTTTCTGCAAAGTCACATACAACAACTACCTCACCAACATCTATTTTTTTTTTTTTCAGATCCTTTAGGTAGTTCCCTTGCTGGTATGCGATGAAAGAGTGAGTTTGTAATATTAATAATTTAGAAATGAACAATTCTATGAAATCATCAGATGATTTCATAAGAACTTCAAGTGTGTAAACTTTTGATGCAACCCACTGCTTGAATGTTACAGTTTCAATTGAATTCTGCTCCAATGTAGTCTCCAGTGATTTTCGTATGTTATCAGGGCCTGGACATTCTGCACACTATTGGAAAAAACATTTAATTTGGGGAGGATTACACATCATTTGAGCCACATAGTGGTGATATGTTAACAGATTTTCTCTTTCTATGAGTTTTGGCATTCCTGCCCTAGCTTCTGGAGCGAGCGGACCTATCCCTCAGTCTACAGAACCATGCCTAGGAGAACCAGCTATCAAGATCGCTACGAGAGCGGAATCGCCTCCGACTTCAAGGCCCCGATTTTCGCCGCGGAGCTGCACGCAACGAGTAGTCTCCCGGCGGACCTAGGCGCGCAAATCGCGGAGGATGCAGCACTGCGCAAGGCCCACTTCTCGCTCTACCTGTAGGACAGCACTAGGGCAGAATCTACTGTGGTCTTCGCAGGAGATGTATTGCCTGCAGAGTTTTGCGCGGCTCATGCAGCCACCGCTGCAAATCGAGGAGCAGGCGGTGCGCTTGTGTTCAGGTCCCACCAAGTATGTCTCGTGGGACACCTACCAGATGATGCTGGTGGTCGAGCTGGACACGGTGCCACACGGCAAATACAGCCCCCTAGTAGGAACACTTCGACCGAAGAAGGACGTCTGGACGCAGTCTTCGCCAGCCCAGCTTGCCCCAGAGCTGCGTAACATGGTCATTCCATGTCAAATCAACAAACCCATTTTACCTCACCATCTCAGGTTTTGATGAAATTTTGCACAGATGTTACCTCCATACAGACTAACAAAAATATAAAATTTTAGAATGATATATCCATCCGTTTTGAAAATATTGCTTTGTAAATTTTCGAAAAAACACTCAAAGTCGCACGACAAGCATATTTTAAAAATACCATAACTCTTCTCCAAAAAAGGTTTGAAAGGTGAGGCAGGTGTCTTGTTGCAGAAATTGGTATGGCCTTTCATGTGATATGTAACACAATAATGTCTAGAAAATTTCAAAATAATTTTTAAAATTTAAATTTATAATTTTGAAAAAAGTGCATTTTTAATTTTTTTCAAAAAATTCTATAAAATTATTTGTCAAATATTAAATTGTCTACAAAGTTTCAAAGTGGAGAGTTAATGGGTTCATAGTAAAATTAATTGAAAACAAAGGCCCATTTTGTCAAACCTCAGGTTAAATGTTGGCAGCAAAGGAAAGCATAACAGAATACAGTAAAATCTTGTTGTAAAATACACAAAAAAAATATCAGATAATTATATTCTGTACACTGAAAGTATCTTAAACTGAACAATTTTTTAATTAAATTTTACATGAAATTTATTTTAAAATGAGAAATACTTTATGCTGAAGTACAATATATGCAAGATTCCCCTGCACAATAATTTAAAATGTGAACTAAATTGAAGAAAGGAAATTAGCACTCACATGTTTGATTGCAATTTTCAATTACAGTACTTGAAAAATTCCTCATTGGTTTTTAAAGTGTCATTTTCAGATAGCACATAAATTCTTCCAGTTGGTGTCACAGGATTTACTGTACATACCTAACACATCTGTGAGAGGAATCCATAATACATCTGGTTTCCCTGGATAAGAAAAGGGTGGCGATGGTCCAGCAGGGTGGAGAAATGTTACTTTCACTTCATCAATTTCTTCATTTTTCTCCATAACAAGCTAGCCACCAGTTCTTGTCATATACAACTGCAGTATAGCCCTTTACGTCTCTATTTGCGGTTTGTCCAGTGATCTTGTAACAATTACTTGTGATGAATGTGTAGCTCCAGAAAATATTTTCACAGTAATTTTTGATGTGCTTGAGTCAACAGGTATAAATGCATGATATTGCTGAGTTCCTTGGATGGTAATTGCCTGATTGAAACGATCTTTTAAAAATATTTCTGACTATGTAATCATCTTGTGTAGTGAAAGTGAAATTAATACCAGAAATATTTTCTACTGCCTATTCATAAAGCTGGAAAGGGGTCAAGATCTGGTTTTCGTAGGGCCGTTGCAAGCTAGCTTTAGCTGCTAATCTCTTAACCGTACCTCCAACTCCATCGCAAGGCCCTTTACCGTGAGCTGTGGCTGAAAAATGCCATTCAGCTGATATGTTGAAGTCTTGCTTGTGAAAACACAAATTGATGAAATTTTTCTTATTTTTATATTGGGCAGCAGACCCATCTGAAAAGTAAAAGAACTTATGAGGAACGTTTTTAAATTTTGTAATCAAAAAAGCAACCAAATTTCTTTGAAATGTGTAAACAGCAACTGTGTTGTGCCCTAGGCAGTCAGAAATTACAATGTAATCTAATGTTCAATTCTTTTTTCTCCTTTATAATATATTACAAACGGGTGAACTGTGGCATGTCCCTTAGTCCAGTGGTAAGTCTGGGCTTCATCTTGTACAGCAATACTGTAGTTTTCTGAAAAGTCGAGTGTGATGGCAAATTCAGATTCTTTTAAATTTTCCTAAGTGATTCATGAAAGAGGTCTGTTGTTTTGCAATAAAGTCGTGGCGGACTAAGCGTGACAGCTTGTCACAGAGTAAATCTATGAAATCTGCTGATGATTTCTGCAGTGTCTCTAAATTGCAACGGTCAACTGAAATCCACTGCCGAAATGTGATCTTTCGTATCAGATGCTCTTCAAATGACTTCTCAAGGACGGTCCGTATTGCTGCAGTACCAGGACAATATGTTCAATGTCCAATATTGCAATCTATTGTTGGTGGATTGCATACCATTTTTGGTAGGCAATGTTTGTAGGTTTTGAATTCTCCATTTGTTAAATCACATAATCTTGCATTTTCAATCATCAATTTGACATTTTGATGTATTGTATATACGCACGCTGCATGTGTCCCACTAGAACCCGCTAAAATACAATGCTTTGGACAAAGCTCTGCAAAT